>NC_143395.1:157544373-157847403 GCF_052110815.1 Crocodylus siamensis
AAGCAGCAGTTCTCTGTGGTGGTAAAACAATATGTGTTGGCCCTCTTTCTCATGAAGTCTCTCTCTGTCTGTGTGGGTGTCTTGCTGGATCTTTCATGATGGTTTTTGGTTTGTATGTCATTCTAGCTGCTGAAGTTTGTTCCTGAAAAGAGTGATATTGACCTGCTGGAGGAACATAAACATGAAATTGACCGCATGGCCCGGGCTGATCGTTTCCTTTACGAAATGAGCAGGTCTGTGAGATGCATAATGGCAAAACAGGCCAGGGGCTTCTTGGAAACTATTGTAATTGTTATTGAAAAGGAATAATGTTGCATCAGTGGAACACAATCAAAATACTGTGGGCTAGGTTTTGCACTGAATTATACCCTTGAGTTACCAGAAATCAATAATGTTACTGGCATGTTTGTCTGTTACACGAGCTTTGTTGGCTGGTAAGAGCTCTTTCTGAGTGCCATTTAGGGACAGTCTCCTGATTAACTAATACACATCTGTCACATCCCTCTAGCACCATTCATGTAAACAGATGCTTAGCCATGGCTGTCAGCTGCTGCATCTCTGGGCTCTGGGTTTAGATTTATTATGCAGTCCAGTGCCACCTGCCTGTCACTTATCCTTACGGGTATTTGCCCTTTTCCGCATTCCACCTTTTATGCCCTTTGGTTGGACTCTGTTCCCAGACCAGTTGCATCTTTTCCCACATCTCCTCTGCAGTCTCTTGTGAAAATGTATTTTTGAGGGACTTGAAACCTTATAGTCACTCCTGGGGATGTGTTTGAATTACAAAGCCTGTGTCCTCACATTAACATCCTCAATTTGAGTAACAGCACTTTGGCATTGGCCAAAAGGCATCGGGCATAATACGGTCTTATACATGGCAGGCTGCTTCATCAGTCCAACCACGTGGTTCCGTGGGGCTTGGTTTCCTATCACTGAATTATGTATGAAACTACATACCTATGTTTGTGAGGTAGCCTGAGCTTCACAATATGTATTCTCCTTCTCCTCATGTAGGATTGATCATTACCAGCAGCGGCTGCAAGCATTATTCTTTAAGAAGAAGTTGCCAGAGAGACTGGCAGAATCCAAGCCAAAAGTGGAAGGTATGGGAGAAGCCTCTTCAGGGACTGGGTGAAAAGCGGAGAATGTCAGAGAGACTCACCCACAAAGGAAGCCACCCGCAACCCACTGTTGTGTGCGCAGCGTTTGTAGACTCAGTTAGGATGAGGGCAGAAGTATCATCTACTAGGCACAGGTGTCTGTCTAACATTGCCATTATATATGTGGGCTTAATAAAGCTGTTGTAAAAGGCATTGTGGCTCTTGCCCTGGGAGTCGCCGTGCATTTCAGAGCCACCTCAACTCACTGTGACACCTCGTTTCCACTTCTAGCCCTCACCAGCTGGTGTAAATCCCCATGTTTTGGAGCAATAGCTGCAGACATCTTGGTCATAGTGGTCTTCTCTATAGGTATGATTTTTGAGAAGAGGGATATAGGATCCCTCTTTGTTAAGAGTGAGGTTTGTGAATGAGTTTAAACCTCCCTAGTTCAGACTGTGGTCAGCACCTCAGTGGGACTAAGGATTGCTGGGGCTCTGCTTTGGATGCTCAAAAGCTAGGGCCTCCAGAAGGGCTGTTGTGAGTTAACCTCAGGTCACGTCTTGCTTTTTTTTCAAGCCATTCTTCTGGCCTCCAAAGAGCTCATCCGCAGCAAGCGTTTGAAGCAACTCCTGGAGGTGGTTCTCGCCTTCGGCAACTATATGAACAAGGGCCAAAGGGGGAGTGCATATGGCTTCAAAGTCTCCAGTCTGAACAAAATTGCAGACACCAAGTCCAGCATAGACAGGTAGGTTTGAAAATCCCAACCAAAGGAAAGCTGTCTTGCCTGTATCTTGCCTTGACTGGTAGTGAGTTTTTTGACTGGCTGTGAGTGTTTGTTTGCTTAATTGATGCATTGACACACTGTAGAGAATTAAAAAAAATGTCTTACCTTACATGTGAATCCTGCCTCTTATGCTGGAGGACCCTTGAGTGCTTTATCAACTCTCAACACAGTATGGAAATGCAGCTGGTCTTTTTGTGTAGAGCATGCTAGTGGTTTAACCATCTAACATTAATTTACTAACCACTATTTTAGTAGATTAATATTTCACATATAATAGAAATTACAGAGGCTGTTTCTTTACAATATGACCTGGACACCAGTGCTTTAAGTCCTTGCTTTTACAAAGAGCCTCTTGGTGTCCTGTAACAGCAATAATCACACAAACCAATAAATGTAAGTAAATACCCTCCCCCCCACCCAAAAAACCCCCCAAAAAACAAAACCCTAAACAAACAAAGCCCCAAAATCCAGAGCAACAGCATTACAGTCCATCTGAAAAAGTTCTTCCAAAGTACAGTACAATCCCAACCAATTCTGCGGCATTAGTTCAGTAGTGACTGGGAAAAGAGTGCCATCTTCTGAATCAATGACACCCTGCAGCATTTCAGTGTTTTTGAGATTTTAGCTGTACCTACATTCACTTGTGAGGCCTGATGAGACTAGACCTCTAAAGGAATGGCTTCTGGGTATTGAAGGATGAATAACAGCAGCAAGAATCACATTGAATTCATTCCTCCTAAAAGATTTTAAACTAATAGAGCTCTGTTTTAGTGGCTGCTGTGTGCTTCCCATATAAACATTTGGAAATCACCTGCCCCTATGTAGCAAATACAAGGGGAGCGTCTTGATTTTACATGGCTTGGACTGAGTTTCTGTATGTGAACTGTCCTCCTCAGATACCATAGTCTCCACAAGATGCAACTCCCCAGACTCTGGCAAGTATCTGAGGCAATGATTGCCAACTGTCTTGTGTTTTGAATAAGTGTACACCTTCAAACAGCTGCTGTGGCTTTCCAGTTACTAAAGGGTTTGGTTCAAAATTGTCCTTCTGTTTTTTTAAACCCTCTATGAACTTTCTCTAATCTCTGCCCTGTGCCTCTCCTCATTCAATTCCTAAGTCTGCTGCTAGTGCTTATGCAGTAGTAAGGTTACCCTCCCCCTAGTCTTCCCTATTTCCTGATATAATCTCTTCACTCTGGGTGGAGGAGTCATCTCCTCTGTAGTTCTAGGAATTTGAAATGGCCTTCTCTGCTTCATTAACTTTCCATTTCATTTCAGGTCTCAGCTACAAACTACTCTGCTCTCCCTTGTCTTTTAATATCATTTTGCTAGTATTTATTGTTTAATCTATGAAGCATTTTGAGATGCATTTTGCATGACAGCCACTATATATGTTTTGTGCTGTTGCATTTTCTATTAGCTCATATGCCACTGTACAGACAGAAGCAGGAATCCAGTCACTTTGAGAATAAAGACGAGGCAGGGTGGGAATGTCCTTTGAGTTCTTGGGGGGAAAATGAGTCTGAGGAGAATAGTTAATTTTAAACTTTGATGCTTTTATTTAATCAACAGAATTGCCAAATCCTTATCTACAGTTCTCTTTGTCTGATGAACCAGATTCCATGACCAAACTTTTTGCAATGCCTGCACCAACTATACTTTCTCCTTTGTGTCCTTTCTTCTAAGGAACATTACACTCTTGCACTACCTAATTATGATTTTCGAGAAAAACTACCCAGACCTCCTTGATATCCAGTCTGAGCTGCAACATCTTCCAGAAGCAGCCAAAGTCAAGTAAGTTCAGTACTATCTGTCAGTCTCAGGACACCATTCTGTTTTAGTGAAATCAATGGAGAGATTTCTGTCAACTTCAGCGGGATTTCACAGTTGTTTATAAATCTGTTTTATTGGTATATTTCCAAGTAAGGGCTATTGCCTCAGCTGGTATAAGTGCCAGACTTCACTGACACCCACGGAGCTATTCTGATATATATCAGTAGAGGATTTGGTCCAGTCATTTGTCTATTTGTTCAATTAACAATTTTATGTAGCCCTGTCTTAGCCTGTATGTTACTCCCAAACTGTGCACTGCCATTAGACAAGCTGCTGTTTGTAATTTACCATTCATAGTGTGATTAGTCCCCATGGATCGCGTGGTATTTTTTTCTGTTGGATGATTAGATAACTGAAGGTTTATTTTAAACTAAAGAGACTACATCATGAAGGCTGTGTAAGCTGTTTCCCATGCAGCCCTACAAACCTTTGCACAGATTCATTCTTGCACAGGAGTTAGAGAAACTTGTTTTTTGCATAAAATTCACATCTGTGGCAAATAACTTTTTTCTGAAATACTGTTCCACAATACCTTGATGCAGAATTTCCCCAGCTGTTGCTCTTTGTGTAAGGAGCCAAATAAGTCCAGTGCTTCTAAGCCAATGAAAAACAAGTGAGAATTGAATGCAGGATATAAAGCCAGAGGTGCTGCTTTCCAAACTCGCACTTAAAAGCCTGAAGAAACACAAGCTCTGGTTGTTTCTTTTTCTGATCTGTAGACTTTGTTTAATTCAGGACTTAAATGAAATATCAACAAACAATTTTTCAGTTGCAAGTAATCATTCTTAGTCACCATTTTTTAACAAGTGACCTAGAGGTAAAAGGCTTCATTTCTTACTGGTGATGGAAAATCCTCTTATTGTCTTTATGCTAGGGGAAGACACCTAGTACAATACTAGTGTCTAAAAAGAGTTTGTCCCAGTTGTTCTGCTTCTAAACTGGCTAAGTTGCTCTTACCTCGCTTTTAGTTATCTAAGTCACTAAGTGTGATTGTGTTCCACTCCACTCAGTGGTCACAAAACCTCTAAGACACCCGAGTTTGTTATTGCACCTCCATTGTGGCCTGAAAAGCTCCCTTGGAAACCAGATATGGGCTACTTTGCATGGTCTGAAGAAGACCACAGTGAGCACATAAGCCACTTAATCTTACCTCAGCTCTGTTGCCATTCTGTTCAGTCTGGGAAACAGATAAACACCACCTAAATTCCTGATTTCTTAGGTGGAGAAAAATCAGGCCAAGCAACTATTTGAAGCAGAGGGTGTATGTATGGGTGCAATGAAGGAGGCAAAGGACCTATCCCTTAATAATAGCTTGGTGGTTTGAGCATCTGCCTTGGGTTGTGAGAGATTTGTTATAGACCCTCTCCAGCCAGAGTGTGTTTTAACTCACCTCTGCCACTTCCCGGGGTGTGTTCCAGCTGGTAGGCAGGGCTGAGGGTCCTTTCCACTCTTCCCATTGAAGCTGGCTCACCCGGGCAGCCAGAAGTACAAGATTCCTGAGATAGGAAGGCAGCAAGCAAGAGGAAGTGTGACTCTGGCCTAATAAGAGGGTGACTGCTCTGGGAAGGAAGTGAGCTCTGAAATTTGGACCCTGCTCAAATGCTATTTTTGCTTTTTTTTGGTCCAATAATGATTTCATGCAAAGTACATAAACAGCACTGGGATCAGGACCCAGGTCTTCTACTCCTCCCCACAAACCCTGGGGAAAGGGGAGAAAAGCGGAGGAGGGAATGCTTACTTGTTTGGCGTATAGTCAGGTTCGATCTTGCAGGCTATCTGGCTCCATGACTCTACATTCCTTTCTACCCAGTGGCCCAACTTCAGCGGGAGCTTCAACAGCCCTACCTAGTGGTTATGGCACTTTTCTAAAAAGTGGAGAATTCTGGGTTCAAACTCTTAAGCTGAGAAGGTCCTAGAGCCCACATCTCCTGTTTCCTGGATAAATATACCTGGGCTCTGCACTATTGATGAAAAAGGTGGATGAGTTGTCCTCTTCTCCCTATCCACTGTACTTCAAACTGAAGTCAGTTGGAATCCTTCAGACATGCTGTGTCTCAATATGACTGAAGGATCAGATAAGGGTCTCGCATCTTCTGAGTAAACTGTATCCCAATGTGAAGGAAGCACTTTCTCTCAGCCCTGATTCAGCTGTACTTCATGTGCACCACTGTGCCTAGCATTTCCCACACAGAGCCTGTGTGCTCTGGAGGTGCTGTCTGTTGAGAGAATGGGAGAGCTATATGCTGCCCCAGGTAGAACAGGATTACTCTCCCAGATTATGGTGGCAAGTGGTTGCATAGGCTTAGCTGCCCATGTAGGGGGAATAAAATCCATTCTTTGTCCATTAAAGTGAGAAGTAAGATGAGATTGTGCTAAACTAGGAAGTTCACTTGCATGGGCTTCTGTGATGAAAAGACAAAGTCATCAACTGTATTTGGACAGCTCATAAGAAAAAAAATAGACGGTTTATCCCTCGTGGAATGCAGTAATTCACAGGGGGAAGGAATGGCATGCAGAGCTTATCTGAGACCATTGCGATGTGGGTGCTCAAGTCGAGTTCCTTGCCTGTGAGTCAGGCAATTATTACAAGTTGGACATGTGGCTTGCACTCCTTGCTGGAGAACTAGGCTCAATACACAGGCCCCAGTATCTTGTGTCCTGTGACAGATGTTCTGAGATTACACCCCCCATCCTTTCCAGAAATACCATAGGATCTTTAATGTGACCACGAGCAATTGGGACCTTAGTTTATATCTCATACAAAAGGCAACACAGACCCCTTCCCCCAGTTCCAAGCATCTGGCATGGCTGGTGCCAGAGGCAGGATACCAGACTTGATGGACCAGTGGTCTGTTCTGCTACAGTAGTTCCTGTATTCTTATGTAACACTGCCGTTTTTGTTTTAACCACTGCGTCTCTGTGTCTCCCTTGCAGCCTGGTGGAACTAGAAAAGGAAGTTAACAACATAAAGACCGGATTGAAAGCTGTTGAGGCTGTAAGTATGTCAAGGTTTCCAAATCTCCGTATTTAAAACATCCCTCTCAGAATCTGAGGCACTGTATTTTCTGTGAAAGGAAAAGGGGGCTTTTCTTTCCTTGTTAAGCACCATGTATTCATCAAGAAAAATAAATAAAAGCTTTTGATGATGATCCTAGCAGACATTTGCTTTAACAAAAAAGGTTCATTTGATCTTAGGCCAGAGCGGAAAAGACAGTTTGATAAATAGAGACTACTTAAACAAAAAAAAAAAGTGAAACAAACCTCCCTTTGCTTTTTGCTGAGGAACTTACGTTCACTTAGCAGGTGTCTTGCCTGGCCTTTGTGATAGGAGTAAGCAGATGGGGAATATGCTACATGTTAGGCAATCATAAGTTGCCCCATTTCCCTGTCTGGAGGAAGGAGCAAGGTTTGGGCTAGGGCATGAAACAAAAACAAAGCAGCTGGAAATGCAATGGCATCTTTCCTAATGTTGCTCCAAAGTACTTTAACCTGAACTACAACCTGTGTTGCCTCAACCTCTGCTTAATTAATGCAGAACATTCTCTCTCTCTCAATAGGCTTCAGGAAATGTTGCCTTTGGGTAACTATAACCCAAGGTATTATGTTGTAGGGGTTAAAGATGAAGCACTGGTCTAAATAATCCCTGGGTTAAGCTTTTTATGTCAGCGTGTGGTACCTGGAAATCTCCAAAAAAAAATAAACATCACCTCCTCAGTATAAAGGCATATGTAGAATGAGAAGATTTCAGTAAATAAATAGGCGAGACACTTATTAATGGAAGAGGTGGGAAAAGTAAAGAACTTTGAATTTAGAGGTTAAATAATGTAAACAGCAAAGAACAAGTACCATATTTTCATGCATACACCATACCCCCAAATATTATATTCATCTTGTTTTTGAAAGGCATAATGAAGAAAAAGTATGTTTCTAGAGATATGGCTGCATAGTGGAGGGACAAAGATGTATCTTAAGCTTGCCTTCCTTTCCTGTGTAGCTTAAGATGAATGCATAGCTGCTACTGAATACTGGTACCCATGGGTGGATCCATACTTTTAAAAAGAGCTGAAGAGTGAGCTAAAAAGGTTGTAAAATAAATCAGGGGCAGCTAGCAAACAATAAAATTGCCCTAAGAAAAGTTAGTTTGAGCAGTAAGATCATAAAAATGGAGAGACCCATAGAGTGAACAACATTAAGTCAATCTGACTCGTTTAGCTACCTGAATGGCAGAATCACAGCTGCTACATTGTAGAACAGGAATCAAACCCAGGTGGTGTTTTCTCACACAGAAAATCAGGTTCCCTGCTTAACATGTGGACCCCAATTTTCAGGGAGCTGATTTGGGGGTAAAAAGGTATGTGTTGTATAATGGAGATCCAAAGAGTTCTTCATCCCCAAAGATCACTTACAAGGAAATCAATGTGATTCAATATGTGCTGCTTCAGATTCTTCATAGAGAAATTGGTTATGGCACTTTTTCATTTAGTTGAGAATTATATTCCCCCTTGTAAAATTCTATAGAATGTTTCAGAAAACATTTGGGATGGATTTCATTCTCCATAGGTCTGTGGATTTTTAGAGTAATTTTGACTCTATATATGTATCATGGTACATTATGACTTTGCAGCATTGAGTTTATGGGGTCAGAAACTTGCATATTAATTTTGGCTATACCATTGCATTTCTGTGTGACCTTGGAAAAGTCATTTAACCGTTTGTGAAATGGAGGTTATAATTTTGACTTACCACAGAAGTGTTTTGAAGGTTAACACGTTCATGTTTGGCTAGTGCTTTGAAAATGTAAATTGCTTTGTAAAAGCCAAGTGTGATTGTTGTTATACCCCCTCTCGCCAAAGTTCTTCTATCACCTGCCAGACTGAATGTTATCTTTTTTCTGGCTTTGAAATCCATATATCATATGTTCAGGATTGACTGACGGATGTGGGGGGCAAGAATAGCATTAAACAGAGACAAAAGACAGTGTGGGAGATGTTTTGAACTCAAGGAGATCCTTGCTCCATTTAGCTGTAAGCGTCCTGGTCAGCCATGGCTATCAACATTCAAAAACTTCCACCCTTTGGTGACCTATATTATCATTCATATAGGCCTTTGTTTCGAACATATATCAGTTTGTACTACTGAAAGTTGCCAGATTAGCTTCCCCAGTGGCTGAAAGGCTCTATTTAGCCACTCGATAGGTGTAACACCGGCAGCAACAGCACAAACTGCCACCATGTGACCCTGCCATTGTGCCTTAACCTCTGCCAGCAAGGATCCACTCCAGTCATGAGAAAAGTGCTGTTTCCATGGCTCTCTCGGGAGAAGGAAGGGCTTTATGATGTACTACTGGTTCCCAGAACAACTCTGCTAACTTCAGAGATTCATCCTCAGTTGCATCAGCTTCCTCCCAGACCAAAAAAAATGCCAGACTTCTTTCAGTGTGCACTGTTGAAATGGAAATGGGGGATGCTGATATGAGTAGGTGTTTGAGAGCAAGCAATGCCAACATGGGGCCTATGCTATGAAGACAGCCCTAGTCATGCCTTCTGCAGATCGTTCCTTCCTTGAAATGCAAGTGCCTGCTGTGTTCTTTATTCTGTATACAGTTGGTTTTCCCTTTTGTCTTTGCAGCCAATTCTCCTCCTCTTTCCTGTACATCCCCTTCCTATTCAGTCACCATCTCCCCTCCTCCCCCCTTCCCCAACTCCCTTCCTTTGCTTGATGTTTTTCAGTCAGGCCTGCCAACAACTCCCAGTCTTGCTCATTCATTTCACATTTTTGGCACATAAAATGCAACACTGTAGCAACAATAGAAGATCATTGTCAGCTGGGGGGAAGGTGCGACTCTTGATCGCCTTCCAGCACGTTCTTGCCACAATCCTGGCTCCAGTGATTGGGAAGGCCCCAGAAGAGTAGAAACCTAAAAATAGTTTTACAGTCAGCTGTTCTTAAAGATGCTTGTAACCCTTTGCTTCCCAGGGCTTGCACTGAGAATTAAAAATGAGAAAAATCTCTTTACAGCTCAGTCCAGTGCTTGGCCCTCCTCCCAAGTCATGGCATACCTCCATCCACTTTTTTCTTTTTTTATGTTGGATATGTCAGCAAATGAAATTGTAAATTCAGTTGGTATTGCTGAGCTGATGGTGGCCATCTTGTTCAAAGGGTGAGGGCCTTTTCAGGGCAAATGGGGGTAGGCAAGCGCCTGTGTCGGTGACTGGATTATTTTCAACTGTAATGCTGCCTCAGTGATTAGAAGAAAAGCTCTGCTGTGAAAGCTAATTTATTTTGCTTGACTATTTAGTGATAAAAGTTTCCTTCCAATTTTGAATCTAGTATCTCAGTGAGGTGGAGAATCCTTCCCTGCCTCAAAAATAGCTGTCTTCCTCTCCTTCCCATAGGTGGCATAAAGTATGTAATCTTTTAACAGAAATCCATGTTGCCTTTTATTTGGAGAGGGAAGTTTAGAAATTAATCTGCCACATCTTAAAAAGAAACATAATGAAAAATCCAAATTATGGCTTCTCAGATTAAGTTTGGAAGAATTCTTTAAAAAAAAAATTAGACTCATAGATGTTTGGTTCAGAAGGGACCTCAGTAGATCAAGTCTGACCCCCTGCCCTGGGCAGGAAGCAGCACTGGGTGCCTGTCCAGCAACCTCTTAAAGACCCCCAAGGTAGGAGAAAGCACCCCCTCCCTTGGGATCCCATTCCAGATTCTGGCAACCCTTACCATAAAGAAGTTCTTCCTGATGTCCAACCTAAGTCTGCTCTCCATCAGTTTGTAGCCGTTGTTCCTAGTTACTCCAAGAGGTGCCCTGGTAAGGACTGAGGGCTCTCTTTATTCTGCCATATGACTGTCTGAATGATAACAAAATTTTGCTCTTCCATGTTTATTTAATCTCAAATCACTTTGAAGACATTTGAGACAAACATTGCTAGGTTTTATGCTTCTCTAGCTTGCTAGGGGCATTGTACTGCAGCTCTTCTGCCTCAATGGTCTTCTGCCTTCTGCAACTCTCTGGAAGATGCTTTCTGCTATCTGCTTGGCACCAGCTTCCTGATCTTTCTCTTGAATCTCCAATGCTATCACACACAATATAGGAAGCCTTGACCTTCAGACTTGCATCTTAGTAGTTCTGTACCCTTTTTCTACCTGGGACCGATCTTCTATTCATCAGGAATTTCTTTTAAACTAGCAACATGGGAAGAACAGAGTAGCCATGATCCTTTGGTGTGAACCTCTACAATAGCTTGAAGCCCTGCCAAAGAATGGAATCAGCACAGATCAGGGCAGCGCTAGCTTTTTCTCAACATCCTTAAATCATTGCCACGAGAAACCATCTCTAGCTGTTAGAGGAGAGTTTTCCATGGCCTGTTTATGCTTTGTCCTTCCTACTGAACCTTTTAACACAAGTACTGTTTTTGGTGAGGGATTTTTTTTTACTGTAGGAGAAGTATATTGGTATAAAATTACAATGAGAAATTAAAAATCAGACCCCTGATTCCTATACTTATATTGGAAAAAAATATTATACAGTAACAGCCCCAAATGCTATGGCTTTGGATACTACGACTACAATCTGAGCTAATACTGTAGCACTTTTCTGTTGTGGGCCAGGGAAGGACCATATAGGATGGCAGAAAGACCACATAGAATGACCATCCCTCACTGTCCAAAGACCACATCTGGAGGAAAAAAGAGGCAGAATGTATGAGGATGCTGAGCAGAACTCTGCATTATGAATCAGTTTGTCCTTATGTTGGGTCCATTTCAGAGGAGAAGTAGTAATCTGCTGCACTTGTGCTGAGAGGGCAGGAGGTGATACTCTGTTAGGAAAAGCAATTAGAAGGAAGATGTAATACAAAGCAAGGGGGGTGGTGCTCTAACTTGTATCTTTCTACATCCTCCTGCTTGTGGCTTGTCCTGCCATTCCCCTCACTTGCACCCCCCTTTTTTTATAACTTCCATCCACGTTCTAGCATGTCTCTCTCTCACCCATACCTACATCACTTTGACTTGGTTGCTGTTTCTGCATAGCTCTGTGTCCGTATTCAGCATGCGAAAGCCAAAGAGATTCTCAAAAGTGATGCTTATACTCCTACTTAATCAACTCTCAAAATTTTCGTCTTTCTAGAGGTAATTGTATGGTCTTCAAAGGGTAGCTTCATCAAGCTGAAAAAGCATCAGGCAGAGATATGGAACAATAAAAGTGGGAAGATTTGTTGTTTCCAAAGGGCATTTAGCAACAAAAATTCACGTAGTAACTTCACCCACTGTTGGTCCTTCATTAGTCCCCCTATAAAAAGAACAGGGCTCCATAATTCCCATGGATTGGTCAGCTGAAAGGAAAATAATATCCAAATTTCATGGCTGCCATGGGACTATAGAGTGCACGCACAGATCAAACATGGACAAAGGAACAGGAAACTTTCTTTTTACAGTATAATCCTTCCAGGAAGCATCATGATTTGGCTGAATGCCATCAGTGTGGTGAAGAAGGGCATGTGAGAAACTGTCCATGATTCTCTCTTCAAATGACCAGACACAGGAACATGTGCCAGAGTTGAGGGAAAGGAGCAGACAGTGAATTCTCCTCTATTTCAGCGTGAATGAGTTTTCTGCTCTTCTAACAGGGTCTTACAATCTGACTTTAGTCATCAGGAGATGCAGAGCTAGAAACACAACCATCCATTGTATGTACCATCTCACCATTCTAGGCTTCTGAAGGGCAGGTAAAATAGAGGACAACGGTATCATTGTTGACTGACCTTCTCTGGTCAATCTAAGTATTAACCGACTCTTAGGGAGGAAGTAGCCATATCTTCCTTGATGAAAAGCATATGCCAACTTGTCAAGGGGCCTTGGACAAGAGTTAATAGTCGGAGAATCCTAGAATATCTCCTATTTGAGAACAAAAATCCTGCTTTCCTCTCCCCTCATCACAACTAAATTTGAATTACATTTTTTTAGACTGTTTGCATATGATTGATCTTCAGCTCTGGTATGTGAGGTGTTGGAAGAGTGGGCTATAAGTAACACAGTTACTCCTACAAAGGGAAACCACATGATATAGTTGTTTGCTGTTCTTTCGCAGTTACAATTATTGTGACAGGTTGCATGACTGGTATTCCTTCAGGTGCTGTTTCTATGGCATAACAGTTTCTGTTAAAAGGTCCACATGTGCATGCGGTTACCCTACAATCTTGTCTGAGATCTCAGTTATTTCCCATGCCAAGTATGAAGGAAAATTGTTATAGCAAAGGTATGTGGCACTTCAATGCTAAAGGTATCTTAGAAATAAAATAAATTAGGTGGATAGTGTGAGAATTATTCTGGGATCCAGGCAATTACAACCAAGATTTGCCTCTGCCTAATCTAGCTGCCACCTTTAATTTGAAAAGTAGTTGGTTTCTGAGTGCTAATTGCTGATGGGTTTATTAGAAGAAAGAGAGCGGGCATACACCCTTTATTAAACAAACACTTGAGATGTACTTCCCCAATCCTATTATTTTTACTGAGACACCAATGTTAGGTGACAATCTGTACTATGGCCTTTTTCCTTTCAGGAACTGGACTACCAGAAGAGACGCATACGGGAACCAGGGGACAGGTTTGTCCCTGTCATGAGTGACTTTATCACTGTAGCCAGTTTCAGCTTCTCGGAGATAGAAGACCTTCTCAACGAGGCCAGAGACAAGGTGGGAAAACTTTTTTGAAGTGTTTGGGGCTCCATGTACTGAATCCTGCAGCTTTCAGCCAAGAGCTGCCTGCTCTAATATCTTCTGTCTCAATAACGGAATCAGACAGAAAACCTCCTTTGTTCTGCTCTTAGAAGTGGGGCAACCTGTATGACTGATGTTTGTGTGTGCTGTGGATAAAGGGGATTTTCCATTCAGCTTGTAGAAACAATAGAGGTGTTATTTTTTTCTCCTTATGTTTTATATGCATCTTTTCCCCAGTTTTAATGTGCCAAGTTGCCAGCCTTGAAGACGGGGATGGACCATGATGATATAGTGCTTTAATCTGGAGACGGTCTAGGCCTAGGCTTTCCTGTTCCTGGGACAGAGTTTGGATCTTGTAAGCAGATCTTGAGAGACCTTGGTCCACCTTGTGGCAAAAACTCCTACAGAGCAAGAACTCTTGATTTAGGTTGGAGTCAAAAAGAAGGCAGCAGCAGGATCAAATGCTGGGAATTTAAACCTGATATTCAGACTGAAGTGGCTGTTTTAGCCAATCTTTAGTTTATACCAGTCATTGAATAGATGATGTCCATAGCCAGAAGGTAATTCCATCTTCATGACTCTCTTGAAGCTTTCTCTTCTGTGCAGAGGTTTTCTGAGGATGGTGCCTCTGAAGAGCAATTGTGATGATATGACATGATGTTAAGAGGGGCTATGTTTTTTGGTGCTCTCTTTTGGATGAGATATCAAATAGAGATCATGACTGCTTTGGGATATTAAAGAATCTATGGCAGCCAATTATTAGACTGGGCAGCCAGGTAAAATAAAAAGCTGTGCAGGTTGTGAAATATTTGTTGCTTTCCATCCTATCGGTGAGTGTACTTCAGAGGTGGGTAAGTTATTCTGAATCTAAGTGCTCTATAAAATACTTTGGGAACCTTTGGATGTCTTTACATGTGCGTGGGGGGCAGGAAGTGCTTGTGGGGGGAAAAAGAGCCTGGAGAGGGGTTTTCAGCCTTCAAAATACTCTGATTTAGTTCATGATAGCTTTTGAAAGATGGTTCAGTTCAGCTCTTAAAGCAGCTGAACCATTTTGCTTAGCTGTGCTAGAGTGATGTCTTTTTACATAAGCCTCCCCCTGTCTGATGTTGTACTAGAATGGTCTGTTCTACTGGCTCCATGTAACAGGGGTGAGATGCAGTTTGATTCTTTTAAAGGCAAAAAGCAGGTTAAAAACATAAAACTTTGCAGTCCTAGTCAGTGCTACAATTTTTTTCCTGATGAGGGAGATGCAGAAAAGTTGTGATCCTGTTCTTTTAAGGATAACTGGAGTCTTCCTACTGACAGACCACCGTGTCTGGAAGATGTTGCACACATTTGTAGGTATTTGCCAACATAAAGCACTCAACAAGAGGAGATATTTTATTTTAATGACTATAACACATTTAAGAAACCTCTCCTCCATTCCATATTACATTTCCCTAATACACCCCTGTATTCTTGAACCAGGGTCTTTTCCAGCTTCTGTTGAGCCTATGGCTTTGGTCTTTCTACTGTCATTGAGCTGCCTTTGGATTCCTGAAAGGGAACGGTCTGTTCTTACCCAGCGCTGAGCTATTTCTTATCTTTTCTTCATATTTTTCCCTCTCTTCCTCCTCAGCAAACCAGATGTGCTTCCCAGAGTCCCAACCATTTTTCATGGTCAGCTCTCTGTGTTTGCTGAATCGAGAGTGCTGTCCTTGCTAAGGAAACCCACTGGAACTGCCCTGTAAGACAAGAAGGATGGAGCACACAGAATTTACTTACCCCATTCCCCTTGATTTCCCGAAACAAAGCAAAACAAAAAACGTCTGTTTTAAAAATATACTAATGAGCCCTAGAAGAGTTGGTCTGATTCACAGATTTGTTAATAATGATGACCCTCTAGTTTCAACAGCTGGGTTCAAATATCTTTCTAAATATAGAAGTGGCTAATTGGCCATGTTTCCACATCTGGGGTTTGAAACAATAAAAATTATCTTTCCCAACCTGGGAAATCATTTTTAAATGTCTTTTGTGCTGGTGAAATGTGCTGCATATTGACTTTATTTAGATTGAGAGAAACCATTTGCTACGAAGGGCTCCCCAAACCTTTGCAATAGGGGGTACACCTGACAGCTTGTTCAGTGTTCATTTGTAAGACTAGCAGTTCTTAATTAGTGTAGCAGTAAAACCTCTATGCCTCCAGAGCCTTCCATACCCTTGCTGCTAAGGGATATGAATGGGCCCTGGCAGCCTACACAAGACAGCAATGAACTCCAGCTGCTCTGCATTAAGGGCATTAAGCGTCATGTCTGTTACAGAGAGCATCTTTGTGCTCCGGCACCAGTGGAGGTTCCAGTTCAGTACCTGAATTGAACCCAGTCCTGGCAGCATGAGTTGATGGGAGAGAGTCTCTTAATTAGCTCCTAGATCACACAGGTCTCTTACAGCCAAAATTAACATAGATTTTTTTTACCCAGAACCTAAAAGGTGACCAATGCACTCCAGCAGGGGTCAGCAATGTAACACCCATGGGACCTTTGGCTGTGGGCTCTCCCCATGCTGTGACAGGACCACTTTATCTATGGGTGTGGGGACAAGTGGCAGATGGGTCCTAGCACCCTCCCACCCACCTGTGATCTGGGGTGGGTCATTACCAACAAAGCGCCACCAAAGTGTTCTAGCCCTGCCTTAAAACCACCCCATCTAATTGGAAAAAGGGGTATTTGGGCTCACATGGTTTATTTAATGTTTGGCCTTCCTGTTTAGACACATAATGGTAGGAGCAATGAGTGACAGCTTTTGTGCTGAGGAGGTGGTATTTTATCTGTAAAGGGCCAGATTGGCAGATGCTGCAGCTGTTTACAAGTGAAGTTCTGTAACCACAGCTATCTGTGCACTTTCAAAAGATACTCTTGGTTAAAAACAAGCTGAAGCCTAAGCCTTGATTCTCTTAATAGCCCCCCTAGAAGATCTGGACATTGTTCTTCTGGTGGATGTCCAGCCTTCAACAGCTTCTTGGGAGAATTCACAGATTTGATCCAAGGGTGGTGTTTTCTGTCATTTCCTGTCAGCTGGTGGGAGGAAAAAAAAGAGAGAAATTCCACACTGGAATCTATTGCCAAAATGCACATTTGATCCAGATGAAAAAAAAAAATTTCATAGGAAAAAAAAAGAGAGGATAGAATTGAGTTTGCCTGTGAAAACTCTTTTCTTGTAGGCACAGTGAGGCCAAACCGATGTGATTTTTTTTTTCACCTTTTCTTCCCCAGTATGACTCTTTTTTTCCTGTTTGCAAGTGGTGATATTGACCCCACAAGGTCTTCATACTACTAAAGTCCTACATAAGTACTGACAACAGAATTATAATTATGCAATGGCATTGTAGTAGTTCTTCACCATGGAGTGAATTCTACTCTATAGTTTATATATATAAAAAAAGTCTATAAAATGCTTTGGATCCTTTTGGAAGGATAGGCTCTGTATCTGTTTCAGTCAAGATTATGATTGTAGTTATTGGCATTTGCAAGGTGGGTCCTCAGCACTGAAGCCAGAATAGATATCAACATCAACAGCAAACATCTCATTGCATACAGTTGCCCAGTACATGGGAATGCTGATGGCACCAGTGTAACCCACGTAGTGGCAAGGGAAGGGAGTAAGGAGGGAAAGGGAAGTGGTAACCTATCACTGGCCTTTTTCATGACAGCTTCTCTCAAGCAGGGGACTAATCAATGACCTGGAAAATCAAAATAACCATTCCATATCATTCCAGTAAATTTGACAGGTACAAAAGCTCTGCTCTGAAGATCAGCAAGAGAAAAAGAGCCAAAGTCTAGCTAAATTATTAGCCACTAGTGGCAGAAAGTGGTGAGGACCACAATGAAAAAGCAAAAGAAGAGTGTCTATGTCAAGCATCGAGCTTGGCCTCCATGAGCATGTCCGGATGAGCACACACATGCATTTCCCTGGGGACAAACAGCAGCAGCACAAAGTTGTGCTGTGTCCCTAAGGAATGCCTGTGCAAGTGCACTCTGGAATGTGGCAAGTTGCCCCGGGTTGGGTAGGCCCACCTGGGCTGGCCCCAGCAGCCTAACTTGGGGGCCTCCTGAGGCTCCAGCAGAAGGGAGCCTGGCCAGCAACTGGAGTGTGGCTCTGGCTGGCCAGGCTTTGGTTTTGGGTGGCGCACGCTGCTGCTGTGTGTGCCACCCTGCTTTTTTCTAATGCATTTTTTTTTTTTGACACTGGGATCTCCCAGTGCCAGTCCCAACCCCCTGCAAATTAGCATGGGGAATGCCTGCATGTGCAGCGTGTGGCACTGCAGATAGGTCTGCGGCACGGCCACACTGCACATGCACAATCATCTGGATGCGCCCATGGGTGTTTTGGAACTTGTTTGTTCTGCCAGTTGCTAAGACTAATGGAATATGGTGGAGTCAAGCAAGAGTCTATTCCAAGTGTCAAAGACAGATGCTGAAGCCTGCCACTGCAAACAGAGCCATTCATCAAGTACATTACTTACCTGCCATATGCTAGAGTGGAATTGCAGATGGCTAAGTGCAAGCCATTATCTAATCTGCTGAGTGCTTATGGTGTCTGTGCCATGTGATTAGGCATGCCATTGGCTACCATGGAGGGAGTTCAAGAAGACAGAAGGGGTTGATCCAACCCCTGTTACAATCTGGCGGAGTCTTTCAACTGCTTGAATAAGACCAAACCCATGAAGAGGAGAATAATTATTTATTTGAATTGAATTGTCAGAGAACTGGAACTTCCATTGCAACACCTTTGGTTATTACTTGACTAGGGAAGACTTGATCAGGAGAGGTGAAGTAATTCACTTTTCTCCTTACTTGTCTGTTAATAATGGTCAGAGACAGCAAGATAATTTTCCTCATTGCTGTTTTGCCTTGTGCGTGGGGCCCTGTTCTGGCTGTTCCAAAGGGGTCTTTGCTACTGCTTAATATTTTGCTGATGGGTGTAGTGGTGAGCGTGTGCCTCTCTCATGTTTTCCATCTTCTTGTGGAAACAACTTTTTAAAATAAATAACTGGCTAAACTATTTGCTTTGGCAAAAGAAGGAGCTCAGTGGAAAGTTTGGCAGAGGAAGGAGAGTTGCAGAGTTATAGACCTGCTATATTATGAAATGGAGGAGTGATAACTTGTGAGCCTGAATTTATTTAAGTGAGAATTGCAAAACCATCTTCAATTGCAAGGCAGGAGAAACTGAGGCACGTTTTCCATCTCTCTTTGTGCATGTATCTTTCCCCAAACATCCTCAGCAGTAAACAAGTTTCAGGCCATGTTCCAGGACTTGACATTAAAGAGCATCACAACATAATAAAATACTTTTGCACTTACATAATGAATTTCATCTGTGGATTTCAAAGTGATTTACTCAAAAGAGAATGCCATAAGAACTATTGTTAACAGATGGCGAGTCTGAGTCATTGAAAAGTTAGGTGACTTGCACTAGGTCACAGAATAGGTGGCAGGGATCAGATTCCTTGGTGTATTTCCTGTTTGGTGAGTTTTATTTTACTTTCCATACTTTCAGGCAATTAAGCAATCTGCTTTGTGATTACCTTTGCTCAAAGAGTTTGTGTTTGTATTCTACTCCCAAAGAGATGATCCCTAGAAGCACTGCACCCTCCTACACCACAACATATTAAGTATTGATCTGGAATGAAAGATGCCACCTCCTGCATAGTTACCATTACTGCCTGGAGTGTTCTGACTTTCTTGCAGCTATCTCTTGTTCAGATGACAAAAGCTGATGTTGCTTAAGTTACAAAGTCTGCCAAGATTGCCAGTGGAAGCAGTCTAGGACCAATCAAACTATTTGTGTCTGTAACATGTACAGCATCATGCCTACAGAGAACTTGCAATTTGCTGTGACAAACAAGGTCCAGATGATGAAGGCTGTATGACAGGCTAGCCTATATGTGATGATGAAGGTGAGAAATACACCCGCTTCTATTAATAGAGGAGATGAGGTTCAAGGCAAAATAATTTAAGCCTACTATACTCACTGTCCAGGGGACTGAATGAAGGAGATGGTAATAACAGACAGTCCACAGTAACTTCTTGGAATGTCTCCGAGATGTGGATTGGGATTGACAGAAAGAGGCAAGAAACCCAGCAGAAGGATCTCCGACAGTATGGAGCTTGGCCTACACCAAGTGTAATTTAATCTTAAATAAGAAGAACATGTTGTTTCTTGGATGGCCAATAGTTTTGTAAAGATTTGTGGCAGTCCTGGAGCATGCTGCAGGCTCAGTGTGACAAGCACTTACTTACTGTTAATGGGCAGCCAGCCAAGGATAAGCAGTGTAATCCCAAATTTCTGCTTTGACAAGGAGGTGCACTGAGATGGTGGTAATCACAGCACATGACCCTGACTAGTTAATACTACAAAGCTGCTATTAAGACATACTCAGTGGAGGTGCATCACATGCTGTTCATGCGCTGGAGGCTGGGGAGCTGGGAGGATAATGTGCATACACGATAATGTGTGCCCCAGAGACAATCTGTTTAGAGAAACACGTGACAAAACTGGCACAGTTGGGAAGCAGAGGAAGGGGTGTGTTGGAAATTAAATGATATGCAAATAGCATATGGCATTCTGTACAAAGAGACCTTGCACTTACATTGTGCTCTACAAATGTTAACTAACTTACCCGTACATGGTAAAACTGTGAAGGTCTCTTGTTACAGAATCAGAGGCATGATTCAAGCCTTGTTCAGGATTTGAGACAAAGGCTGGCTCTGTTTGACCCAACTGGTCTTTCAGGTTGAGGAGTCAAAGACAGCTGGTTGTGATGCTGGCCACATCACTCACTTGTGTTATGCTGCCTATAGAAACCAGGGTGCCTTAACCAAATTAGTGTGATGGGCCATTCAGCTCTGGCAGATGTTAGAATTTTAAAATATTTTAATCCTACTAGTTCCCATGTCAGGTATCAGAGAAGCAACATAGTGTCTACTTAACAGATGGGAAAACAAAAGTACAGGGAAAATGACCAGCACAAGGACACTGTGGTGACAGCTTTGGGATATGCCCTCTACTCTGCATTCCTCTACCTTAACTGGTTCTGAATGGGAACATAGAGAAAATATTTAATGAGAAGATCCCCACTGTTGCTGCTTTTATGATTATCTTGGTACTTTTCATTTCCTTGAAGTTTGTACATTATTCTGCTTTTCAGATTGGGAAATCCCAAGTTGTTACAGGGAGCTTAGACTGGAGGGCTTCTTAAGACAGAAGTTATGTTCCTGGCTCTGCCCACCTTTCCCTTTAAAGGATGCTGTGCCTTTGAGGTGGTGGAGCTCTGGTAGACCCAGTTGGAGGTATGATGGCCCACGTATGTCTGCAGGGGTGACACAAGGAGCTGGGCCATTGTAGGTGTTGGGCAATGGCAGTCAGGACATTTGGGTATGTGCCTATGTGTGCCTTTATAGGCTCCTCCCTCTCCCCCTTGTAGTAGTATTACAAGTAATATTACAAGTAGTAGTATTACAAGTATTATTTGGGAGTTATACACAAGTTGCATCTATGCAGCATCCAAGAGGCCCAGGGAAGGACCACGTTTTTGAGAGTCCCAGCAGACAGACTGGAAAATATTTACAAATTCTGAGCCTATGGCTATGTATAAGTGCCTGGACTGCCCATCCATGGCCTTGAACCAGGCTGGTATTTCTCCACTATCTCACTCCCCTTTGCAATGCTTTATAACAGAGCAATGGAGAAATTCCTTCCAATTCAGCTCTAGTGGTTCTACCATCTGTACTGGTGAGAACCCTTGTGACCAAAGCTGTTTGTGACAATATATACCACCTTCCTATTACACGCTCTCACCAGGACCTTGAATGAAGACCTCTCATGCTTAAAGGATGAATTTCTATCACTTGAGCTAAAGGAGCCATTCTTTTAACTGGAAGCAGTTGTGCTTCTGATCCTTTGTGGGCTATTAAGAGAAAGACATACATTCAGAATCTGGATTATGGCCTGCCTTTGAGTAAATAAATCAGTCTGAGAAATTTTGTGGCAATTCAAAGGGGCAGGAAATTGCTCAGAATGAAACTGTGACAATTTTTGTCCGCATTATGTTGGGAAAAGAATGTCACTGCTTCTGATTTGTGACATTTTTCAGTTCTCAGTAAACCGCAGGAATAAGTTCAATGGAAAGTGAATCTCCAAATAAGTCTGTGCCACATAGTCAAAAATGTTCCATGCTCTTTTTTCTGGAAGAAATGGCAGTGTCTATGCACTGTGGAAGTCTCTTTTCTTTTTGTTTCTGTTTAATCATTTGGCCCCTAGTAGTTTAAAGGAAGAAGTATCTAAAGGGATCTTTTTTTCAGGTGCTACTGTCTAGCCAGCTTTGTATAGGCAATCTGTCATGTCTCTCTAGGAAAGGGTTGGAGCCACCAATCTGTCCTGCCAAAGGAAATGATTTATAATCTACTATGTTTTCTTAGATAGGTAAGGGCTATGTATGTATGTGTGAACGCCTGCATATATGTATGTTTAGGAAAATATATGTGGTAAAATAAAGGCCATACATACATACATATAAACATGTATGTATATATATTTGTAATGTTTAAAAGTGTCAAAAAGAGGTAGACTCAACAAAACAGGCATCTTTTGCCAGACAGTTGTTACATCCTGAAATCTTCATGATTTTTCTTCTGCTGCTTCTGTGCTTCCTTTTCAACTCCTGCCATGTTTAATGGCTCAAAGCAATTTGCATTTCTTCCAGAAAATTTTATTTCATTTCAGCTACTTTGGATTTCTTTGTTTGTTTCCTTCTGGCTGAGAGAGCAATCCTGAACAGAAAAAAAAAAAGAATCTGTTGCTGAAAACTGCTTTGTGGGCCTGGCAGGGAGAGTAAAAGAGAAGAGAACTGCAGTTTCCCTGGCAGTGCTAGAAAGCAGCCCACTATTACAGGATTTCTTTCACTTCTCATGGGTTGGATGGTGTCCCTTATGCTGTATCTGAGGCAGCTGTCAGAGATTGAATGGTTTCTGATCCTGGGCCCTTCATTCATTTTCTGTTTGGGATCTGAGCCCCACAGCTCCTGGGGCATTTCATGTTCTGTAAAAGCATCCAACGAGAAATGGAAAGCTGTTTTGTTACCCCTGTGGACATGGAAGCTCCTACTTATATTACCTTGGGGCACATCCAAGATGCTTTACAATCACCAAAGGATGGGAATCCATAGTCTGTGGAAAGTCAAGGTGCAGCTTGATAGCCAGTGTATTTCTGAAGTAGGCTATGAACCTGGATAAAAGTGTGTGCATGTATATCGATGTGCATGAGTGAAAGTCCTAGTGTGTATGTTCACAGACATCTTTTGATAGTATGGAGTGGGGGAAGCATGTACAGACCCCATGAAAGTGGTTGAGTATGTAAGAGAGCACATGGATGTATTGTTGACAATGTGTGTGGCATATGTGAATCTGTGGATGCATCTGTAGTTATGGGCAGAGGTGGATCCATGCATTTCATGAGAAAGTTTGGAATAGGAATAGATCTCTACCTCCCCCATGCCCGCTCATTTTTGCCATTATAGATCTGTGTGGGTGTGCATGTGCATACTGGCGACAGTACGTGGGGGGCGGGGTATGCGCATGCACCCAAGCGGCAGGACTGATGACAGAGAGCCAGGCTCTGCTGTGAATTTACCATATCCAGATATAGGCCAGCTTGTGATTGAAGTCCTGCCAGTTGGCAGCAACCAAACACTTCCTTATAGCCTTAGCATTTGCCTGGTGAAATAAAGGCCACTTGTGATCTTTCCGCTCTCTTTTAAGTTTGCCTGGGAGCACTGGCTGCTTTCCTTGCTCCCTCTCTCATGCCATGTCTGTCCATGGTTTCATCTCTCCCAGGCAACACCCTTTTATATTGGCTCAGGGATTTCCATGGTGACAGATTACAAAGGAAAAGACCTAAGGCAGAACAGACTGCAGTGCTATTGGAGAAGTCCCTTAACCCCAGCCATACTAGCAATTGACCCAGAGGGGAGAGATGAGAGAGAAAGCAAACAGGGTTTGGCAGTCATCCCTTAGCTAGCAGCTTCTCACTGGCTGGATGCTTTTCTGTCCCCAAGCTGGCTCAGTGCTGCTGCTGTGTTGTGGCTGGCTAGTTCCTCTTGGAATGACTCCATGGCCCAGACACTGGCCATGTTTTTTGGCATTGCTGCTTCACTGACGCCCTCCAGATCCCCCTGCATAAGGCAAATGGACAGTTAAAGGAGCAACTTCTTTCCTTAGTTGATAGGATTATCAGGGCATGTTTTCTCTGAACTAGAGAGTTATGTGCATAATCACTCTGAGGCTTTATCTCCTTGTCTGCCTGTCTAACTGTTGTACTCACTTTGTCTTCCTCCTCCCCCCCCCCGATAGTACGCCAAGGCGCTGAAGCATTTCGGAGAGAACGAAGGCAAGATGCAGCCAGATGAATTTTTTGGCATCTTCGACACCTTCCTGCAGTCATTCTTGGAGGCCAAGCAAGATCTGGAGAATATGAGGAAGAAGAAAGAAGAGGAGGAGCGCAGGGCACGCATGGAGGCCATGGTGAGGGTGCAGGGGTGAGAGGGGGAAGGGAGTGACTTTTTTGCGTCTTGGGAGAACAAGGGCTGAGGGAGATAACCTTACTGTTCATGTTCTGTCCTGTCACTATTTTACAGTTGCTTTTTCTCTCTCTCCTGCCTCTTGGCAGAACATGCTATCTTTTTGCTACCCCTAGTTTCGCATCTTCCCAGTGGCTTGTCCTAACTCTCCCTCCTCCTGCTTAAATCCAGTTTAACTGGGCAATTTCCCCTCTCATTGTAGTCTTTGTATTACCCCTGCAGAATTCTTATTTAGGGTGAACATATTTTGGTTGCCTTGAACTTCTTAGCACAATAGTCAGAGTGGAGCAGGACCAAGTAAGACTTTCTGTCCCAAGCCCCTGGGCACCTGCATCCTTCTGCCCCCCAAAAGGGTCCTGTTGTCTTGTCTTGTCAATGGGGTTCTCTTCAGACCACACTACTCTGGCCTTCAACAACATCTTCCCTGCCCTCATGTGCCATACTCTATTCCTGATTTTCCCATACCGCAGTTAGTTGCCTTCCTTGCCCCTTGCCTGCCTTTCCTGTCCCGGACCGCCACCCCTGCAGCACAGCATGTCCTTCTGCTTGAGGGCTGATATTTTTGTTCTGCAGGTCTTGGAGCCAGATTTCCCTGTGTCCTGCCAGCTGGGTTGTTTCCATTCAGACTCTGTTATCATCCATTCTGTGCCTGTCACCTGTCAGTGCATTGTGGCACAGTGAATGAACTAGCATCTGCCATGCAGGCACTGGCAGTATTTCTCATTGGCTGCATTTGGCCCTCAACAAGGCAGGGAAAACTTGTGTGCATTGGATGTGAACTGATGTTTTTTCACTGGAACTCTGATGGGTGGGTCTCCAGGGCTTCCTGTGAGCCACCCTCCCCCCCCAACCTCAGACTGCCCCAAGGCCTGAGACCAGCTCAGCATTCCTCCATCTCCTTTCACACTGTCAGCACTTTAACCCCAGCAGCTATCAACCCCCCTGGCCTTGCACAGGATGCTCTCTGCTTTAAAACTTTATTTTCGGAGCACACCCTACTTTGTTTCATTCAAAAGGGGAGAAGAGTATTTATAGGGAATCTCCCGGGTTTTAGCAGTGTCCTTGAAGTCTCTGTACTTGGGGATTCAAAATGTCAGGACTTGGATGGGACTGGTTCACCAATGCTCCATAGCAAAGGGGTGGGTATGGCAGGTCCAGATTAGACTGGAATCTGGCAGCACTACAGATCCTTATTGAAGGGCATCAGCAGAGTAGGAGTTAAGGATCTTAGGACTGCAATAATGGAACAGGGGAATTGGGCTGACAGTCAGGACTGAGGGGCATCAACAACAGTGCTAGCAGTGGAAGCCAGGAGGGGAAGGGCACTACACAGGTCTAGACTGAGATTCAGTAACATAGCTGGGGGCAAGGTAAGGTAATACTGGAACAACTAAGGAGGGGACAGGTCAGATCTGGGGGACACTGGGAGAACTGTGTCTGGTAAGGACTGGAGGAGCAAGAAACATTGTGGAACACAATTGAAAAATATTTCTTGTGTGGCTGGGAGGAGGAGAAGCCTACATTGAAACCTGGCAGAGATTTCTCACTCCCTCTCTCCCTTTCTCTTCAAAATACAAAATCTTTGCCCTGCTTTCCCTGTCCTCAGTGGCTTTTATCAGCCTGACCCACCCTTCCGGGAACAGATACTGAATAGAAACCTTTCACATCCCTTTGTTCACCCAGAAAAGGATTGTAGTTGATGTATGTAGGTGCTCTTCATGCATCCCGGGAGCTGATATACAGCACAAGAGAACAGCTTTTGGGGGGCATCTGTGCACTGCCACTAACTCTTGGAGTCAGCCTGCCCTGGACAGTTCAAATGAGCATTATTTAGAAAAACTCACACAGCCAAACTCATCTTTGCTGTAGCTCCAGCAAAGCAAGTTCATCCCATTGAGAGATCTTACTAGCTGATACATTTTAAAACATTGGCTGCTGTTTTTGTCACCAATGTCAGTTCTTTACTTTCTATATCTCACTCAGGTCGGGCAGTTGGACCAGTTCATTTCCCTTTCTTTTTCTTATGAGTTTCTTTTTCTAGGTTGGGCACTGGCTCCCACTGTTTCCTCTGCTACTGTTAGAGACTGACTCATCCAAATCTAAACTGACTGAATGGCACAAAGTACTAATCAGTGCATCCTGAACACTCCAGCCTACTTCATCTGTGACCTAAACTACATCAGTCTGACACTTCTCTCCTCCCCTTTTCATCTGTAAGCTAGATGCCAGGCTGGTCTGAATAAGGGGCAGCACAGAGCTACTACTGTCCCATTTCCCAACAGCCAGACAAACTAGATTAGGACCCTGTAGGACTACAAGACACTCTTTGCAGGAACTGCAGCTCATGTAGGTATACCTGAGCTAGCTTTACATTAGCTGGCTTGGGAACCGTGCATCCAGTGCAGAGCTCAGCATGGACTGTAGAACCTGTCTGAGAAGCTAGGTAAATTCTGGGGCAGTGAGTCTATGCTCAGCTCCATGTGGTTATGGCCACAATGCTGGCAGTCCCAAAATTACCTAGATGTAGCCTGCCTCACAATCTAGAATCATAAGACACTTATACATGTGCTCTGGGGGTGGGGCAGTGGTGCATTAAGTAGAGCAACTCCAAGAGCTGCTCTAATTAAATGCACATAGGCAGATTAATGCATGAGCCAGCGGGGCCAGGGCCTAGGAGTCCCTGCTCATCAGGGGCTGTGCTTACAGCTCGCTCCTCTTTGGAAGGAAAGTGGAAGCTGTGGTTTTAAACCTGATGCCGTTTTTGTCTCCTAACTGGTGGGCGGGCAGCAAGCAGCTCGGCTACTGGAGCCCCTCAGCCAATCGGTAGTGGGGAGACAAATAAGGTGCCAAGTTTAAAACTGTGGCTTTTGCTTCCATGCTGAGGAGCAAGCTGCAAGGGCGGCCCCTCCACCAATTGGGGGGGGGCAGGGGAACGTACAAAATTAAAGGTGCTGCCATGCACTTGGCCAGGAGCACAGCCAAGCAGCCAGCACCCTGCAAGTAAGTCTGTGGGCAGGGGATGGAAGGGGCATGGGGGGAACAATTGAGGCCCCTATGGTGAGGGAGGGACTGGGGCAGTGGCAGGCACTGCCCAGCCAGGGTACTGAATAGGATCCTGCAGCTGCGAGTGGCTTATCCAGGAGGTGTGGGGAGGTGAGGTAAGAAGGGGGAGTAGCTCCTCGGTGCTGCATGCACCCTGGGGGAGGCACGGGAGACATGTGCCTTCCCTGGATTTGTGCGTGGGGTGAGGGCAGGCTGCCTGCTGTGGGCTCAGGACAGGGGACTGCATCAGCCTCTTCCCTGGCAGGGGGTGGGAGGGGGGTGGTTGGGGGGGCTGGGCTGGGGCTGCACTTGGGGCAGGCTCAGCTGCACAGGGTGGGTGGTGGCACTGGGATGGGTGACCATGGGGGGGGTGCTACAGGGAATTTTGGGGTGGCCATAACTTCCTAAGCCCTCCCTAGTGCCACCTCTGCTCAGGGCACTCTGCGTGGGGCTCCTGAGGGAAAGGCAGCAGAGAGAAGTGCCCCTCCCACTAGCAAGGGCAATACTGGGAGGCCTGGGGGGGCTATGTAACTGAGTCTGGTCCGACATACTGGAATTCCAGCATGTTGGAGCAGCCTCTGCACTCATGTATAGGTGCCCATAGAAAATTAGGGTTGGAAGGGACCTCAGGAGATCATCTAGTCCAATCCCCTGCTCAAAGTAGGCCTATCCCAAACTACAACATCCCAGCCAAGGTTTTTCTAGCTGGATCTTGAAAACCTTCAAGGCTTGAGAATTCTACAACCTCCCTGGGTAACCTGTTTCAGTGTTTTACTGCCCTGCTAGTGAGATAATTTTTCCTAACATCTAACTTAAACTTCCTTTGCTGCAACTTGAGACTGTCACTTCTTGTTCTGTCATCTGTGACCACTAAGAACACTCCAGCTCCATCCTCTTTGTAACCCCCCTTCAGGGGGCTGCTATTAAACCCCGCTCAGTCTTCTCTTCTCCAGAATAAATAAACTCAGTTCTCTCAGCCTCTCCTCTGAACTCATGTCCCCCAGCCTCCTAACCATTTCGGTCCCCTCCACTGGACTCTCCAATTTTTCCACATCCTTTCTGTAGTGGGAGCCTAAAACTGGACACAGTAGTCCAGATGTGTCCTCACCAGTGCTGAATAGAGGGGAAGAATCACCTTCCTTAGCCTGCCGGCAGTGCTCCTACAAATACAGCCTTCTTTGCAACAAGAGTGCACACAGTCAGCTTATTGTCCACTGTAACCCCAGGTCTTTTTTGGAGAGCTGCTGCTTAACCAATTAGTCCCCAGCCTGCACTGGTACATGGGATTGTTCCCTCCTCAGTGCAGGACTTTGCACTTGTCTTTATTGAATCTTGTGAGATTTATTTTGGTCCAATCCTCCAATTTGTCTAGGTCACTCTTAATCCTAGCCTTACCTTTCAGGATATCTGCTACCCCCTCCAGCTTGGTGTTGTCTGCAAACTTGCTGAGGGTGCACTTCATCCTATCTTCCAGGTCGTTGATAAAGATATTGAACAAAACTGGCTCCAGGACTGACCTCTGGGCCCACTCCATTTGATCCTGGCTGCCAACTAGATATCGAGCCATTGATTATTATCCTTTGAATCTGACAATCCAGCCATTTTTCTATCCACCTTACAGTCCATTCATCCAACCCATACTTCCTAATTTGTATTTTCCTTTCCTTCACAGGTGAACTAATTTACATCCCTGACAATTACTTCCCCTTTTATGCTGGGTTCAGCATATGGGTTGATGGGATTGACACAAGGCTCTACCAACTCCTTGTCCTAGCACTTCCTACCTTTCTTGCTCAGAAACACACATACATACACACATATTTGCACATGTCCACCCCTTAGGAAGTGGGGTCATGGGGGGTCTCTTATAGGATCATAGGAAAGTAGGGCTGGAAGGGACCTCACAAGGTCATCTAGTATGCCTCCATCTCTCCTGTGGGATTGTGTTAATTTGACTGAAGCCTCACTAATCTGTTTTTTTTCACACCATGCCAATCCCTGTGGTATTTTAGGGACAGATCATATTCTGCCTACTAGACATCATAGTGTCACTTTAGGCTTCTAAGTCTCATATTTAAATCTTATCCCCCTTTTGCTTGAGTCACCATAAAAATGCTAATGCATCTGCCTTTGGTAGTATGCTTTCATTTTATCTGTAAGACTCGAGTCACAAAAATCAGTGAGGAAGAAGGGAGCCCACCCATCTTTGGTGTTAATTATTTTTCAGAGGCTTGAGCAAAATGGAATAGAATTACATGGGATATTAGATACATAAGTACTTCTATAGATGCCTGAAAGGTGAAATGGACTCTTCCCTTAGTGCTTTTATAACTGTACTTCTTAATAATGTAATATTCTCTCCACCCGCTGAGAAGCCTAAATCTATGTATCTTTCTCAACAGCTGAAAGAGCAAAGGGAGAAAGAGAGACGACAAAAGAAAGCGAAGGCTGGCAGCATCTCTGAGGAGAGTGGAGAGTTTGATGACTTGGTATCAGCCCTGAGGTCAGGCGAGGTCTTTGACAAAGACTTATCCAAGCTGAAGCGCAACCGCAAGCGTTCAGGGAACCAGGCCTTGGAGACGAGCCGGGAGCGGGCAGTGACAAAGCTAAATTATTAACTGTAAAGGAAAAGAGGAAGAAAAATAATCAGCCAAAAGATGATGACGAAGAGCAGTACAAGGAAGGTGAATGGGTATGATGGCATTTGGCTGACAGCTGCCCCAATGAATATCCAGCCTGCAGCTATAAATGGTACCTTCTCATGATCAGCTTTCTTCCCTTCCCTCCTCTGTGCTCTTCATTTGTAAAAGTGCCTCCCTGGAGCCAGGAGGGGTTTTGACTGGGCAGTTCGGAGCTGACAGATTTGCTTCTGGGAGTTCTGCCTCCAACCACAACAAAGGCCCAGTGGAGATGACAGGAAGTACTTGGGCCCTTGGGGACTGCTTAGCAGCTCGGGGAGGATGGTTTGCTGTGTGCCAAAGGAAAAAATAGCTCTGTTCTCCATCCCATTGAGAATCATCAAGACTCAGGCTGGCTCTGAATCTGCCTGCTGCTTCTTCAAGATCTGGATCACCCTTTGGGAGCTTGTCATGGAGTGGTTCTAGAGTTTTGCAATTTTGTTCTAGAACTGGATTTATAACAAGCCATTCACTAGAGCCAGAAAAATGCTTTAGATCTCATGTACTGTGTACATATATATATATTTTTTTTATTTTTTATTATTATTTTTTTTTGGTGGCCATTAATATCCAAAGCAAGTGATTCTCAAAGGGGAGAGAGAATTTTCAGAAGCAAGATGGAGGAATCCTGGCTTGAAATTCCTTGATTGGAATGGCTAGAGTAACCATTCATAAAACTCATCCAGATTCTTTTGCTAAAAGGCCATTGGCTGGAAGCTGCTCAAGATTTTGAGGCTTAAGGATGTTCTAGACTATGAGAAGTTGGGAGAAGGAGAGAAGCAAGTGTTCTAGAAAAGGAACTCCACATGGGAATCTAGAAAACGAAGCCACTGCTGGATGGGGACAGATCCAGACACTCCTAGGGCCAGTGGCCATTGCCAGATAGTGGGCAGAAAATATCCATCCAGTACTCGTCATTTCACTTGTTTTCGCATCAATTTCTTAGTTCATCCACATGGAAATTGGGAATTGTCTGGCATCCTCGTAAGATTATAAATAAATATATCAAATGAGGTCCCTGGCAGGAGAAAAGAGATTGTTTTCCATTTGATGCGAGCTACAGATGTAGCTAGCTACAACTATACTGGGAAGAACGAGAGCTTGCATCTAACAGCTTGGCTTTCTCTGCAACCCCCCTTGAGAGTCACATAACCTAATAATATATGTCAAAGATATCCATGTTTGCCCAATGTCTTTTCCACTTCGGGAGGGATTACTGATGATGAGTGAACATAGGAAGCGATAAACAAAGCAGATGTTAAGTAGGAGGGTACAGAGTCAAATGGACCCAGAGGCCTTTGGAGATTACAATTAATTAATTAATAGGAAATATTTTTAAATTAAAAAACATGTGAAGCACACAGCCTAAAAAGCCCAAGAAAGAAGCCTACTGTTGTGTTCATATTTCTGTGCACCTTCATGGTTCTAGCGGCAAATCTAGATTGTGCGGGTTGTTGCAGTTTCTTTCATCCAGCCTTCCTTAAATGAACTTTTGGTTATCTTGCTAGAGAGAGAAAGAAGAAAAGAAAGAAAGAAACGTGTGGAATCTAGATACTACATGCAAGCATCCTAGATGAGAGGGGGACATGCTCTTGGCAAAACACATGTCCAAAGCAAACAGCAGGAAATTTGAAAGAATCCAATGGAAGTTAAAAAGAAAAAAAAAGAAAAGAAAAGAAAAAAAGGCTCCATTCGTCACTTTATTCACTCTTGGTTTGATTCTTCTCTGAATGTCATTTAATCTCAGACTCTGCACTGAGTCAGCAGAACAGAACTTCCTGCCCCATGCACGCTGCCCAATCAGTATTACGCTCAAACAATATTGTGGAAACCAGCTGTGGTGGTTTTCTGAACACCTTGCAAGTTAAATAATTATATAAACTATGGAGATAAGCAAAAAGAAAAATGTTAAACTGTAGTGTTTTATTGTTTACTGTATTTTGAGTCTCCCGCCCCAGAATTTCCTTCATTTAGACATTCCAGTCTGCCGCGCCTTTGTCTACTACTTGTGGTAAAGAGCTGGTATCTTACAAGAGCTGGGTGCATTCTCCTCCATTATAATTCCCCTGCCTGTCTGGGGTTAGCAGTTAGCAGAAATTCCCATTGCAGCAGACTTAAGCACCTTTTAGATGAGAGACTTTGTATTTTCATACAGGTTTGGGGAATTTTAAGGAAAAAAGCCCTCCTTTTATAAGCAATTTTTATTTTAAATTACAAAATAGATTTAAAAAAAAATCTTTTGTAAAAGATATTAATAAGCTCCTTGCTGCTGTCCAAACTAGAGATGTACTATATCCCAGCCCCCTTTTTTAAAGCATGCCATATAACCTACACATTGTAAGCCATATGAGACAGTAATAATGTGTGCCAAATTGGTGTACAGTTGAGTTTAGTTTTTGATTTAAAAGAAAATCTCTTCCTTAGAGTTTAGAGATTAAGGATTATAAATATTGGGATTTTGCTCCTGTTTTATCTCTCTGGCTTTTGGACCCACCCGGGAATTCAGGTTTAGCACCACGGAGTCAGATTTCAGCCCTGGTGGAAGAATATCTGACTCTGTGGCTTCTTTGGAGTTGCATCTGCTTGGCCTCCAGTCCAAGACTAACCCGTTTTAGAAAGAAGTGGTTGTGGTATCAAAGAAGATCCAGCCCAGGCAAAGAACCTTGAAACTACAAGACGGCATCCCCACATCCTGTGATTGTCACCCCAGGCTTATGTGAGACTTTCTGAAACTGTAGTTCACCTTGTTGAGCCGTGAATGTAGCAAAAGCAGAGCCAGGGAGGTTATGGGAACAGCCCAGCCCAAGGTGCTGCAGAGACCTCTGTCGTGATTCTGGATGCTACAGGCTATGTTGAGAGAGCTGAAGACAACTTTTGAAATCTTGCCAACTCCCAGATGAGCACACGAAACACAAGGGCCATAAGCCCTGACCTGGGATGAACTGTAGATCTACATTATTGTAGCTGATTGAAAAGCTCTCCATATACTTTTTCTCTGTCCACTTCTCATTTTTCTCTGCAGTCAGGAATCACAACCTTTTAATTGAGTTTCTGATGCTTGCTCATGGCTGCTTTCTCCATGCCTAAGCAGTCTTTGGACTGTTAACTCCTCTTTTCTGACCATGAACTCTGTGGTCAGTGTTCTTGAAGAAGGCTCTGAGATGGAGTTGGTTATTACTGCCTTGAGTCAGTAAAGACTGGCAGTATTTTCTGGTATGAATAGGTAGCAGAAAGTAATGAGGCCTGTTAACATGTCCTCAGCATGAAGGGTGTCTTTCCACAAGGAAGTTAGGGAGCAGCTAACTCTACTCTGGAACTTGCCTTCTAATATTGCTGGGCACATCATAGCAGCAAGCCTACAGTGACATAACTCATTGCTACAGTGATGTAGGGCATGAACCATGACACCGATGCTACTACACAGTATCTCGTTGCTGTTGTGCAGTAGGGTCGGAAACAACCCATGTGCCGCTGGGACTGGACAGTAATGGCAGTTACTGCGCAGTTGGGTGCATATATAGACGTGCCCGCTGGATCCAAGTTTCTGTCTGATTCTAGATCCAGAAGTGTGCTAGCTGTACATCTTCTCCACATCATCCCCACACAGCCCAGTGCAGTCAGTGAGCAGGTAAGGAAAGATAAACACCTTGTTCCCTGTCCTCAGTCGAATAAGGTTTTGTCCTAATAGTGCCCCAACAACATGCAGAATATCTTCAGTGATGACTGGCACAAAGACTGATGCATTTCGTATTTCTAATTCCTCTCATTTGCTGCCTATACTAAGATTTACCCAGCTGCACTGGCACTGCTGCTAGAGCTAGCACTGATGGAGCTGTGCCGTGATACAGTGAGGTAAGAGCTCCCCAAAACAGGCAGAGCTTCAGTGTCACCAAGGCATGTTACACTTGCTAGGGAGCCAGCAAGACCTGCAATATCTCTTTTGTCCTCTACCCAGATCTAAGACTCAAAATCCTCTTTGCCAACTTGTTCGGTTACTCTCCAGCCCCTGTTCTGTGCGGCCTTTCTAACTTCACTCTCTAATTGGGCAAGAATCTTTGCAGGGTGTACCCAGCTCTTCAGGTGCATCCTGGTTGGAAAGAAGATAGGAGCAGCATCTGCGTAGATATGTATCTCCTTGTTTCCTTGCATTCACTGGTAGTTAATAGGCTGAAACCAGCAGCAACAAAGAGGAGTATTAGCAACGCCTATAGGATGTATAGCTCATTCATTTGATGGATACAATGAATCAAGAAAACACTTCCCTGGAAAAATGATATTGATGTTTTCTCCTTGTGGAGGAAACGAGTATAGCTTTGACTTGGGGGTGGCCAGCACCCTCCACTTTGAAGCAATCTTGTTTTTTGGCACAGCCACCTCCTTGTAACTTGGTGCCTCCTGCAGTGAGCTTGGCATCTTTGGCTAGATATGAAGATCCTGTTAGCCACTTTCCCAAAAGCCTTTTTGCCACCCCTAGTGAGATGCTAACAATAGGCTGCTTCTGCACCAATGAGCCCCAGGGAAAGAAAAGTGGTGGGAAGCCTGTATATAAGGTAATGTGGACAGGGGAACAAAAGAGTCCAACGAGTGAAGAGATGTGGCTAATTCCAAGATCATACTCGTATAAATGCTCACAGTGATCCCAGGAAGCAGGAACTATGGAGCAGTGGCACAACATAGCTGGTAACTAACTTGCCAACAGGCAGCTGTGACCTCCCAGCCCAGGTGATGAAGTCGACTGGCATAATAGAGCCCTGGCTGGGGAGATCTACCAATTCACTTCTTCCTGCTAGCAGAGCTTATGTGGATGCATGACAGGATTTTTTTAATCCAAATCAGAATAACATTGCCTCACTTCCCTTGTGGCAAGTCCGTCCAGAGCCTCTCTGCTACAGGACCATGTTAAGTTCTTTGCCTCCCAGTCTGGCTCAAAGATTTCCTTTGCTTACATCTGGATGACCCACTGGAGTTTAGCAGATTGTATCAGGGTGACCATAGAAGAGATGCTAACATAAGTGCTTGGTCAGTTCACCCCTCTTCTCTGTCTTCTATGCGCATCACTGTTCTCATCAATCACAAGCAGAATTTCCAGAGACAAGGTAAAATGACATTAAAGCTGCTCCAGGACATAAGAGCACAAAGGCCATCTCCTGTCCTGCAGGAGACAAAAGCTTTGAGCACCAAATCCCTGTAACAGCAACAGCAGGACTAGTGCTTTGGGGTGAGAGACTTCCCAAAGGGGAAGACAACTTGGGTGTCCTTTTAAAAGCATTTCTGTAATGTGTTCATGGTGTCTGAGGAAGGGAGAAGGATGGTGAGGTGCCCTACTGGAGAGGTGTGGGATGGACATTTCTGTTAGGGTTAGCTTCTTTGGATGAATCTTTCCTCTTTTTCAGGAAAGCTTATGCTTTGAGCTGGATTATATGGGGAGAGGCTATGGGAGAAATGTCTTTGAGGGGAATGGAGATCAGTTCTACAGTTCATGATGTACATGATGTATGCAGTTTTGTTTCTGGGTTGGGTTTATTAGTATTAGTATTATTATTATTGGTTAAATGTTTAAAAAATAATTAAGGTTTAGGAATCTCTAAGGGGAACTTGTAAATCTGACACCTCTATTTATTTTGCCTTATTTTAGTTTGCTATGTCTGTATGTATACACTGCCTTGCAGCAAAGGACTATTGAGACTGTGCCAGGGCATTACACCGGCTAGACAGTTGGTTTGACTATTCCAGGAGAGGCTGTGGTAGGCCAGGGGTTGTGTGTAGTCAGCATTGGTGGGGGAAACGTGCTGCCCCAAAAGCGTGGGCTGTCCCCAGTGATGTTTTTTTCAGTCATTTCTAAAACCAATACAGATGATGTTTTATTGCACATTTTTTACTTTATCCCAATCATGACTCAGAGTAGTGGGACAGAGGAGTAAAAAGCTACTAGCATTCACCTCACATTCCCAAATTCTGCCTATAATCTGAAAGGAGTTGAATATTTCTACAAAAGCAAGACTATTCTTTATGTTCTTATTGGAGTTAACATATTGCTAAGATTGAACTGGAACAGTTCTCACCCTTTAAAGCTATTGTTCCTTCTTATCTGCAGACTCAAGGAGGCAGCATTTCCTTTTCTTCTACATTTACAAGGTTTTCTTTCCATAAGGACTATTTAAAAAATAAAAATCTAAATTCTGCAGAAACAGACAGCTTCTGCTATGAATTGATTCTAGGCACCTATTGAGTCCAATTTGCAGTTTGATTTTTTTTTTCTATTCCACTTCATTGGCTCAACATCAGTGAGGCTGAATGAAGGCTTTCGACTCATTTGGTTTCTGTGGTCTGACACTAACTGAGTACTTGATCCCAACTCCTTGGCTTGTACCCAAGTATCAGGTAAGACAAGGTGCATTCAGTCTAGGGTGGCCATAGACAGCTGACCATGTGCAAATATAGAAATTAAAAGTCACTTAATCCTTGGGAGGATGATGACAAAAAAACAAAGTTGGCCAAATTTTGCTCAATATAACTCTCAGAGCAGATTGCGTTTGTCAGCCTAAAACAGGGCTATGGTGTCTTGTTCCCATTTGCTTTTTTTTTGTAATAATGATCTGTTGAAAATTCTCCAGAGCAAACCTGATAGCACTGCCATAATGCATGTACTGCTGAAGGAATGCCCAACAAATCTCTAAGGCCAGCTTTGTCTCTGTTACTGATAATCTAGATCAACTCCAGTGTAGTCAGTACAGTTATCTCTGGTTTTATACCCATGTAACTCAGAGTAGGATCTCACCCTAACCTCACCATAATCTCATAGGGTGAGTTACCCATAAGATGTTCCACTGATCTCATGAAGGACATTGTGAGACAGGTTTATGCCAGCAGCCACATTGCTAATCTTTGAAACCCTGTATGCCCAGCCTATCACACATCCTTCTACTTCAACTCTTAAAAAAACTTTCTAAAATTGCTTACAATTCTGAAATGAAATGTCAGGAGTTTACGAAGCGGGATGGGTGAATGCTTCCTCCTTTTAGGATCTTGTCATTCCTTCGGGGTTGACTTAGCTTGAAACTTGCTATCCACTTTGAGAGCCTCCCACACGCTCAGTTAGAAAGCAGGATGCTCCCCACACATGGAGGGTTGTGTGAGGCTGTGCTGCTGTAATGCCTTGGTGTATCCTCATTTCTTGGTCAATTTAAGACTATAAATGAATTAAATGTACAAATCCTGTAGTGTCCTTTTTATCTGCACCTTTTTATAAGAATATGCTGTAATACTAAAAAAAAATAAAAAAATAAAAGATATATTGCACCCCACTGTGTTTCTGTGATTTTATTTTATCACTGATTCTTTTTTCCAGGAGTTTTGCTGGGCATGACCAAGGCCCAATTAATCAATGACAGAGTGGGGGTAGTTTTCTAAAGAAGCTCCCCTCTGCCCTCAGTTTTTGCTGCTACTCTTCATTAAACACCATTATTCAATCATACTATTATTCAAATGAAATGCACACAGCTGCTCTGTTTGTTTGCATATAAGCCTCCCATGGTGCATGAGCAGAAACAGCTTTGTTGGCTAAGCACATCCTTGAAATACAGATCTGCAACTGATTGGCTGTACACTCACCCTGCAGAGAGCTAGATTTTACTCTGCTTGGGACTTGGTTGCTCCAGGGAACCATGTGCTTGGCTGCTGGGACTATAAAAAAAAAAACATGGTACATTCCAACAGCAAGTTCTGCATAACATCCCAGGGCAATGCAAGCAAAGCATCCAGACTTGGCTCTGACAGGTAGAAGTAACCCCCTACAGCACTACAACCACACAGGTGGGAATGGTTAGGGTAGTAAACCAGGGCTTTTGGCCAAAAGCAATCAGGGGCTAAAACATTTGCACCAGGGAGTCTGAAGAAGCCCATTCGGAGACAACAAGCACACCAGACTGAGAGCTCTCCAGAACTACTGTTCTAAGGTATGATTGATTGCTAATATACATTTCTTTATTACAATCTGTTTGATTCAAGCTTGCTTACCATTTGCCCTTGAATTTCCATTTGTAACATGGGTATTTTTCTGCCTCTCACTCCCAAGACAATTAAGTGACAGAAGTATGAGCCAAACCTGAATGTCTGGTCTCTGTCCTCACCTGCCTGGATGTAATAAAAGAAGAAGGAAAAAAAAAAGCAAGTCACACCTTTCCCTTCACAGGAGGGCAAGCTTAGAAGGGGCTTCTGTTCTGGCTGCAGAGTTGCCCTGTCTGCTTTACAAAAGGAAAATGCAAGCAATCCTGTTTGAGATATAGGCAGGGGGTTGAAACAGTGAGTGGAAGAGAGCTGTAGTCTCAGTCTGAGAGGAAAGAACCCACCACAGGAGCACCTTGAACCGTCCTGCCTTTTTTCATGTGGTCACTATAGGGGAAGGAAGATAAGTGCTTCTGCTGTAGAGGGGCCATAGACTAGCAAGGAGATCACAACCAGGCATTAGCTGTTCTCTGTGGTCAAGGTGACAGGGAAAGCTCTGTTGGCAGGAGCCACAAATGATGAGCAGTACAGATCCCAGTCTCTCTTTCTTAAAGCTGTGACTGCCTGTTTTGGGGAGGGATGAAATCCCTACCTACAGCAGAGCAGAGAATGCTATGCAGTTTGCTGGAATTAAAATGGCTGAGCCCTGGGCTTTGCTCACCTGGGGACAGAATGACTAAATGGCTTTTTAAGCCTTTAACTCTGCTTTCAGGGCTGCTCGCCAGACCTTTTCTTATGCTTCAGTTACCTTACCATCAAACATCTGAAAAAGCTTATTGCTGTTATGCTCAGAGATGTGTTTGACTGTTAGCCCCAGTTTGAGCAGCTTATCAGGGAAGTAGGACTATTTCTTCTTTGGTTCTGGTATGGGCTTGGTAGTGTGTGTTTGGAAGAGTGGTGTGGATGTTATACATTATGGAGTTATATGGCTGTTTACCAGCATGCATGTCATTTCCCTAAGTTCTCACCCTGTGTATGCAATCTGTCATTTGGTGTTGTGTGCCTTGGAGTAGTCCAACTGGTGTATGAAGCCACTGACTAATGGACTTATCTTGCAAGGAATCCTGCATGGGTTCAGTTATAGATCGGCAGGGGAAAGCTCCATTTCATAGAATAAAGTACAGAGGCACTTAGAAGATGAAGTAAAATATCTGAGTTCTCCTTGTGTTGTATAGGACAGAGGGCTGAAAATTGCGGAAGGATGGCCCAGTAAGCTATGATGCTAGCTTGGGAATCCTGAGTCTAATTCCCTGTTCTGCTAAAGACTTAGCTGACCTGAACAAATCACTTAGTGTATGAATAGATGTGTTCTTAACTTGGATTAAAATAGTAGTGGAGCTAGGCTTTAAGTTGGTTTAGCAGCTTGAGTTCAACTGTATGCTTCTTTTATAGATGTTGGGTGCTGGGCTCAGGCAGGGACAGTTATGGTGGTGGTGGGTGGGGATCTCTCCTCCTTACACCTGCCCATGCCTGACCCCTCTCTCCACAGCTCCCACTCATGTCTGCTGGAGGCACAAGCTGCTCACTTGAGCAGTTCAGCCAACTCCAAACCCCAAGTGTCCTTGTCTTCACTGGTATTTTAACTTAAATTAGCTAACAGGTCTTACCTGCATGCAGATTATGGCTGTGAAAGGGTTACAGCAGTACCTCTTGCCATACATCTGGGAGGGGAATTCTGCCTGGTCAGAGCAGCCCAGCCCCTTACTATGACTCTGGCACCCTCCTCATGATCAGCCCCTAGGGCTCATGCCCTTGTTGTCAACTCCTTGTTATACTTCTGCCGGTGGGCTAGCAGCAAGCACAATGAGACCGACCTGTGGACTGTGGGGAGCAGGTATGCAGGGTGCTGCACAACTGCTGCCAGGGACAGCTACAGTGGTGGGTAGGTCCCTCCTTAAATCTGCCCCTTCCTGACTCCTCTCCCCTCACCCCCCCCCAGGCATGTCTTCTGGAGAGCTCACTACTCTACTCTGTGGAAGGGGGAAGGGCAACTACAAGCCCTTGTATTTGCCCCTGTTCTCATTAATTACTCCAACTGATTTTTAAAAACCAAAAAATCAAAGCTTTATCGTGAAGAAGGATCTCATAAAATTGATTGTGCTTGTCAACATTGAACTTCATTTGCCATTTTGTTGCCCAATCAAGGTTATGCATGTGGGGAAAAATAACCCAAGATGTGCGTATGCAAGGATGAGCTCTACATTAACTGTTGTTGGTGAAGACAGAGATCTTGGAATGATCATGGATCATTCTGAGAACATCAGCCCAGGGTTCAGCATCTGTCAAAAAGACCAATAAAATATTTGGGATTATTTAGAAGGGGATTGAAAGCGACACAGAAAATACTGCTGTTCCACCTAATAAATCCATGGTATGCTCACCTCTTTAGTACTGTGCAGCTCTTGTCCCTGCATCTTAACAAACAAACACAAACAAACAAACAAATTAGTAAAGATAGAAAAGGTGTAGGGAATAGTAACAAAGTTGTGCAGAGGTATAGAAAGGCTTCCATACAAGGAGAGACTAAATAAACTAGGAATTTTCAGCTGAGGGGAAAAAAATGGTAATGGAGGGAGGATAAAGGTCTTAAAATCATGAATGGCACAGAGAAAATAAACAAGGATGTTCTATTTACTATTTCTCAGAATACCAGACTGAGGAAGCATACAATGAAATCATTACATAGCAGATTTAAGACAAACAAAAGTCTTTTTTTTGTTTTTTCCTTCCCCAGAAGCATGCATAATTATCTGGTGGGACTTATTGCCACAAGATGTCATTGAGGCTGGTAACATAAGCAGGTTGAAAAGGGGATTGGATCCTGAATGAAGTTGTCCTTACAGCATGATTAGAGAGCCAACAGTTATAGATATAATGAGCAATAGCCTTTGATTATGACACGGGATATAAAAGTAGCCTGCCACAGAGAAACACAAAGTCAGTTTTGAATATCAGCCTAAACTAGGGTTAGGGTTAAAAAAAATGGGAATGCTCTGTAGCTTTATTTCATATTACAGATGGTAGGATTCCCAGAGCTATGTTTCAGGAGGAGATAGGTAGGGCAATCATGCTAATAGTTAGTGGGATGGTTGGTGGGATGCTCCTCCTATGGTTGGGGTGAAAGGGCTTCCATCGGTGGGTGAGGCTTGGTAGTGGGAATTCTTCTCCCTCTAGTGGTTGTTGTGGCAGCAAGGGACCTCCCTGTTTGGCTTAGGGCTGGAGTTTGGGGGTTGTCTGAGGAGTTGCTATGATCAGACTGCCCAAGCTCTCCTGCCTGTTTGGGGGCTGGTAATATTCCTGGAGCTACGTTTAGGGCATAGGTAGGTAGGACAATGCATGATAATAGTGGGATGAACCCTGGGGTCTCCCCTTCTTGGGTTGAGGATGGGAGGTCTCCAACACTGGAGTCAGGCTTAGGAGTTGGTGGATTGCTTCTGCTTCTGGATTTTGTGACATTTAGGGATCTCCAAGCTAGGCATAGGGATGGGGTGTGGAGGCTCTCCTGTGGTCATGCTACCCAGGGTCTCCTGCCCAAGGCTCAGGCTGGGGCTGCAGGAGCAGCTTAAGCTGGGGTTAAGGTTGGGGTTACAGAGTGGGGATGGTTTGGAGTCTTTCATGTTGTGGGTGGCAGGACTTCTTGAGAGATGTTTAGGGACTGCATAGGCAGAGTGATCCATGCTAATGGTCAGTGGGATGGGTGCTGGGACTCCTCCTGGAGTTGTGGTGGGATAGCTCCCAGCTGTGGGGTCAGGCTTGGGAGTATGCTCCAGTGGGTGCTGTGGAAGATGGGGATCTCTTGGCTAGGCTTAGGGATTGGATAGAGGGATCCTCAAGGGGTTTCTGTGGTCAGGCTAACCAGGATCTCTTGCCTGGGGCTGGGCTGTGGGCTGCTGGAGTATCCCAATCTAGGGGTAGGGCTTGGGTTAGGGTTGCAGAATGGGCAAGGTTTGGAGCCTTTCTGCTTGGGGGTGGTAGGACTCCCAGAGCTTGATCACTGGTAGGTAGGGTGATCCATGAAACTAGTCAGCAGAATAGACCCTGCCCTCACCTCAGATTTGGAGGTGGGAGTGCTCCCAGTGGTGGGATCAAGCTTGGGCAAGGGAGTATTCCTCTTGGTCTGGTGGGTGTTATAGCATCAAGTGATTTCCAGGTAGGCTTTGGGGCTCTCCAAGGGAGTACTTGTGCTCAGGCTGCCTTGGGTCTGTTGCTTGGGGCTAGGTTTGGGGTTGCTGGAGCATTCTGGGTTAGGGTTAGGATTAGGGTTAATGAATGGTCCACTCCTGGAGCTGTGTTTAGAACACAGGTAGGTGGGGCAAGCCAAGGTAGTAGTCAGTGGGATGGACCCTGGGCCCTCCCTCTTTGGTTTGGTGGTAAAAGGCTTCCAGTGGTGTTCTTAGGCCTGACTGTGGGAGGGTTCTTCTTTAGTGGGTCTTATGGCAGCTAGAGTTCTCCTGCCTAGGCTTTGCAATGGGACTTGTAGCCTCTCTAAGGGAGTACCCATGGTCAAACTGCCATGGTGTCTTGCTTGGTGCTAGGTTTGGAGCTGTTGGAGCAGTCTAAGCCAGGCTTCAGATTAATGTTAGGGTTGGAGAACAGGCAAGGTTTTTGATCCGTCTTTCTGGTGGCAGCCAATAGAACTTCTGGAGCTATGTTTAAGGCACAGGTAGGTGGATGGTTCATACTAATAGTACACAGGATGGACCTTGGGAGCCTCACCTAGGGTGAAGTGTCAAACAAGTCACTGGGGATTCATTGGGCACTTAATTTACTATAGTTTATTTTTTGTCTGTTGCACAGTGACAGCGAACACTCTGGTTACCAAAGAACAGCTTATAGATACTTGTGCTCCTTCCCCTTTAATACATGAAATTGTTCATACCCATGGTCTCAGGGCCATATCTGGGATTGACTTTTCTGAGGGGAAATATCATGTGTTCATTCTGATAATTTTGGTTATGCTTTTAAATCTTGGTTATAAGATTTGTCTTGGGGAAGGCATCCCATAACCACCCACTGCAGGCTTCCTTACCCCCACAGCATGAAGATTTCCAACACCCCATGTATAGCAATGCCTTGAACAAGGCAATTCCTAGGCATGTATTACCCTGCTGTTATTGTAAGTGGAATTTGGCCCTATCTCTTCCCCACCTTGTTGAGTGTAGTATTATGGCCAGGTTAACTGAGTGAGCAAATGGAACGTTTCTGTCTTGGAAAGTGATCTTCCCCCTTCTTTCTAGTTCCCTTCAAATTGAAAGTGTTCTCAGATCAAGCCCTAGCCTCCCAACTGAAGAGTCAATGCAGCCTCTGGAACCAGAGGAAACATGCAGCATTTCTCCACAAAAGCCACTCTTCAACTGCTATAACCACAGCTGTTTCAACTACAGTCAACTGTGGCTAAGGCCTGGAGTGCTCACTTCATGCCCGATTCTCATCCCAGCACTGGGAGACACCAGCTGGCATGTCTTAGCTTGGCAGCAAGGTCAAAGAGAGAGGCTCCAAATCTGCAATCTTAGCCTCTCCCATAATCAAGGTCCCTTCCTTGTGAAGCAGCTGCCAGCTCCCTATCTGCTCCCCATTAATTCCCTCTCAGCTGGGCCCAGAGGGATGCCACCCAGCATGACATAACCTGGAAGTGAGCTTGCAGGAGAAAGGGGATTAAATGAGATATTTCAAAACTTTTACCTTTTAATGTTTAAACTGCCCAAAGTGACTAAATCCAGATCACCCTGAGCAAGAGGAGACTGGACCCAGACCAATACTGAGAAGCTCTGATCTGGATCTGTTTAAAAGACAAAATGCTACAGTTATGGGCAAATGGATCAATGATATGTAAGCATCTTGGGCCCATGTATGGGGTAGTTCCCTTTCTGGGTATGGACACACATGCATTTGGAACTGTTTCCAGAGGCTAGCAGCTGTTGCATTCTAATTGTTACATGTGAACAAGCTGGAAACAATGCAACTGGCTCAGTAGCAAGCAAAGAGTAATTATAAATGGATCCATATTGGAATGGCAGGATGTTTCGAGCAGAGCCCCATAGGGGTCTGTCTCGGGCTTGGTGCTGTTTGATGTGCTTACTAATGATTCAAATGCTAGAATAGAGAGCTTGCCTGCAGATCTGCTCAACACAAAACTGGGAAGGACTGCGAACACCTTGGAGAACATGGGTCCAATTCTATCCTGATAAATCGAAAAACTGAGCTGGAGCCAACAGCATCAGTTCAATCCAGCAAATGCAAGGTGCCTACACTCCAAGAAAAATAACCAAAAGTACAAATATAAAATGGGTAACTGGCTGCATGGGGCCACTATGGAGAGGGATCTAGGAGTCCTGGTGCATCACAGGCTCAGTATGACTCTGCAGTGTGATGCAGCTGCACAAAAGACAAATGTATTTGTGGGATGCATCAACAGGGACATTAGGTTTGTGACAGGGGAAATGATAGTGCCTCTATTTGGTACGGGTTAGGCCTCATCTAGAGTACTGGACTCCACATTTTAAAAAGGATGTGGGAAAGTTAGATGGGGTCCATAGGCAGGCAACAAAAATGGTAAAGGGCTTGGGAGAAAAGCCCAATTAGGACAGATTGAAAGAAGTAGGTTATGTTAAGTTTGCAGAAAAGAATTAAGAATGGATATGGTAGCAATCTTGCAGTATCTGAATGGCTGCCATAAAGAAGAGGTAGAACACCTTTTTTCCCATTGGATGCATGTAATGGATTAAAGTTGGAGCAAGGTGTGTTCAGATAGGATATTAGGGGGGAAAAAACCCTTTTTTCTCTATTAGAACACTGAGGCAGTGGAACAGACTGCCTAGGGAGGCTGTGGACTTGTGGCAGTTTTTAAGATGAGGTTGGATATGCATTGTTCAGAGATGATCTAGGAGTAGCTATGCCCTGGAGCACTCATTGGAAGCCCAGGAAGGTCTCCATCCCCCACTCCCCACCTCTCAGATCACTGGGAGATAAAAGGCTTTGTTACACCTTATGCTGAAAGCTGAACAAACGTTAATTGACTTAGTGCTGTTCTGCTTAGTGGAGTAGTTGCACCTTAAAGTGCAAAACCCTCTCTGACTGTCCTTTACCTGCACAGCTTTGACTTGTCACTACAGGCTTGGTGAGCAGAGGCAAGACTGGTTTGCTGCTGGAGCTCTGACTGAAGGGCCCGATCCCTTTTCTTTTTTTCTGAAGCCCACCCCCCTGTGCCACCCCTGACTCAGCTGTCAGCCAGCCAGGCACTGCCTGGGCTCTCAAAAGTGTCCCTTGGAGTTCAAGCAGTTCCTTGACCAGCAGCAGCATGTGGTGGCAAGCTCTGGAAAAAGAAAGGATCAGGCCTCTAGGACCTGGATACATGCCCCAGTGGGGGTGGGCAGCTGCGTCAGGGCAGAGCTCAGTGACTGCAGTGTGGTAGCCCAAGGCTGGTTCCTGCTGACCCTGCACTACACTGAACTGTGTAGTGTCCAGCTGCTGGCTCCCCCCACCTGGCTCACCTGGTGCTGGCCACAGTGGGCAGGCTCCTCTCTGGGTATGGACACACGTGCATTTGGAGCAGTTTCAAAAGGGCAGCAGCTGGTACATTCTAACTAAACCCCCTGTAACAGCTGGGGGGCTCTGGGCACAGAGCAGGGGGCTAAGCAGTGCCTGTCCGGGCTGGGACTGCACAAAGCCGGCAGAGAGGACGTCCCACTCACAACTGCCTCTCAAGCCCAGCGCGGCTAGAAAGTCCCATCCCTGTGCCGCCCTCCCCTCCACCCCCAGGCATGTTTCTTGACTGTTGGGCCCCAGCAGAGTGAGCAATCTCCAGGGCTGTAGTGCTGGCTCTTCCTAGTGCGAGCAGCAAGCCTGGGGCAGGGGTGGTACAAGGCCTTAACCTCCAGGCTTAGGAGGCAGCTCTGAGCACTGCAGCCTAAGTCTGGCTTGGGCATTTGGAGGAGCGAGCCAGTCCAGGAAATGCTTTAGGGGGCTCCAGGGCTGTGGCACTGGCTTTGCCTGGCAGGAACAGTGGGGCAGAGCTGTGAGGCCTGGCCCTACTGCACCCCAGCATTCCCCACCCACCCTGACTTGGGAAGGGCCACTGCATTTTGGGATGTTGGAGGACTTGGGCAGAATAGCTGTCTGGAGTGGCCACTCCTTAATGAAGCAAGAGTAAAACTAGGTGGATTAGAGAGAGTCCTGCCCTGGAGTCCTGTAACTTTAAATTGAATAATGAGTGCTCTAAGTCCTTGGAAAGGTGTTGTAATGCAGCCTATCCAAGGGAAAGAGTTCCAGAAGCCACCTAAAACTATTGCGTAACAAGGCGCAAGGAGAAGGTGGTGATTGCAGCGTGGAGCAGGTAGATATTGAAGAAGCCATGCTCCACAGGAGGATGGAACAGAGCTCCACAACTAGCTTAGTTATGAAAGACCATTAAAGCACCTGGAATAAGTTTATGGAGGGGAAACAGAAAAGGGAGTTCTGACTCTCCAGTAGGAGGGCGTGATATGTAGAGCGAGGCTAGCTGTCCCCAGTTTGCAGTGTAGAATGGAAGGTGTTTGATTTTTTTTTTTTTTTTTTCTCTGTACTTCTTGGCTTTAGTGGTTGCCTGGTGGACTTTTTCCCCTCCTGTTGCTACACTTACTAGGGTTTTGTTTTTCTCCTTCCTCAAAAGAACTGGATTTTGACTTTTTAGTAATGAGCTACTGTAATGACTTTTTGATTTTTAGTAATGAGCTACTGTGCAGTAAGTGTCTTGTGTAGACATGGCCAGTATGGACAAAACCCTCCATCAACAAGACCTCGGCAGTTGCCCAGGGTGCAGTAGAGGGAGACCTCCCTCTTTCAATGCCCCCAGGGCCCAGCTAGAGGGCAGTGCAGGCAGAAAAAGCCCTGCTACCAAATGCCACTGAAACCACAGCTCTATGGGCCAAATCTAAAGGCTCTGTGGACTGTAGGTTGCCAACACCTGATTTTAATACCATCATTTTGCCTTTCTACAAAGGTTTTCATTGGCCTTTCAGAGTGCTTTAGACCATCTTAAGCTCTTTTCTGTTGTACTTACTGACACTGTACCGCTGAAACACTTAATACATTTGTGTTCCCCTGTAAGGTAAAGAAGGTATATGTCCTATTTAATCATTGGGAAACTGAGCCACAGAGCTTTAGAACCCAAAATTGCAAAATTTCCCCAATAATTTAGTACCCAATGTAGCCTGATGAAGGCCTGATGGTGCTATATAGCTCCAGGGAGAATATTGAGCTCTTGGCACCCTTGCAAATTAGATGCCAGCTGTCAGATGCCTAGCATCCAGAAATGAAAGGAAATGCGCATATGGATGCCTTTGAAAACCCTGATCTTTTACCAAATGCAAACTTTGTGGCAGAACAGAGCTTGGTTCTCCAGGATCTCTGTCTAGCATCTTAGTTGTAAGATTATGCTATCTCCTCCTCTCACTCATTGCATTCCTTTTAACTTTAATAAGTGAGACAAGGGTCCCACAGATAACAGTATACATCCTGAGGTAACCCTCTTCATATCCACAAAAAAAAAAGTCCTTCTTTTCAGCATCCCCATTCTGTCACTTTGAGATCCTGTGCTAATATTGCCCTTCTACTTTTTTTTCAGCTCCCTGTTTTAAGCTTTTCTCTGGCACCATGGCCACCTTTCTGTCTTCTTTTCCTGTGTCCTTCTTGCTGCCTCAGTGCACAGCAAGCACCACAGTAGCCTCTAGTGTCTGGAAATAAGAAGTGTATCTTGCAGGCAGCCCAGCTGGATGTGTGAGGATCCCAGGAGATCACTGATTTTCAACCAAAGTGCTGTGAGATCCTTTTAAGGGTGCCACAGCATGCTGCAAATATATTAGCACTGTGCAAATACCAAAACACAATTCACAAGATAAACCCTGGGATTTCAAACAAGAATCCATCTCATCAAAACCATTCTGACCTGTTGTGGTCTTTCTGAATTCTTTGCAAAAGAAGAATCACTTTATTATTTTTCTATAGTAAAAACAAACAGTGAAAGCTAAGAGCTGGCATTTTCTGAGGGGTGGTGTCTTGAGTCTAACAGGGGGGTACCTGGAGTCTAAAACAGTTGAGAACCATTGCATTAAATTGTGAACTGCCAGATGTCCACGTGCCACAAAAGACTCATGTGGCTTGGTAGCTAGAAAGGTGTACTAGGGGCCTTGAAGCACTTCAGATTTTCACTAGTAAGTGAGTTTTGCCCTCTTGCAGTTTTTTAGTGTGTCTTTGTGTTTACAATGATGCTGTATGCCCCTTTGGCAATCCTATCATTCTAGTACAAAGGAGGGAGATAGGCTGAGGTACAATTCCTTCTCACCCCCTGCAGTAGTTGTCTTCTGGCCTGAATTATGAAGTTCCCTTATCTTCTGCACACACCTTTATGGCTGGTCATGAAATGATTAAGCCAAATGTTGCAATGATATGAAAAACTATGAACATGAAAGCCAGAAAGTGAAATGGAGGGTAAACCAATGGGGAAAACAACCTAGCAGAAATGGTGAGAAGCAAAAAGATTGTTTCCCATTCCTTTGCTAACAATGAGTTCAGTCCTGTTAGTACTAGGAGGGTATATATTTTCATTTAAAATTGTTGACCTGGAAGTGTTTCTCACATAGATTAGTAAATTCAGCTGTACAATGAGCTGCAGTTCAATGGCTTTGGCCATCAAGAGGCACAGTCTTTGGACACGGGAACTAAAGGAAACCCTTGGCTAGATTAGATAGGAGATCAGGATCAGGAATGCAGCAAGGGCCTGTAAATTACATTGTAGAAATTTTTCCTGATTGCATTACAAACATGTGTCAGCCAAAGATTTATAGGTAATGAACCCACAGAGGAACAAGAACTTAGACTGGTTTGTTGAGGCCTATGAGAGCAAAGCATTTTTTTAATATACTCCTTGCACACCAGTTCTGTTAGAGCCAGTTTGTGATCTTTGAGTAATGTATTTGAGCAGAGCTCAGCCTTCTGAAGATCTATGCCACTAACACTGCTCAACTGAGGACACAGAGGACTTTTTCGCTCAGGCTCGGCATTGAATTCAGAGAGGAAAATATTTTGAAGGAGGCGGCAATGACACTGCAAGCTTTGTTGCCGCTGCTGATGGCTCAAGGGGCGTGCTCTCTTCTCCTTTCCAACCAGCTGGGTTTAATTTTAGAAACGCAGTGCTATCTTGGGGCATCTTTTTCCATGGAATGCAAGTCTTTAAGTAAATAAATAACAGCTTTGTCGAGGTGGAATGGCTGCCCAAAACCACACTGCAAAACACGCAGCAGCGAGTCAAGCCCAGCCTTGCTTGCATGTGGAACCACTTTGTGGAGATACAGTGGCTGCATTGCTTCCCTCTCCTTTCATGATTCTCCTCCCTCCCCATCCATGCACACTCCCAAGTATTCATTAAGTCTAAATAAATACAAATACCTTGAAACAGAGGAAAAGTGAAGTGAAACCTTTCAGCTGCATCCATTCAGCTGGAGTTCTTCCAGGGAAGGTTTGAAAATCCTTGGCTTACCTGATCTCCCTGGAGCTGGCTTAGTGTTACTGCTACTGCCTTTGCTGTGTCTAAGATCTTAGCATCATGGGGAGGCATCCCCAATCAATCCAGAACCAGTCAAGGGACTAGCTGGCTTAGTTGGTGAGGGCTTTCAGAACCTTAACTCTGTTCTCTGCTTTGTTTGGGTTTAGTATATTGAACATGCCTGTTAAGGCCTCTGTGCAATGCTAATGATAGAAATCATATAGAACCAGGGTTGGAAGGGACCTCCAGAAATCACCTAGTCCAACTCCTTGGCTGAAGCAGGATCATCCCTAACCAAACCATCCTATATAAGCCATAATCTAACCTCTTAGTAAAACAACCACCAACCCTGATGCAATGCAAGACAAAGCAGCCTACCCTGCCACAGGTAAAGCAGGAGAACCACTGCAGCCAAAGTCCTGCTTCTGTAAAAGGTTGTTAATATGCACACAAGATCTCAAGCAGAGGGCCATGCTGTGGCTACAAAGAAAGGCAACCCCCCCAGTATGTACCCATATGACGTGGGGTAAAATTCCTTCTCAACACCAAATATAGTAATTGACCTGACCCTGAGCATAGTGGCAAGACTCTCTAGCCAGGAGTCTCCAGCTTTAAGTCCCAGCAGGAACACTAGCACTCCCCAGTCAAAATCCTCAGCCTTGGCAGCAGCCAACATCCAAAGCTTCTGAGGAAAGCTTGCAAACACACAAAAGTTGCAAACAAACAAAACACCCCCCCCCCCACACACACACATACACACGGGGTGCAGAAAAGGGGCTGGGGGGCTGGAATTCCATCCCAGCTCCATGTGGCAACCAACAAAATTAGAAAGTAGAAAAATTGCATTTGGCCTCTTCACCTGGCCCAGGAGCCAAATTCTAGAGCAAAAAGTTAAGTTTCTTTAGTAATTCCAGCTGCAAGAAGTCAATAGGTCAAGTGAATTGCTGAACCTGTGCAGGTAGCTTTGAGACTCTGAGTCGGAGACACGCAGAAACCTCCACCTTGAGTGCCCTGCAAACAGATCTAAAATTGGAAGTCCTAGGCTTATCTGCTTGGTTGCTTCATCTGATCTTTTGTAGTTAAATAAGCAAGGAGCTCTGGAGTGGAGGGTAAACAGGTAAATCTACAGTGGGCCTTGGGGTTAGATCAGGGCTACATTTTGTTCAGACTCCACCTGTAATAAAATGCTACAACCTCATGGCTGGAGCATAGTAACCTTGTGGCGCTCAGCTCTTGGGAACAGCAGAGGCTTGATCAGGGCTACTCCTTACCTAATATCTGATCATTGTTGGATCAATCAGCCTCTTCATACAGACCACTGGGTGCAATCAAGCACTGAAGCTAAGATAAACCATGGATCTTTTTCTTCCCACTTTCTTCCATGTGGGGCTGTGGCAGATGCCCATTCATTACTCAGGCTTTGGGCCACAAAGCTAGAAGATTCAGGACAAAGGACAGCAACTTGTTCTATCATCCAAGTATCTGCCCAGAATGTGGCCTGGACCTATGGATTTTCATCCTGCGGTTTAGTGTCTTTGAAGAATGCCTCCCCTAACATATGCAGGGTAGAGAGAAAAGGAAAATCTGCTGGCTGTTAAGTTCACTGTTACTATATGTGTGATCCTGGCTTGCACTACTGCCACTTGGGATGCATCAGCAGTGGCTGAGTTGGACTGAGACCTCATTTGCTTCGGTGTACCTACAGTTTTCCAAATAACAATGTCCATCCTCTACCGCACACTAGGTGGGAGTGGCAGTTCCCAGAAACATCATTAAACCCTAAGAGGTGTGTAGACCAGGTATAAAAATGGTAACAAAAGTGTCCTCGGTGACTTCTACCACTGTCCGTGGATTTATGGCTTAAAGAGTATCATGTCAAAAGTTATCCCTAAAGCAGCCAGGCTGCTTGAAGGGTCTTTATCCCAGCCTTCATTTAGTACAGACTAAGGTTTCAAACTAATGTCTGAGATGCCTTTGAAAACACATCTCTACTCTGTGCCTTCTTATACAGCAGGGCCACTCCAACCTTACAGGACAGGGTTTTGTAACCTCCGGTCTGTGGGTCTGATCAAGCCAATGGATTTTTTAGATACAGCCTACAGAGCTTTGACTTTGGCAGCAGGGGCTCTGCCTATACCATGCCGCATCAAACATCAGAGGTTTTGATGTAGGGGAAGTTCTGTCCACACCATGGCACAGCCGGGTGGCAGGGAGAAGCAGCAGAGGAAGCCAGGTCCTAGTGCCAGGCTGCCTTAGACCTGAGCTCAGCATCTGGTCCCTACTCAGAAAACATTGCTGGCCTCTATTATAAGGCAGTAAGAAGTCTTTTTGTTTAGATTCATAGATGTTGGGGTTGGAAGTGACCTCAATAGATCATCAAATCTGACCACCTGCCATGGGCAGAAAAGAGCACTAGGGTTACATTACCCTAGTCAGATGCTTGTCTAGCCTCCCTTGGAAGCCCATTACAGATTCTGGCAACCCTTATAAAGTAGTTCTTCCTGATGTCTAACTTAAATCTGTTCTCCATCAGTTTGTGGCCATTGTTCCTAGTTACTCCAAGGGGTGCCCTGGTAAACAGAGCATCTCCTACTCCTTGTTGCCCCACCCCGATAAATTTGTAGGCAGCCATGAGATCACCTCTTAGCCTTCTCTTGCATAGGCTGAAGAGATCCAGGGCCCTCAATCTCTCCTCGTAGGGCCTTGCTTGCAGGCCTCTAACCATATGAATGGCCCTCTTCTGAGCCCTCTCGAGGTTGTCCACATCCCACTTGAAGTACAGCACCCAAAACTGGATGCAGTACTCCACTATGGCCTGACCAATGCCTCAGAGGGGAAGTATCACCTCCCTGGACCTGTTTGTCATGCGCCTGCTAATGCATGATAAAGTGTGGTTAGCTTCACTGATCACTTTTGTTATATTGACGACTCGTGTTAATCTTGGTGTTGACTATGACTCCGAGGTTCTTTTCCAATACTGTGCTGCTGAGGTCATCCCCCAGCCTGTAAGTGCGTTGGTGATTCCTTCTCCCTCAATGCAGCACTTTGCACTTGTCTTTGTTGAGCTGCACCCATTTCTGTTCTGCCCAATTTTCCAACCTGTCCAGATTTGCCTGGATTTGTTCCCTACCCTCTAGTGTATTAACTTTACCCTATAATTTGGTATCATTCGTGAATTTGGACAGAGTGCTCTCCATGCCCTCGTCCAAGTCACTGAGGAAGACATTGAACAGCACAGGTCCAAGGACTGAGCCTTGTGGGACTCCACTGTCCACATCTTTTCAGGTCAATACCGACCTGTCCACCACCACCACTCTCTGGGTGCAACTCCTAAGCCAATTTTCCACCCACCTGACCATGTAATCATCTATGTCACTGCTGCTCAGTTTATTGATGAGAATAGGATGAGCTACCATATCAAAGGCCTTCTTAAAATCCAAGCAAATGACATCTACCTTGACTCCTGTATCTAAGCATTTTGTGGCCTGGTCATAAAAAGAAACAAGGTTAGTCAGGCAGGATCTACCTGCTATGAACTCATGTTGGTTACCTTTCAGCATTATTTTTCCTGCTGGAATCCCACAAATGCAATCCTTAATCATTTTTTTTTTCCAAAGGTTTTCCCAAGGATAGAGGGAAAAATGAATAAAATTAAGCTTCACAACAACTAACTGGTCTGTAGTTACCTGGATCCTCCTTCCTCCCCTTCTTGAAAATAGAGACCACATTGGCCTTTTTCCAATCCTCTAGGACCTGACCTGAGCACCACAAGCACTCAAACAGCCATGCCAGTGTCTTTGCTATGGCACTGGCCAATTCCTTTAGCACCCTTGGATGAAGATCATGCAGGCCTGCTGACTGAAACACATCCAGTCCTTCCAAGTACCTCTTCACCAAGCTGGAACTAACATTGATGGACTGGTGTCCCTTTTGTGCCTGTCTATGATCCAACTGGGAGATTTGTCTTGAACCATGTTCAGGAATACAGAAGCAAAAAACTCATTGAACTCAGCCTTGTCCCACCTATCTGCCACTAATTGCCCTAGTTTGCCCTGTAGGGGTCCTATGCTACCCTGCACCTTTTTTTTGCTCCCTATATACCTGAAGAAGGACTTTGTTGTTACAGCCTAGCTGTAGCATCCTGACTGATGACAAGACTAAGACTGCCAGCTGCCTCTTGACTTCATTGGTAGCTTGTCTTGTCCTAATGGCCTTGGCTGTGTGCCAGCGGAAGGGACCTCGTGTCTGACCTTTCTGCCTATGGCTGGCTTTGGGGCTTGTGGTCTCTGCATGCAACATGGTGACTTCCTCTTCATCTCCTGCCTGCTTCCTTTGTCAGTGTAAAGCATCTGGCTTATACTGAGGCATATTTTGTAAGCTGTAGTGAGATCTCCGCAGGCCCCTCGTCTCTTTCCCAGTGGGACTAAGTCAGTACTGCCCCATGTCTCTGTAAACCCAGGTTCATGAAGGCCTTGGCAGCTGCTTGTCTTTTCCACTGAACTCAATTAAGATTCCACTTTGGCAGAATGGGACCTCTCAAATTGTGAGCTGCAATAGCAGAAACTCAGCTTCACGGGCAACGGAAATTACTCACTCTGCTCATCTCCACTTCTTGGATTCTTCACTGAGGATGGCCCCAGGAACTGATGCACACAAGCCAAATGAGCCATACACAACTGCAAGTTTTTTGTATTCAGCATCAGACCTAGGATGAGGAAGCGCAGCTCACTATAGTTCCAAGACTCTGGGTGGTAGGAGAGGTTGGAGTTGAGTGTGGGCAAGAAGTGGTGCTTACATTATGCTTTGTATCCAGATGTACTCAAGCATTCAGCATGCACACTAAGCATGCTTTATATATCTAAAGGAAGTGACAGTAATGCAATGTTAAGGCTGCCCAGATGCAATCACATTTTCCCAAACACAAGCACACAGAGAGAACAAAAAATTACCTGCTAGATCTTCAGCTGGTGTACATCTGAACAGCATTATTGACTTCAGCAGAGCCATCTCACAAGCAGGCCTACAACACTTTTAATGCAGCAGCATTGCATCTGCTGTCCATGTGATAATATGTGCTTTTCCAAACAAAGCCAAATTAGCACCTCTCCTTGCCACCCACATCAACTGTAACCAGCTTTTGCTGGCTTTGTGTTCTTTTAGCCAAGTATGCTAGAAATTACACTAACATGTTTTGAATTAAATTCCCATTTTCAAATATAAGCATGTTAAGACAAAAATGTGTAGCATGGTAGTATGTGTTAAGAATGTAGACACAAGCTGTGCATCTGGGGTTTAATGAGTGCTTAGAATTTGAGAATAATTAGCTTTTGGTTTCCTTTAAATTTTGCACCAAGTGTCACAGACAAATAGCACCTCTGCTACCCAGTAGCTTAACTAAGGGAGAGTGACTGGGGCAGCAGCCTCAGCTACTCACTTGGGGTAGGGAACACAAAAACAGCAGTCATCTGGCCATGCCAGCACTGCCAGCAGCCTGGCAACTGCCACTGTCCCATGCATTGTTACTTCCATGGGTGCACAGCTGCCTAGTATGCTTCTGTTAGTAACACTGACTAGTTCTACTGAACTTATGAAACTACTTGTAAAAATGAATAAAATTAAGCTTCACAACAGCCTTATGAAGTAGGGAGTATCCCCATGTAACCCAGAAGCTAATCGACTTTACAGTCACGCTCTGTGTGCCCTTAGATGAGCCAGGATGTGAAACCCACCATTTTTCATCTCTCCACTCAACTGCCATTCTCCAAAGGGTCTAGAGGAGATCAACAAAAATAATTCAAGGGCTAGAAAACAAGATAGAGGAAGAGAAAAAAGTTGGAAAAACTGGAACTGGTTAGGTTAGAGAAGAGAATACTGGGAGAGTGGGCATTAATACATCTTTGAATACCACATCAAATATTCTCTGAGAGTACAGATAAGAGGTAAAAGAAATGAGTTTAGCTGGCTGCAAGAGAGCTTTATGTTGGATATTAGGAAGTACGTTCCAGTGCTGGGGATGGTTAAGCGGTGAAACAGATTACCCAGAGAAACTGTGGAATCTGCCATTGCAAGTTCTTAAGCATGGGTTAGGCATAGGCAAGCATTTGTCTAGGATGATCCTGCCTTGAGCAGGGGATTAGGCTAAATGATCTCTGAGATACTTTCCAGCCTATTTTTCTATGATTTACACAAGTTATATACACCTGTTGCTAACAACTCTCCAGAGTACCAGTAGGCAATACTGTCTCTTAATCCAAACTGTACACATGCCAGTAGATCTGTTGTACTATTTTGTACAACATGGTCCTCCAGGTAGCTGATGGAAAGATGAGTCGGATGTGGACCTGATATGCTTCTTAGTCTGTTTCAACCAGCAATTGCTCCAACCATTTTAAGTTCACTGAAACTTCAGGTTTCTCTTAGAACCAAGTTGTAGTAAATGAGATGAAGTAAGTTGTGTTTTTATTTGACTAATTAGCAGTCCTACTTCCTGGCCAATGCACACAGAAATGTGCAGTCCTTTAAAAACTATCACAGGCCCACATAACATCACTAAGACATAATGGTAGTTGAAACTCTTTGAAGGGCAAATATAGGTGAACAAAGTGATTTTGCTTAGATTTTGCAGGTCTTAATTGGAATTAAGTGGTGGGGACAGGGACAGAATTTCATACTAAATAGTATAAAACAAAAGAAGTTTATGAAAGCGATTGGTACTTTCCGGGGGTGCCTAGTTTGTGCTGTCTCCATCAGGTCCTTGTTAAAATGTGTTGCAGGTTAAGGCCCCTATGCACACTGGAACGCTTGGCCAATTATTTATATTGCTAAAGCCCAGTGTAAGGCAGGACTGGAGAGCTGTAGCTGTGATGGTTCAGGGAATAAGCAAGAAATTATGTTTGTTTGGTAATCTTTTATTGGACCAATCCTTTTGGTATTCCTAAAAGGTTGTCTAACATCTTTCCCATCCATTTTTTCCCACCCTTTAATCCAATAAAAGATATTAGAAAACCAATCTTGCCTCTCACTGACCCTCAAAGGTATTTGGCTTTCTGTCTCTCATTGACTTCCTCTCAGGATCTGGGCCTAAGTTTCCACATCTCAGTCCAGTAGGAGAATGGGGCAAGGTGGTTACCAGAAGACAAAGGCTAAACCAGCAATGGCAAACAGTCTGAGTGAGAGACATGGGGGTGGGAGGCTGGGGTGGGGAACTGAGGCAGGGAAAACCTGAGAAATGCATTACAGTGGGTAAAAAAAGCAATGCCACAAACCTCTCCCCCATTTCTTGTGTCCACAGAAGCATGGGTTATGAGAATAGCCATGAAGTGCATTACTTACCTCAAAGATCAAATTAAATGACATATTAATGGTCTGATGAGCTCTATGAGCATTGTTGAGATATAAGAAAATCAGATTCCTTAGGTAAGGAGTAGGGTTACATTTTGAGGGCTTGGGATGTGTGGCTATGCCTATTTCACAGGCTTTCAAAAATGGGGCCCCAGAGGAGGATATCAGAAAGGGAAGATAAAAAGGTTTCATTCCAAGTCCCCAGAACTGGAGTAGCTCAGTCCTGTGCACTCCATAGATTCTGCAAGACCTCTTGGTTGTATAAGGCCATCTGTGAGGGTTCTGCTGTCTTTGCACAAGCACTAGGCTCTTTTCTTTAGGTGATGTAGCTTTGGTGTCATGCTCTTAATGCATCTCTTTGTCAGTGTATGTCTCCACAGTTTGTCAAAATGAGGTTTTTCTAGCAGTGTTTCAATGTAGGAATTTGTACATCCTGAAACATCATCAGTACTTGTGTCAGTGGGATGACAACCTACATCTCCCCAATCCTGCATGTCGAATCTAAGCTATAGCTGGTTCTTTCTATGGCCTCTGGCAGAGAATAGATGAGGCTCCTTGGATATTAGGGCTGTGCAAAGCTTTGGTCACTGATTAAATTCGGCTCAGTTAGGTGGCCGAATCTCTGAATCTGAATTGAATCAGGAGACCCTTTAATCTCTCCAAATTGATCTGGAGAGATTGGATTATTCGGACATAGGCACAGCTTTAAATGTTTTTACATACCTCAAGGTACCAGGTGGCTCGTGAACGCTGAGATGCTGGGGCGGATGGAGCGTCCCATGGGAGCGCAGGGGGTCCCCAGTGCACTCAACGGTGGACCCAGAAGTGGACCAGAAGCACTTCTGTTCCACTTCTGGGTCCACCATGGAGCGTGCAGGGGATCCTCCTCCCAGCTCAGTGACTGGTGCCTCATGGGCCTGGGGGGGCATCCTGGGTCCCCCTGTAGCCAATCACCGAGCCAAGGGGAAACGGCGGGGGCAGGCCCATGTACACAGCAGTGGACCAGAACACCGTGGGGTGTTCCATCTGCCCCACCATCGCAATGATGGTTCATGAGCTGCATCTGGTACCTTGAGGTATAAAGAAAAAAACATTTAAAGCTGTCTCTTTGGAGAATCAGCGATTCAGCCAAATCGAATCGGGATAGTGATCTGAATCAAAAAATTGAATCGCTGTCCCTGATTTGGGCCAAATCCAAATTGAATATGGCCCATTTCACACACCCCTATTGGATATCCATTCTCCATTACCTATCCTAGGAGAGTCATAGGCACCTCAACTAGTAAGCTTTGATTTTTTTTCTTTCATGTTCTCTGCGTCCTTGGCTTTATCGAGTTTCCATCACTTCCTGGTGAATGTTTCTTCCCCCCACTACTGTCCCTCCACTTTATCCAATGAGTACTAAATGCAAAACGTGGAAACTCCATTGAGGGCTGGACCAGAACCCCAGGTACCTCCCATATTGAAAGGGGAGTGCCTAGCTCATTAAGACATGAAGAAACAATTTCTAGTCCTACAGACCTTCTTTTCCTGACTGCCCAATGGCTGGCATCAACAGGAAGGCTAGATGGTGCTCTTGGCAATGCCTAGCCCATAGCCTAGGACAGTGGTCTCCAAAGCGGGGTGCGCAAGACGATCCACTGGCATGAGGGAAGAAAATATTAGAACTTCTATTTATATTTATTTTTATCTAAAAAAAAAAAAAAAATTTAGAGAAATTAAGCTTTACTACTATTTAATATACGGATTGACACTGGTGCCCTCACTTGGTCCGTATGTCAGACAGTCACATGTCACGTACGGTATGCGAGGTATCCCGAGGGAAGAGTGGGAGTTCCACAATGCGGAGGTACAGTAGTACAGTGGTCTCCAAACTTTCTAAAGTGTTACACCGAGTAGTACATGTATATAATCTATAAATAAATATACATATATTGGGGGTGCGTGCTCAAAAATTTTTTACTGATAGAGGTGCGCGATCAAAAAAGTTTGGAGACTACTGGCCTAGAGTTTGAGCAATTTGCTCGGAACAAGATATAGATGCAATCCTACTCTAACTGGAGGGAGGGGGAGCCATGAATTTGAATCTCCTATTTCATGGGCAAGTGCCTAACTCTTAACCATTGAGCTAAGAGGTAGGAGAACACTTCTTCTTTCCCCTATTTTCTCCAGTTGCTAGTTATGGGAGGTCTCAAAGCAGTAAGAATACTGCTTACATAACTAACCTTAGCTTCATCAGTGCTACTTACCAACCTTAAAGCGGAGCTGGATTTGGGCCAGAGAAGTCAGTTTGGGCACCATAGCTTTTTAGTGCATTACTGGTGAGGTGGAGGTGAAAGGTTCCTTCTTTGCTTTCTTCTGTGTGCTGAGTAGGAATGCTATTTCTGATATTATGCAACAAAAAGCTCCTACGTTGCCTACTTAAATTTCCTTATCAAGACCTACTTCCATAAAGACAGGTCTTTCTAGTATTTAACCTCTTATCAGTATTTAACCTGTTTCAGAGAAAAAGCAAAAGTCAGTGCAATGGAGTAAAAAATAAATCAACATTTTTATTTCATGGCAAATAAGATAATTGGTTAAAGAACTTCTGATGATTTTTGTCATTCTCAGCTGGATTCCTTCCAGTCTGTCATGTTTCTTGAAGTGCAGGGCCCAAAACTGAAGATAGTAAACCAGCTGAAGCCACACCAATCCCAAAGAGTAGAAGAATCACTTCCCTTGATTTTTCTTGTTTCAGACAGTGTTTCTGTATGTTACTGAGCAGCAGGAAGTAGAGTTAGATGTTAATAAATGCCAATCAGTGGATGAGTATATTGGAGAATGGAAAAGGAGGAAAAAAGAGACATTATAGAGGTTATGCTACACTATTATTTGATTACTCAATTTAAGTACATACATATGTACTTGCAGACAGTTCAGTTCTAAAGGCCAAATCCTACAGAGAAAAATAAGTTGTTTCTCAATATAAGAAAGGTGTTATCTTGGCTGACTGCTCAGTCACTGTCTATTGTAGAAACTTGCAACAGGGTACATGCATAAGATATCTTGAAGTGCAGTATATTGAAAAATGATAACCCATCTTGGAGACGGAGAGTTTTTTTAATGTATATCTATGTGTAATTTAAATTCCTTTTGCAAAATAAATCCACAAAAATACTCAACTTGGTTATAATTAGTATTTATTAAAAATGTAATGGAGAGAATAAGACACTAAAATGCTGCCCTAGTTTACCTGTGCGTAAATTTGTAACATACCACTTTTATTCTCTCCCCCCAACATGCATACAGTACCACACTGCATACTATTGCTCATTTTGTCTTTAAAAAATTGATGAAGTCTACTTACTTCAACATCTTATGTCCATATTAAAACAATAGTGCATAGTTCCAAGGCTTTATTATGTAACACAAAAATAGTATGGCACCAAAATATTTTTAAGTCATGTTACCCAAATGTTCAGATTAAGAATCAGACTTCCTTCCAAAATTCTTTCCCTCGTCTTAAAACCTGTGGCAAAAAGTTGATTGAAAGTTGATCTGTGTGTACACATCCTTATTTCTCCAACTGGCTACTGTACAGTAGTTGGACAGCCAACTTGAGCTTCCGAAAATAGCTATTTTCAGAAAAAAATTGTGTTCAAATGCATCATCATCTCACAGTTAAAGTCTACCCTGAATACTATGAATACAACTGGTCTTCCCCCAGTGTCAAAAAGTGCCCTGAGATTAAAAGTAACCAGGCTGAAAAAGCCTGTTTTTTCTTTTCTTTGTTTTCCAGAGATATGCTTAGATAAATGGAAATGCTTTTGAAAGTCAGTCAACTGAGTCTTGACTATGGAGAACAAAGTTGAGTAGAGGTGCACAGGAGGAAATCTCTATTCTTGGCTCAGCCGATTCACCTAAATTCTAGATGCAGGGGCTTCTACATTTCAGCACTGAAGCTCATCGTGAGTATCCAAGGCCCAGATCCACAAAAGAACCTAAAGTGAAGTTACATATTACACTTAGGCCATACTTACCAGCCCTCTAATAGTAAATCAGAGCCGTGCAGGCAAGAAACGGTATTAACCTTTAATGTGTGACTGCTCATAGCATGTTCTAACATTTAACACTGCTTAATGTTCTAGGGATTTAGTATGGTCTAAGCATAATGTGAACTTCACCCTCAGGTTCTAGGCCCTGATATATAATCTGCAGCCCTGAGTTAGCTGTCTAGGTTTAATATGCAATGCATATTAATATGCAATGGGGAGGAGTAACCACTCAGAACCAGGAACATTACAATAAGTGGGGGGATGCCTCACGCAGTTATTAGGAAATGCCAACAACACAGATTTGACTGAAGCCTCAGACTGGGGCAGCTTTTTTATTTCTTAAGTGTCGGCTCTCTACTGACCCTCTCCACTTAAGATTCAGAGCTTCAAACCTTCTAAGGCAAGCCCTTCCTTGCACAAACCATGCTAGGGTCATACCTATTTTATGCTGGCAATAGGAGAGTCCTGCATCCCTATGGCTGCCTCACCCTGCCAGGTAGGTATCCTAACTACTAGGTCTGAGAGTCATGGCCCCCTGCTCTAGCTCCATTAATCATTAGTATTTTTAGGTGAAGTGACACAACTCCAGCTGGTGGAGTAGAGAATGACTTCCCATAGCCTATAACTTGAGTGATTAGAGTATTTTACTAGAAAAAATAAGTGTCTGAATATGGGTTATTTATATGCTGGGCAAGTGCTCCAAGGCAGGGTTGGCAAGCTGGTCAACTGACTGATAAAAATATTTGTGACTAATCAGAGATTACAGCAATTAAAAATAAAAAATAAGACTCGTAGTTTTGACAGAAATTTTTGATTTTTGACACATAATGGAAAATTTGTTTTTTCTGTGTATTATTTGGTTCTACTGGCATTTATTTATTTATTTTAACAATATTTGACCAGTCAAATGACCAAACTTTATTTGACAGATCAAATAGCCAATCCTACTCTAGGAATCTCTTCTTGGTAGATTTGAAAGTGACTTCAGTGCAAAACAGTATTTAGCCCTACCGAGAGAGGTTTATTAGTTATTTAATTTACATTAATGGTTCTAAGACACCAAGAATTCTTGATTTGGGCCAAAGTGCATCTATACTGCTATTCCAGGCCCCTCTTCCCAGTGCTAAAAGTAGTAATAGTAGTCATGGGCCACTCCTTGGATCAGTGTTTTCAAGTTCTGTCATGCAAGTAATCACTACTGTACTGCTGTGGTGATTACACGTGTAAGCTGCTGTTTTTATTCATGAGCATCCTCACCGGTTGTGATGCAACTTCTCAGTGCCTATTTAAGAGCTCTGATTGACACTTTCTTGTGGTTGTTAGAAAAGAGTAGACACCTGAAGCACCATTCCATAAATGCCACTTTTCATGCCCTGTGGCTTTGATAAGGAAAAAAACATAGTGGTCACTATGTACAGCTGGTGTGCACCAACTTGTTTCAAAGAAACCAACCAGATGTACAAAGTATGCTTGTGCATGTACAGGAATGTGCAAGCTGTGTGACTTGACTTGACTTAACATTACTGGAGTAAGTATGGTTTAATCAGACCTTACAGGTTACTTCTGTATTAAAATTGATACTGGAGAGCAAGTTAAAATGTAGACATGTTAGAAGCAACTGGAGTAGCCAGTTAATGTTACTGAAGAGTTTATTGGAAACTTTGCAGTGGTGCCATTGTGGACTTCGTATAATTATTGCTTCATTTCCCTCTTCTCCCTTCACCCCCCCTCCTCCCCCACTAGTTTTATGAAGGTGAAAAACTACACAGAAGTTTAGGGGACCTACCCATCCTTCTGTAGAAAGAGAATGTCACTAGTATCCAAGGACATAGACCAGGAGTTCTCAATCCTTGGGCTGCAGCCTGGCTGCTGGCCTGAAGCATGGTTGGCAGCTGGACGAGACATGGCCGCGGATCTGCAAACTGCAGCTCCCCAGAGCCAGGTAGAGAGGTTGCAGCTCCTTCTGCAGGGCCCACAGCAGCGCAGGGTTTGACCCACCCCCTGCCCCCAGGACGGGGGTATTCTTACTTGTCTTCTGGCCAGAAATTCCAGCCATGGTTGGTTGCGACTGCTGGGGCAGTTTGCCAGGCTGCAGAATAAAAACTTTGGGAACCCCTGATACAGACAGGTTGATAATCAGTACAATTGTTACATCTGTTATGATGCAACTATTATACCTGCACAATTCTGTAGCAATGCAAGAGTAGCAAAACTGATCCAGTTTCCAAAGGATTCGGTTTACTTGCATCCTTGTAGGAGCACATAGACCTAACACTTAGAACAACACCTACTGCATGCTTCCAAGCAGCAATTCTCCTTCCCCTTTTAAAGTGGCTAAAATGCATGTTTGTCCATACCCTAGGCAAGCACAGAGCTAAACCTATTGGTCTGCAGTGGCTACTTAACATCAACTGTAGCAGAAGAAAGAATCCTGAACTTTACTTAAAGGAGGAAATATTCTTCATATGGGTAAAACAGAACAAATTTGTTTTAATATATTAAAAAACTGAGTGTTATTGTCATTGATTCATAGAAAAGGGACAGTTTCAAATACTCAGTATTATCAACCCCAAACATTTGAAAAGGCATTTTTTCTTAAAGCATTCTTAACGTGTTTACCTTGTTAAACTGGCAGCATGACCTAGGAGAGCTACAGACTTGTATTTAAAGACAAAAAGGTACAGATTCTCACTTCCTCTAGGATCTAGGGGCTATTCAGAAAAGTCAAATATTGTGACTCTATTACCAACTCTTATGGTTGTATTGTAAGTGCTTTTGTTAAAAACTTAAATGGCTACTTGAAACTTCTTCTTTAACTGTTTATCCTTTGAGAAATAACAGGATTTCTCTCTTCTTTGCAAAGTTAAACAACAAAAGGATGTTTACTTTCCCATTTGTCAAAAGGAATGGTCATTTTGTGGAAGGCACAGGGCATGTTTACATGCACAATTACAGTGTATGAATAAATTGCTCCCAGGCACACCGCTTGAATGTGTGCCTGGGAGCAATAAACTCCTCAGTTTATTCATGTGCAGCACATGTTGAGCTGGGGCACATACCTTGGTTTTTGAGTGTTGACATGGAAGCTAGTCAGGTCCTTGGGCTTGCACACTTAAATATCTGACAATCTGAGTGCAACTCCCACTAGAACCAACAGGTTTGGGGCCATAGTCTATAAGCCTGTGTACACAGCAGTATGCACCAACTAGTTTAAACAGTGTCAATCTGATGGCGCTTTTGAGACATGTGTCAAGGCTACCTGTTTTTGGTCATATTTAATGTTGCTTTGAAAATGTTTAGCAGAATAAACCTGACATACTTCAACATGGTATTCCTTCAAGACCCTGGAGGGACATAAATAGACCTATTACCCTTTCTGAAATTACTCAGTTGTAGGGCAAATTCAAAGCCAGCCAGGGAGAAGACTTGGGACTTGTAATGAAACAGGGCAGGATATGCAAATCAGTGTTGGGAGGGCCAAAACTTCCCTTTCTTTTGCATCATACTTCACAATGCACTTAAGACTAGGGCTGGGCTGAGATGCCTGCCAGCATTCCCCCCCGCCAAAGTCAATAAACAGCTACGATTTCAGGTCACAGGCAAGCTAGGCTCCCATCCCATCACTGGTATGGATTGTCTGATGATAAGTCTATGCACATTATTAAAAATTTTGCTTGTGGCCATGTCTCTTGAACTGCTCCCAGTGTCTCTTCCTGAAGTTACTCCTCAGTTCAACCTCTGTGGGCAGAAGGAGGGACTGCTCTTGTCATAGCCCTTAATCCAAGGCACTATTACAATAATATTACATCTGTCAAGTGAATTTAGCATTGATGAAAAGTGCCAAGATAGTGAGCCCTGGAGATGTGAATATACACACAGCATGATTACAGGAAGCATGCAAGCTTCCCTGACACTTGAGAGCAGTGAGAGTAAAGCTCAATCTCCATGACCTAACTAGATTCTTGGCACCCCTACTGGCAATATCAGGAGTGCCAAAATCTGGTTGTGGTCTGACCTGGAAACCTCTTAAAGCTGGCTGTCAAGCTCTCAACTGAAAACCAAACTCAAAACCAATTCATTGAGGCAAAAAGACAGTAGTTCCATAATTCCCAGCTTGTCACTGAGATGATTAGGCAATATACATGAAGTCACATCTTTCAGGTGGTGTCTGCTGGCATTTTTGCCAAGCCTAGTGCAGGCAGGCCTAGAGGCCCAGAACTCTCGTGGTGTTATCCAATGACTATGGATTAAGCTCGCTGGAAGTCTCCTCTCTGCCCTCCTGTCTTGCTCAACAACTTCACCTCTTCAATGACTATATCATGAGTGACTGCTTTGCACATATCATACACAGTCAGGGCAGCCAGGCTGGCAGCTGTCAGGGCTTCCATCTCTACACCTGTCTTCCCTTGGGTGCAGCAGCGTGCCTGGATCACCACTGCATACCTGCTCTCATCCAGGATGAGAGAGACTTCCACAAGGCTTAGTGGGATGTTGTGGCACAATGGGATCAACTGACTGGTCAGCTTGGCTCCCTGAATCCCTGCAATCTGGGCTACTGCTAGCACATCCCCTTTCTTCAGCTGGTTCTGAACCACCATCCCAAATGCCTTCTGACCCAGTCGAACCACAGAAGTAGCCACTGCAGTCCTTTTGGAATCTAGCTTCCCTCCAACATCTACCATAGCGGCCCGTCCTTCCTGGTCAGTGTGAGTCAGATGATCAGAGGCACCTGGTACACTGGCACAAAAACCAGGATGACGGGAATTGGCTTCAGACCCTGGACCCTTCTCTTCTGACTGATTTCTGGCAGCATCTCTGGAGTGAGTGTCCACAACAATTTGGCCAGTGTGCTTAATAGAAGGAGTTTCTGTCTTAAGGCACTTCATGTTTAAGCTGGAGCTCAAGTTCCTTCGGACGATGCAACTGCCTCTCAGCTGAGCTTGCTGAATTCCTGCCACAAGCTGCCGTTGCTCTGGGTGAGATGCTGGCAAGGCAAGCTGTCCTGTAAACACATTTTTCTTAAATGCTTTTTCCATCTGTTTTAATAAACTTACTCCCGGAGTCAGCCAGTGGCTATGTCTGCTGTGGCCCCATTGCTTTGAACTGGGGGGATTCTGCAGGGCAACCTGGAGTAGTGGAGATGGACTCAGTGCTTTCTCTGAAGAAGAAAAAGATAAATAATATGAGACAAAGTTTTCCTCCTCAGGCCCCCCACCCCCGAATCGGAAGGATAAGCATATTGAATTAGGAGCAGAGTACAGCTCTATTATAAAAACGTCTGGGAAGCCTGGAATTGAAATTCACTTCTTTACTGAAACTCAAACTTCCTTTTTCCCCACTTCTAAGCACTCAATGATTTGTTGTTAGTGTTGCTTGCAACCACTAGAACTGGAAACACTGCATTACTGTACAGTCATCCATAAAAGAGGAACAAATGGTTTTTAGTACAAAGCAACGATGTCAAACTCATTAGGCCCCATTAATCCAACACACACTACCTATGGCAAGTGGGTCCACTCCAAGACCCACAGACAGCACTGCACACTGGCAGACGGGGCTCCATGGGCCATATCTTTGACACCCGCAACATAATGCATTAACATTTACTTCTGAGAAGCAACATGGAGAACAGTTTTGGAGATAAAACAATGAAGGGATTGTGTCCCATCTTCAATTACCAAATAACTCAGCCCAGTTTATCTCATTTTATCTCCTCCCTGTTGAGCTCTGGCTGTTGCTCTTGCCCCTTCCATCTCTCTGTGTAAAGAGGGATCACTCTGTTTTGCTACTTCTCCCAGCACATAGGATGGCCAGGGGAACAGGCATGAGCTGCAGCCATGCTTTCTACCAGTTCCTAGGACTGGCTTTGCGATGGGAACCTCTGTCATTACTGCCAGCTCTTGCTGTGTTAATGATGTATGCCCTAATTAAAGCTCAGTCACTGGAAACTCAAGTTCCCTCACTGAACCAGTTACCCTGCTGAGCAGGAACTCTGCCTGCTAAGTCTGGCACTTTATTTTAAATCCACTTAGTAGCACTCCTTCTGCCCCTTGCATTAATCCCTCATCTCTGGCATTTCTACAGAGCTTACTGCCAAGCACCAAGACAGAAGGAGCCTGTTACATGCCCAACTGAAGTGATTCACTTGATAAGCAAAGAGAAAAGGCGGTGATGAGGTAAGTGGTCAATCCCTGCTTTCACAATTTGCTTTAAGGACTGTGTTCCACTTCTGCTGCATCTGAGGCTACCAGGCTCTTTCTTGTTTTAAGAGAGTTGTCCATGCTAAGGAGTAGTTTGGCTTTGCTCATAGTCTTTCAGTCCCTCTTTATATGGAATTCTTTACCAGCAAGTTCAATAACTAATTCAGATGAATCAAAGCAACAGGACACCTTAACCTTTGCAGCACCATTTGCAAGGGAAAGGGAAGACTTATACTTATTTTCAGACCTAGTGCTGTAAACAACAATATGCTGGGCAGATACCGCCCCCAGCATTAAATTGCTTTGGATTGCATAAACTACAGTGGAGGATTAAGGCCTGTTTAACCTCTTCCCTATTAGACTCAACAGTGCTGTCTTTCACCTCGCTCTTATAGGCAGATGCTCCAGGCATCTCAGTTTAGCCACATTAAAGTCTATTCCAAATACCAGTTTACACAATATATCTATATGGAAGGGAGGTGTGCGTAAAGTCAAATGGTCTTTAGATTTTTGTAAGGCAGCAAGTTTAATTCAGGTATGGGGAAAAATAGATGCAGCTTCAATTGACTCCCTTAGAGCTGCATCCCTGCATAACTTGCCTACTTCTGGCTGTACAGCAATGCGGTGAACAGGTAATTAGCAGTATGTGAGACCTCATTTCCCTGTGGTAATGACCCATTTCCTAAACAGCTTTAAAACATACTACATGTACCATGCCTGCCAGTTATAGATTATTTTATAAATGACAGTACAATGCCACTAATGAACCAGGGAAAAGTTTGTTAATGTTCTCTTTGTACTTTACTAGCCACCCTGAAAAGTTAAGTTTGTTAACTTTCAACTTACATTATTTTAGAGGGTGTAGCAAGGAAGCAGGTAATACTTAAACTAAGGACAGTAAAGTGAACATGTGAGAACAACTTTCCAAGAACATTTCTGTAAGGGAAATAAGGGACATACTATATTACAGAAAGGGATTAGGCTAAGGTAATTGAGAGAAGCAGCTAGATTTGGCTTGCTAGGACAAGACAGATTACTAATTTCCAGAACATTAGATTTTATTAAATGAATCCCATGTTCTTTCTGCCTATCTTCTTCAGACTGTTCACATGATAACTTTGACTGAACTTTGAAATTAATTAAAAACGTAAATTAGGAAATCCTGTAGCTGCTTCCTATGCGTGTCTACTGGCCCATGTGTCAGCCCCTACTCATCTCCGGTTATGGAGACAGTTCTGTTTATACAGGGGATGCCAGTGGTTAGCTTTCAAGATGTGGAACACTTGGGGAGAAACTGGATAGATTTCTGCTATTATTTTACTTAGCAGGCTCTATATAACCAAGCAGCTATTCCAAGAGAAATTGGATGGATCCTACCTCTGCAATCTGCCTCACTCCCTCCTCCCAGTATTAATTAGAAAGAAGTCTGAAAGGCACGTACTAATAAATTACATTGGGTTGGGCCTACTTTGAATAGTTTACTTTCCACCACTTTCAAAAACCAGATGACCGTTATCTTACAACATGCAAGAGTAAATAATTGTTCCTGATTCTCCCTTCCTGGAATGTAACACAGCAACTCTGGCAATGCACCCAGTTTATACCTATATGTAGATACAAGTATATATCTATATCTAGATATAGGTATAAACTGGGTGTGTTGCCAGAGTTGCAGTGTTACATTCCAGGAAGGGAGAATCAGGAACAATTGTTTAAAGCAGTCTCACGTTGCAAAATAGGGGTCACCTGGTTTTTGAAGGTGGTGATAAGTAAATTATTCAAAGTAGGCCCAATCTATATATAGATTATATCTATCTGTAGATGCATATACACACATGCATGCATAAAGCAAATACAGAGGGCCACAGTTGCCTGCATGGTTCAACTTGTCCACATAAAAATTCAACAAGACAGAAGATGGCATGCAATCAAAGAAAAAGGGAAGAGAGGCTGTAAAAACAGAAGGATAAATCTAAAAAAAACGCATTTGCAACAAGTAAAGTGTTTGGAAGCTCCAGAGGACTAATTTGAGGGGGCAGGTACTGCAAGACCACCCTCCTTGGACACCTGCCCATCTAAGGAATATTGCCTGTCTACTAAGACAGTTTTCAGTTCCTAAGCTAGGTGTCTGCATCACTCCATTCAGGGCAGTTCTCCGAACTGGCAAATTATACTGCAAAATTCATGACTGATGTATTACTAAGCATGAGACAGAAATAGAGATGGAGAGTATTCCTCCCTTGATTGTTTAAAACCTTTTAGCAAGGAATAGCCAGAGTTAGTGCTTATTAGATCAGCTTTCACATAATGCTCTCTCAATGCTTTTTTCAAAAACTTAAGCTCATCTTGCACACGCACCCACCTCCTCATAAACGGATATTTTATAATTGGGGAAATATAGATACAGAAGTGATGTAACTTATAAGAGTCACTAACAGAACCCAGGAGTCCCAGTCCTTGACTTTGCCTGCTAGACACTATAGTTGATTAGAGGGCTCAATAGTTTGGAATCTGCCTCTCCCCTGAATTGGATATAAATCATGTACTATGGCATTGTCACAATCACCTGGACACACATTTTAGCAAAGGGAGGGTCTGGAGAATGCCTTCACTAGGAATAGGAACAGTAATACATTGCACATTGCTTTCTACAGCCTAGAACAGTTTAGTGTAGGGCAGGAGTGCTCAACCCCCTAGTCCATGAGCCAAATCTACCTCTCAAGCTGTGTGATCCAGCCTGCAGGGCTCCCCGAGGATCTGGAAGTTTGGCAGTAGGGGAGCAGTGATAGTTAACACTGCCACTGTTGTCACACAGCCTAATTTCTGATCCCTGCTGGCCAGATGAGATGGCTCTATACATCAGATTTATTTGATTTATGTGGAGCTGGAGCCAAGGCAGTGGGCCTAATTTAGCATATGCATGGCTGGGACCAGGACAGCAGGTTTGACATGGCATGCATGGAGTCAAGGTCAGCACAGGGCTGAGGCAGAGGTGGCAGGCCAATATAGCATGTAAGAGTTCAGGGTCAGGGCCAGGACAGCAGATTATCTGGTGCATGCAGGGCTGGGGTCAGGGTATTGGGCCCTATTTAGAGTGTGGAGCCAGAGCCTGATTTAGCATTCACAAGCCCTGGACTGTGGGTACAACATATACATGGGACCAGGGCTTAGCACACATTGGATCAGGCTCACAGACCAACCCCCACACTACTTATCCACCCTGTGGGACCCAAAAGATTGCATACCACTGGTTTAGGGTGCTCAAGGTGCCTGAGGGATAGACTGTCCTGTCTCCCCACTGAGGAAGTAAGTCCCACTCCTGCTCTGTGCAAGCCAACTCCATAAATGAAACAGTGAAGATACCCTGGAGCTGCCCCAAACCCCCATACTGGAGCATGCTGGTAACCCAGGTGCTGAGTACAGTGTACAGGGTGCTCCTCAAGGCATTTTCACCACTGCTTCTTCAGGGCTAATGCAATGGCAGGTGGGTTTTATTTCCTCATCAACAGGACTGAACAATCTGCTTTCTGAGTGAGGACATACCCTCAGTGGCTGGGGCACGATGGAGAAAGATGCTGTAAGTATCTAGACAGACACCAGGCTACAGTTTTGTTAGTAGTATTTATTGTGAACCTTTGCAGTGTTACCTTTCAAAAGAATCAAATCCCAAATTATCTGGAGCCATTCATTGAATTTCAGAAGGTGACAGTTAGGTGAAATGGCAAGCTTTTCATGTAGTAGCCATACCATTCCACAGGAGCTCAGGAATCCCATCCCAGCAATAAAGCAAGGCCTACAGCTTTCAAGTATCTATTGCAATTTTTTCAAGGTAAGAAAATCTCAGCGCACTGCAGCTTTTTATAAGAAACACCCAGAACCTCTGTACTATCAGCATACTGTTCTTGCTTAACATAAAGCAAGTAAAATAAGAGCAGTGTCAAAGCCACCAGTCTAGGCTATGAAACCCTAAATACATTTGTATTTTGACTTTTACAGAATTTTTTAAGAAATAGATGGATGATGGGACTGACGGTTGATAGATTAACCTTCTTCCCCTGCCTCACTTTTTGTTTTCACTGTGACTGCCTTTTTAAAAAATCAGCTCATCTGTACCTAAAGAAAGAACCTAACATAGCTTGGAATTAAAATCCATTCCTCTCTGCTCCATGAAGACTTTAAAACAAACAAGATCACAGTGTATTTATTACGTACTGATTTGTCACCCACCGATCAGGATCATTGGCCGGTTCTTCATTTGGGAAATGTTAAACATGCCTAGGAAATAAAGCACATGTGTAAAAGGTTAGTTCTCTACTTTCTGGGTCATTTGTAGGGCATATTCTATTTGTCATAGCTTTTTTTGTACCTCTCTAACCACCACCACATATTCCAACCTGCAGGAAAAATAGAGCTCAAGAAACCCAACCTGAAAATATTACATAAAAACATAAACCATGGTATCTGAGGAAAACATTCAAGGGCCCAAGTGGATCCACAATATGCATCAGCCTTTCCCAGATGGTCTCTTGTAATCAGAATTGCAATCTCTATTTTACAACATTCAAATAATTCAGGACTGTCATATTACTTCAAGAGCAACAGAATCTCTCTACAGAAAGAAACAACTTGAACACGTAGCTATATACTGTAGTTCGTGGCACACCAATCTCAAGATGCCCCATGGTTCGATACTAAGCTAGCTAGCAATACCTGCAGAAAGAACAAAATGTGAAGTTGACATTTGCTGATGTCCCATTGCTTTGGCCAGTAAAAAACCCTCTGGAATTTTTCAGACAACTTAACCTCTTAGGGTGTGTGTAGACAAAATGGAGGCCCTAAATTGAAGCAGTGGGTTTTTAAAAACACCTCTTCAATTTAGGGTCATGTAAACCCGTGCCATGCACACACCCATGCAACTTACCTGCCTCTCTGGCAGTGGGGAGTGGAGGGCAAGCTGTTGACAGGTGGAGTGGTCTCTGGGCTGAGGGGGGATGGTGCTTCTCTCCGTGGCAGCGGCGTCCCCCCACCAGGAAGCACCCACTCGCAGGCACCCAGCTTGGGCGGTCCTGGGGGACACCACAGCTGTGGAGGGAAGCACCAGGTCCCTGCGCAGCTCAGGTAGGCTCCGGGGGGGGGGGGGAGTAAAAATAAAATCAGGCTCGCCTCTTTTTTTTTTTTTTTTTCCCCCCCCTTGGGCAGAGCCTGCCTTCCCAGGCTGCTGCCAGGCTGCCTGCACTGGCTTCCTACAGAGCCTGAGCTGCAGAAAGTCCAGTGCTTTGCTCCGTGGCTGTAGGGCAGCCAACTAAAGCTCCTCAGAGGAGTTTTAGTTTGCTGCGGCCCAAGTCATTTAAGGTGCATTATGCTGCCAAATTTGCTACAGCAGCTGGAATTAATGTGTAATATGCCGATGCATGTAAACACCAACACCATTAAAGCAGTGCAAAAACATTTAACTCGCTTCATTCACACATGACCCACTTTTTGTCTACACACAGCTTTAGTTACTGGGGTTCAAACAGGAGGGGAAAACTTTGATTTGGTAAAGCACAGTACACAATGAAACTCTGCCCAGGCTCAAAATGATGAGCTCAAAGCTCCCAGGATTTTAGCAAGAAATTAAAGATATATGCTTTGAATACAGAAGTTCCTTTTCTTACACTAATGCTATGTGCTCAGGGAAGTTTAAAGAAGGCATGGGCAGGAAAGGAATTTACTCTGTGAAGTGGAGATACTGTTTTGGTCACCATACCTTCTAATAGATGTAATAGGACCAGAGAAGGGGAATGAAGATTGTGAGTGGCCACTGTATTTAGAAAAAAAAAGGCAATACTTCCTTATGGCATAAAGATAGTCTGTAGACTTACTTCCTCACACAAGAAACCAGAGTAGCTACTTGAATTTTAAAGGCATCTAGAGAGAATATGAATCAAGTAGCTTGCAGGTATGCCAACTAAAATAAGGGTAATGTCATCTCATGCACTGGGGTGTAAATGTACTGCCCCAGAGATCATGAAGCTCTGCTCCTCCTCTTGTTCTCAGGATAGTAGTCATAGTCAGAAACAGGACATTGGGCTAGACAGATGAGCTTCCAAACTGGTTTTTATAGTCTCCCACTGACCTACTTCTAATTAAAAGAAGCAGAGCAAACAGACTGCTGCAGATTTCTGTAGGCCTTTATGCTTTTGTTCTGGGGATCACCACCAAAGTGGCACTTGTGAGCCATGTGAAAATAAGTCTCTGGAAATCCAAGACTGCTAGGCAGCTTCAGTTCTAGTGGTGGGGGAGATTCAGTAATATGTGCATACCAATCTGAATTTTAGAGCAAGCACATAATTTTCAGGTTGACCTGTCAATACTTACTACTTCAAATTCAGTGCTAGACTATGCTGCCAATTAAGTGGGAACCTCAATGTCTCCTCTCCAGAGTCACTACGATACAACTCTATTTAATAAATTTTTCCTGCCTTCCTATCAATGTCTTGGCCATCATGCACTCTATCTTGGAGAAACACACTTCTTGGCCCTCTTCCCCCTTGTTACTGCTTGGATGCAGTAAACATACCAGCATGCTGTTTCTTTTTTCTGCCCACTGCTGCTCCAATGATCTCAACCAATTCGTCCTCCGAGGAGCCTATCCGCAGATGATCTCTCAAAGACACTTCTGAGTTCCCAAAAAGGCACACCTGCAATAAAACACAGGCAGGTGAAAGGGAGGAGATAAGAATTGGCTAGGGAGCATTAGTCTCTGTATCACTAGCTGAGCATCGGAAGAGTATGACACTACAGTCCTGTCTTTGCATTAGTCCCTTGAAACTGTGAGTCAGAGGATGGCACTTTACATTTCTTCATGGTGCCAACATCACAATGGGGAGACATTAGCCTATAAACAAGTTCTGCCCTGTCCAAATCTCCAACCTCAATTTCAAGGATAAGTATTTCCAAAGTTAATGGAGAACAATTAACTGTGGCAAAGAACCGAATGAGGTGACCCTGTAAAAAAAGAATTCACTCCTGCCTCAAGTATGTGATTACTGAGTAGGGAGGTGTGGATTACAAGGGATATGGCTGTAAGTCACAAAATTCAATGCAAAAATGGCACTGCACTCTGAAGTATGTGCTGCCAAGCCAATAAGATCCACTATTTGTATAATTAACCTCATATCAAGCACCAAAGAATGACAGCATTATAACTATAGTGTTTGCCCTCTACTCAATCCTAAAAATCACCGGTCAGCAAGTGACTTAACCATCTAAAATAGGAATATCTGCAAACACTGGAGACAGAGTGATCATTAGGGTTTTCACCTCCCTTCATCTCTCCTGACATTGTAGCACAGGACTTCTTGCACTAGGACAGGACTGAGAGCTGCCCATCTGATAAGCCATGGGATATCTCAGGAGCTAACAACCAAGCTGTAGTCTTTTTTTTTTTTGTAAAGTTCCACAACTTAGATTTTGAAGTGTACTGATATTGCTGACAGTGTGTGCATGCTCATATGACAAACACAACATTGTTATTCCCCTTCTATAGTTTTATTTTGTTCTTTAATACAGAGGACTCTAATTTAAAGGAAACCCCCTTTTTTGTTCAAGCAAAGGACCTTGGGCATCAATAGATTTTTGCACCTCAAAAAGGGATGCAGTAGAATTAGAAAAAGACAACCAAGATGATCAGAGGTATGGAGCAGTTGCTATACTGGAACAGACTGAAAAGGCTAGGACTCTTCAGTATGGAAAGGAGAAGGCTGAGGGGGAATAAAATCAGGGTGTGTACAAAGTGAATAGGCAACTGTCATTAACCAAGTCTCAAAATACTAAAACTAAGGGGACACCCACTTAAATCATTAGGAATTGGGATTAGAACTTAACCCCCCCCCCGGTGTATGCATTTATTTTATTTATTTTCACACATGTTAGATACATTTACACGCACAATTAATATGAAGCAATAAACTCCAGAGCATTATGAGCTGGCTTACTGGAGTAAACTGCTCCTAGGTGAAGCATCTACACATGAATCAGAACCACTGAGTCAGAAGGGACCTAGACAGATCATCTAGTCCCCTGCCATGGGCAGGAAGGAGCACTGGGGGTGGGAGGGGTCATAAGACCCCAGCCAGGTGCCTATCCAGTCTCCTCCTGAAGATCTCCAGGGAAGGTGAGAGGACCACCTCTCTGGGAAGCCTATTCCAGGCTCTGGCCACCCTTACAGTGAAGTAGTTCTTCCTAATATCTAACCTACCTATCCTCCCTCAGCTTGCGGCCATTGTTCCTGGTGACTCCAAGGGGGGCCCTGGTGAACAGACTTTCCCCAAGTCCCTGCTGGTGGTCCCTGATAAAGTTGTAGGCAGCCACAAGATCTCCCCCCCTCAGTCTCCTCTTGCGGAAACTGAAGAGATTCAGGTCCCTCAGCCTCTCCTCATAGGGCTGGCCACAGAGGCCCCCAACCATATGAGTGGCCTCCTCTGGACCCTCTCCAGGTTCTCCACATCCTTCTTGAAGTGCGGCACCCAGAACTGGACACAGTACTCCAGCTGCAGCCTGACCGGCGCCGCATAGAGGGGGAGCAAGACCTCTCTGGACCTGTTAGTGATGCCCCTGTTGATGCATGACAGGGTGCGGTTGGCTCTGCCTATTGCTTCGTTGCATTGGCAACTCATATTCATCCTGGAGTCAGTCCTGACTCCAAGATCCCTCTGTGCTGCCGAGAGGGTCAGCCCCTAACCTATAACCATAATGCTGGTTCCCTCTCCCCAGGTGCAGCACCCTGCACTTGTCCTTGTTGAACCGCATCCTGTTCAGATCCACCCACTTCTCTAACCTATACAGGTCTGCCTGGATGTGGTCCCTGCTTGCCGGTGTATTCACTTTACCCCACGGCTTGATGTCATCAGCGAACTTGAACAGGGTGCCCTCCACACCCTCGTCCAGGTCGCTAATGAAGATGTTGAACAGCACTGGCCCTAGGACTGAGCCCTGGGGGACTCCGCTGCCCACACCCTCCCAGGTCGACATTGACCTGTCCACCACCCCCCTCTGGGTGTGCCCCTGGAGCCAGTTTGCCACCCATGTGACTGTGCATTCATCAATGCCACAGTCCCTCAGCTTGCCCACCAGAATTGGGTGGGACACTGTGTCGAAGGCCTTCTGGAAGTCCAAGAAGATGACATCGACTTCTTCCTTCCCATCTAAGCTCTTTGTTACCTGGTCATAGAAAGAGACCAGATGAGTCAGGCAGGATCGGCCTTGCAGGAACCCATGCTGGTTACCCCTCAACATCACTTCCCCTACAGGGCTCTCACAAATGTGGCCCTTGATAAGTTTTTCAATGACCTTCCCCAGGACAGAAGTGAGGCTGACTGGCCTGTAGTTGCCAGGCTCTTCCTTCCTCCCCTTCTTGAAAATAGGGAACACATTGGCCCTTTTCCAGTCCTCAGGGACTTGGCCCGAGCACCAGGAGTCCTCGAACAGCCGTGCCAATGGCTCCGCAATGACACCAGCCAATTCCCTCAGCACCCACAGATGAAGGTCATCCGGGCCCGCTGACTTGGACACATCTAAGCCCTCCAGGTAATCCTTATCTAGTTCTGAACTAACAGTCGGGGGACTCGCATCCTTCCCGGGCCTCTCTATGCTATCACCCAAGAGCACCCCATTGTCAGCGGACAGGAACACGGAGGCAAAGAACTTGTTGAAGTGTTCTGCCTTCTCTCGTGCGTCCCTCACCAACTACCCTGCCCTGGCTTTCCTCGTAGGGGTCCAGTGTTGCTCAAGACTTTTTCTTGCTACCTATATACTTGAAAAAAAGACTTTCTGTTATTCTTAATCTCAGAAGCTAATCTAAGCTCCAGTGCTGCTTTAGCCTTCCTCACCAAATCCCTACAATCTCGGGTCAGGGAGGTGTACTCCTCCTTTGTCCCTGCCCCCTGCTTCCACTGCCAGTATGCTTTTTTCTTTGCTCTCAGGCCAGCCTGGATATCCACACTCAGCCATGAAGGTTTCTTAGACCCTTTTCCTGCCTTCCTGCACAGAGAAACTGCATCCTGCTGCGCCCAAGGATAACCTCCTTGAATGAGGATGAGCCTCACATGAGCCTGGGACAGCAGCAATTTGAGCTGGGGAGGCCCCTGGTTGGCTGGGCTGACTGGGTGCAATTTACGCCCATGGTCAGTATCTATATGTGCGTTTCAGTGCTGTAACTTACTCTGCTGTAAGACAGGACTGTCCCCAGCAGTCCTATCTTACGGCAGAGTTAATTAGTTTACTGTACCCAAATAGTGGCGCGTGTGTAGACGGTGATGCTTTACTGCTCAGCTAATTAGCCTACTCTGCAATGAAGTGCATGCGGAGATGCACCCAGTGGGCGCGTCTACACATGCCCCTGACTGCACAGTCCCAGCAATGCATGGGCTGTTTCCAAACCTATGTTGCCATAGCAATGAGCTATGTCACTAACTTATCGCTATAGCAACATAGTGTGTCGTGTAGATGTGCCCAGTGCATAGTTACCTTATGGAAGTCTTTGCCAATGATCAAAGGGAAGCTGGGTGACAGTGACCATAAGCTGATCACCTTCACCATCTGCTGTAAAGCTGGCAAGTCAGTCAGCAATACAGAAGTCCTTGACTTCAGGAAAGCTGACTTTGACAAGCTCAGGAGGCTTGTCAGTCAGGCCCTAAAGGGCCACAACCCAAAGGGGAGGGAAGTTGAGGACAAGTGGTTGCTCCTCAAGGGAGCAATCCTGGATGCGCAAGCACAGTCTATCCCATCTCGGAGGAAAGGCAGCAAAACGACACAGCAGCCCCCTTGGCTCAGCAAGGAACTAGCAGACCTCCTGTGTCTTAAAAGGAAGACCTACAAAGGATGGAGGACTGGAACCACCACCAAGGAGGAATACTCTGCTCTGGTCCGCACCTGCAGAGAGCAAACCAAGGAAGTGAAGGCTGTGATGGAACTCCAACTAGGTACAAATATCAAGGACAATAAAAAGTCCATTTTTAGATATGTGGGGAGCCAGAGGAAATGCAAGGGCAACATGCTAAACCAGACGGGACTACTTTTTCATGGGCATCGGTTGTCAGTTAACTTGCTAAATGAGTACTTTGCATCAGTTTTTCATCAGTCCCCTGCCTACTGTGGGTCAGGGATGCCTGAGTGAGGGAGGTTCCTTACCCTCCATTGACGCTGACCTCGTGAAGGAACACCTGGACAGGCTGGATACCTTCAAGTCAGCCAGCTCTGACAGTTTACACCTCAGGGTACTCAAGGAGCTGGGGAGCATCATAGCCCAGCCCCAGCATGGATCTTTGAGAACTCCTGGCGCTCTGGTGAAGTGCCTGAAGACTGGAAGAAGGCCAATGTGGTGCCTATCTTCAAGCAAGGGAGGAAAGTGGATCTGGCAAACTACAGGCCCATCAGCCTGACCTCTATCCTGGGGAAGGTCTTGGAAAAGATTATCAAGGAGGCCATCCTTAACAGACTACCTGACGGCAATATCCTGAGGGATAGCCAGCACGGGTTTGTTGTGGGTAGGTCTTGCTTGACCAATCTCATTTCCTTTTATGACCAGGTGACCTATCACCTGGACAAGAGAGAAGAGATTGAAGTCGTATATCTTGACTTTAAAAAAGCCTTTGATGCAGTATCCCCTCAGCAGCCGCAGAGCCCCCTGCCGACCCCCAGCACAGCCGGAGGTAAGCGGGCTTGTGGTGGGAAGGGGTTAACTCCTTGCTCCCTGGGAGGAGGTGGCTGCGTTGAGCCGGGCCGGGTCAAGCCCCCGCCCAGGCCCCTACTTGGCCCAGCCCCCCAGGGAGTGAGAAGAGAAGGAGTGGGGTACTCACCTGTCCCCCTCCTGTAGGGCAGGGCCCCCCAAATCCCGGGCAGGGCCCCCCTGGCCTGAAGAAACCAGCTTTCCTTGACAGCAGGCCCACTGCGCATGCGCGCAGTTTAAAAGGGCCCGCCAAACAGGGAAAAAAAGCTATGTTAGGCTCCGGAGCGGTGAGAGACGCGCAGGTGAAGCCCGCTGCGCCCCCGCTCCCCTGAAGCCCCCCAGACACCCCCTCAGCAGCCGCAGAGCCCCCTGCCGACCCCCAGCACAGCCGGAGGTAAGCGGGCTCGTGGTGGGAAGGGGTTAACTCCTCGCTCCCTGGGATGAGGCGGCTGCCTGGAGCTGGGCCAGGTCAAGCCCCCGCCCAGGTCCCTATTTGGCTCAGCCCCCCACGGAGCCACGTGACCGGAGCCGCACGAACAGGCTGCGTAAACAGGTGCTCGAGTTAGCACGGAGTTCGTGCAGGTGAGGGCACGAGACCCTGCCTGTGACCCCCCCCAGAGTAGTCAGCCCCAGCCGTAGCCAGCCTGCCAGAGGCATGACACGGATGGCATGCGCCGCACCCCGAGGGTCCCCTCGGGCTCTGCGGCCCCCCCCCCCCCCCACTAGGCACCTCAGAGACAGCCACCCAGACGGAGCCCATGGTTCCAGGCTCCACACAGACAGAGCCCCTGGCTCTTGGCTGCGGGGGCTCCCTGTCCCTTTTTCAGGCTCTGGGGCCCGGGAGCATGGCCACCTCCCCTTGCAGGGTCTGGTCTGCTCCCTGCTGGGGTCTCTGGCGCACCAGCTGGAGGGGCTCCAGGCCACAGTCCAGAGACTGCGTGCCATCAGGGACTGTGAGCAGGAGATAGACTCCTACTGCCAGGCCCTTCTCCCCCGGGAGCCGCAGGGTAGAGCACCGTCTCCCTCCACGACTAAGGAGGACTCTGGGACCTCCCGCTCTGCCCAGGCAGGGGCATGGACCAAGGTGGTCAAGGGCCCGAAGGCCCGCCGCACCAAGGCCGCTCCCTCGCCAGAGCTTAGCAACAGGTTCGCACCTCTTGCAGCCCCAGCAGAGCCTGTTTAGTTGCCAGCTCCTGCAGGCAACCCAGGCTCAACCACAGCTACTGGACCCGCTCCCCCCAAGACAAAGCGAAAGGTATTTCTTGTGGGAGACCCCATCCTGCGGGGCACTGAGGGGGTAATCTGCTGCCCCGACCCCTTAGCCCGGGAAGTCTGCTGCTTCCTGGGGGCCCGCATCCGAGACATTGCGGAGAGGATCCCACAGCTCCTCCGGCCCACAGACCACTACCCCATGCTCCTTATTCACGTGGGCACCAATGACATGGCTTGGAGCACCCCCAGTCAGGTCATGAGGCGCTACAGGGAGTTGGGAGCGGGGCTTAGGGGTCTGGGAGCTCAGGTGGTGTTTTTGTCGATCCTCCCAGTCTCGGGCTATGGGCTGAGGAGGGAAAGGAGGATCCACGTAGTGAACCAAAGACTGCGGAGCTGGTGTCATCGAGAAGGCTTTGGCTTCCACGACCACAGCCCGCTCTTTGGCGAGAGAGGCAGCGAGCTGCTGGGAAGAGATGGCCTCCACCTCTCCCCCCTGGGGAGGAGGCTCTTCTCAGCCAGGCTGGCTGACCTGCTCCACCAGGCTTTAAACTAAGCCCGCTGTGGGATGGGGGGAATACTGCCACTGCTGGCCCACTGAGCAACCCTTGCAAAGCCAGCAGACCAAGGCACTTAAGGGAGCCCACCCCTGCCCCAGCCCTGGCACAATCTGTGGGCAAGGCAAGAGCCCCCAAGGGCACACTTGCCTGCCTGTACACTAATGCCAGGAGCCTGGGCAACAAGCAGAAGGAGCTCGTCCTCCTGCTCAGTGCAAAGAATTATGACGTCATTGGGATAACGGAGACCTGGTGGGACTCCACCCATGACTGGACCACGGATATAGAGGGCTATACCCTGTACAGGAGGGATCGTGTTGACAAAAGGGGTGGGGGTGTAGCTCTCTATGTGAAGGAAAGCTACATGTCCCTGCAAGCTGATGTTGGCGACCAGCATGGACAGCTAGAGACCCTCTGGGTAAAAATTCGTGGGGAATATGGCACAGGGGACACAACGGTGGGAGTCTACTACAGACCTCCCACTCAAAGTCCCGAGCTTGACCAGGAGTTCGCCCGGGAACTGACTGAGGCAGCTTGCTCCAGGACCTTGGTTGTCATGGGTGACTTCAATTACCCGAACATCTCCTGGGAAGATCACTCAGCAAAATCCGAGCGGTCGCAAAGCTTTCTCTGACTCAAGAAGTCTATGGGCCAGTGAGAGGCAAAGCGCTGCTCGACCTGGTACTGGCTACGGGGGACGACCTAATCGGCGACCTAGTGATCGATGGGAAGCTGGGTGACAGCGACCACAAGCTGATCACCTTCACCATCCGCCGTAAAGCTGGCAAGTCAGTCAGCAACACAGAAGTCCTTGACTTCAGAAAAGCCCACTTTGACAAGCTCAAGAGGCTTGTTGGTCAGGCCCTTAGGGACCGTGACCCCAGGGAGATGGGAGTTCAAGAAGAGTGGTTGCTTCTCAAGGAAGCGATCCTCAATGCACAAGCTAAATCTATTCCAACACGGAGGAAAGGCAGCAAGAAGGCACAGCAGCCTTCCTGGCTCTCTAGAGACCTCGCAGACCTCCTGCGGGTAAAAAGGAAAGCCTACAAAGGATGGAGGACGGGATTCACCTCCAAGGAGGATTATTCTGCGCTGGTCCGGTCCTGCAGGGAGCAAACCAGGAAAGCCAAGGCTGCAACTGAACTCCAACTAGCTTCAGGCATCAAGGACAACAAAAAGTCCTTTTTCAGATATTTGGGGAGCCAGAGGAAAAGGAAGGGCAATGTTGGACCCCTGCTAAACCAGATGGGGCAACTGGCAACTGACGCCCAGGAAAAAGCCAACCTATTAAATAGGTACTTTGCGTCAGTCTTTCATCAGTCACATGGGACGCCCATGGGACAGGGAGATCCGGGTGATGGGGATCCCCTACCCTCCATAAATGCTGACCTCGTGAAGGAACACCTTGAGAAGCTGGATACCTTCAAGTCAGCTGGCCCTGACAATCTGAACCCCAGGGTACTCAAGGAGCTGGCCAGAGTCATAGCCCAGCCCCTGGCACATATCTTTGAAAACTCCTGGCGCTCTGGTGTAGTGCCCGAAGACTGGAAGAAGACCAATGTGGTGCCGATCTTCAAGAAAGGGAGGAGAGTGGATCCAGCTAACTACAGGCCCATTAGCCTGACTTCTATCCTGGGGAAGATCTTAGAAAAGTTTATTAAGGAGGCCATCCTTGATGGACTGGCCCAGGGACAGCCAGCACGGGTTTGTTGCGGGTAGGTCTTGTTTGACCAATCTCATTTCCTTCTAAGACCAGGTGACCTATCACCTGGACCAGGGAGAAGAGATTGATGTCCTTATAGGCTCGGCAGTGCTACGTTGGATAGCACTACAGAAGAAAGAGACTTGGGGGTCATCATTCACCACAAGATGAACATGAGCCTGCAACGCGATGCTGCGGCTAATAAAGCAAGCAAAACGCTGGCTTGCATCCATACATGCTTCTCGAGCAAATCCTGGGACATCATTCTCCCCTTGTACTCGGCCTTGGTGAGGCCGCAGCTGGAGTACTGCATCCAGTTTTGGGCTCCACAATTCAAAAAGGATGTGGAGAAGCTTGAGAGAGTCCAGAGGAGAGCCACGCGCATGATCAGAGGTCAGGAAAACAGATCTTACAGTGACAGGCTGAGAGCCATGGGGCTCTTTAGCCTGGAAAAGCGCAGGCTCAGGGGTGATCTGATGGCCACCTATAAGTTTATCAGGGGTGACCACCAGGATCTGGGGGAACATTTTTTCACCAGAGCGCCCCAAGGGATGACTAGGTCGAACGGTCACAAACTCCAGCAAGACCGTTTCAGGCTGGATATAAAGAAAAATTTCTTTACTGTCCGAGCCCCCAAGGTCTGGAACAGTCTGCCAGCGGAGGTGGTTCAAGCACCTACATTGAACACCTTCAAGAGTAAATTGGATGCTTATCTTGCTGGGATTCTATGACCCCAGATGACTTCCTGCCCTTTGGGTGGGGGGCTGGAGTCGATGATCTCCCGCAGTCCCTTCCAGCCCTGATGTCTATGAAATCTATGAAATGAACACTTCTTGGCAAAATTGGCAAACTGTGGCTTTGACCTCACCATGATCCACTGGCTGGGTAACTGGCTCTGCAGGAGGACCCAGACAGCAAGTCAGTCGTTGTGGTGCGCAGTGACCAGTGGGGTCACTCAAGGCTCTGTCTTAGGGCCTATACTTTTTAACATCTTCATCAATGATGTAGACATTGGTGTCAGAAGCAGGCTGGCCAAGTTCACCAATGACACCAAACTCGGGTAAAGCATCCCCTCCTGAGGACAGGAGGGTGATCCAGGCAGATCTTGACAGGCTCTTGAAGTGGGCGGATGAGAATCTGACGGTGTTTAACACTGAGAAATGCGAGGTGCTTTACCTTGGGAGGAATGCAGCATGCTTATAGGCTTGGCAGTGCTACACTGGTTAGCACTACAGAGGAAAGGGACTTGGGGGTCATGATTGACCACAAGATGAACACGAGCCTTCAATGTGATGCTGTGGCTAGTAAAGCGAGCAAAACGCTGGATTGCATCCGTAGATGCTTCTCAAGGAAATCCCAGGACATCATCTTCCCATTGTACTCAGCCTTGGTGAGGCCGCAGCTGGAGTACTGTGTCCAGTTTTGGGCTCCACAATTCAAAAAGGATGTGGAGAAGCTTGAGAGAGTCCAGAGAAGAGCCACGCACATGATCAGAGGTCAGGAAAACAGACCTCATGATGAGAAGCTGAGAGCCACAGGACTCTTCAGCCTGGAAAAGCGCAGGCTCAGGGGTGACCTGATGGCCACCTATAAATTTATCAGAGGTGTTCACCAGGATCTGGGGGAACAGCTGTTCACCAGAGCACCGAGAGGGATGACGAGATCGAACGATCACAAACTCCGCCACAACTTATTCAGGCTGGAAATAAGGAAGAACTTCTGTCTGAGCCCCCAAGGTTTGGAATAGATTGCCACTGGAGGTGGTTCAAGCACCCACTTTTAATGCCTTCAAGACACATCTGGAGGTCTATCTTGCTGTGATCCTATGATCCCTGCTGAATTCCTGCCCCTGGGGAAGGGGGCTGGACTCAATGATCCTTCGGGGTCCCTTCCAGCCCAAATATCTATGAAAGCCACAGAAGGTTGTAGAGGCAAATAGTATAGCTAGGTTCAAAAAGGAACTAGACAAATTCATGGATGACAGACCCATTAATATCTAGAGTGATCTCTAGCCTCTGCCCCCATCATATGCTCTTACTGTAAAGCAGCCACTTTTCCTGCTGTTGGAGACAGGACACTGAACTAGGTCGACCGTTATGATCTGATCCAGTATGACATGTCTTATGTTCTTATCTCACCATGTAAGTGAAAGGGTATGTGGGGTGGGGGCAGCCCCATATTTAAGATGTATGTTTTGACATAGCCTATGACAACCACTTCTGTTTTCCATTCAATTCGTAGTGTAGGTACAATCAGTATTCAGTGACCTTCCTTTCCTGCTTCTTCCATTACATTCCTCACTCTAATCACCTCCACTTTTCTTCTCTCCCCATGACTACCTCCTTCTCCAGCTCTATTCTGTGGTATTACACTGTTCAGCTTTGGCTCCATTATTCCTTCACTCCATGTCTCCACCCAGTTTATTCTATATCTCCAGCTGTGTCATCTTAAATGAGTAAATGCCCCAACATGAGCCCATTGGTCAGTCTAGTCCATATATCAAGACTTAAGCTTTCTGCAGTTAAAAGAAGAAAATTTTGCAAAAACTGATCCACAAAAGTTACATGGATATTAAAATTAAAAAAGAACAGTTTTTTTGTGAAGCAGTTCATGATCTTGAACAAATCTGGGCTACCAGGCTGCTTGGGTGATCCAATATTAGACAGCAAGACACCTACCGTGACACCATCAGGTGGCAGCTTGAGAGAGCCAATTTTTAATTGAAAACTTAATTTTTCCCCTTAGGACTGCCAGCTTCAACGTGGCAGGAAGCTAAATGCTCCCCCTTCCACAGCTGTTGCACAAAACACATAGGCTGCCTTTGAAGAAGAATGCAGAAAGAGATCTTCAGAGTAACCCTGAAATGGGATAGTATTCTAACGGAACAGGAAATCCAAGTTTTCAGCTGCTTACAACCTTTTTACTGTAAGCAATTTTCCTGTTTCATGTTTAAGATGACTTAACATAAAAAAAAAAAACTTAAGTGTGTATTTATCTTCACTGACCTCACAACAAATTAGTCAGACAGTTCAAGTTTACTGTGTTATCCAAACATAACCAGAGGATGGAATACTGGGAAAAGCAAGGTAATGCGTGTCAGAGCCAAAAAAGGAAAAAAAAATATACAAGTTGCTCCAGAAATGAACCCTCCCAGGAAAAAAAAGATACACTGAGGTGGACTTTTCCTGCTGTCTTGTATCACAGCACCATAAAAAAGCAGCAATTCAACCCCACATTTTAGCTGCAAGTAGGTGAAGGGAGTCCCAGGTTGCTACCTACCTTCAGGTTCCCATCTGCTGTTATCCTCAGTCGATTGCAGGTTCCACAGAAGTGCTCTGACATGGAGGTGATAAAGCTAACCTGCCCCTGGAAATCTGGCACCTTGTAAGCCTGCAGAAGTCAGGGAGAAAAGAAATACTAATAAGTTGGGTTTTTTTCAGAAGGCTTTACTAAGGAGCCAAAAACCTAGGTTAAGTTGTTCTGGAGACCCCTCATCTAAATTTGGCTTCCTCCCTCCCAGGGGTTCAGCAATGGAAGACAGAATGGAGTTGGGATCAGGATGGGATAAGAATAAGTTGTCAATCCTGTAATGTCTATTGCCTTATAAAAAAAGAGGTTTTAGTGATTTCAATCTATTTCTCAGTGGGTCAGTGTTCACAGTGCACGGGTGTACACACACACACACACGTGCACTCTGCCTTTAATCCCACCAGCCCATGTGAGAGGCCGAGTGATCCAGTTGCTCTCCTAGTTAAACTTTTAAACCATATTGATACTGGCAGCTGGGGAAAGGGCAAGTTTTGGTAAGCTTATAAATGCCTCAACAAGCCAGAGAGAACTTTATTCAAAGCTATCAGCTCTGCAGCTTTCACAAAGACTAAATTCACCTTGTTGCAAGCCTAAAAAGTCTATTTCTGCTCCTAATTTTTACACGAGTCCTATGCCTTCCATCAATGCAAACAGCATGATTGCAGTAACACCACAGGGTTTCTGGAGAGCCAGAGACTTTGGAATAAGCCACAAAAAATGCCATACCTACCAAAACCTGTCTGCTATGAAGTGTACACACTTCACTGCTCTCTGAAGAACCAAATTTCCACAACATGGAGGAAAAAAGAAATCAATGAGTGGGCATCTACAAAATATGTCCCTGCTCCCTGTGATTCACAGGCATGCTACAAGACTGTTGACATGATGTTGGGTAAATTGGTCCTTACCTATCAAGCATCAGATGAAGATTTTTACAGTCCAGGCTGTTGCATGTCAATATCCACAGAAGTAATGAAGCAATTTACTGAATGGCATGTACAACACCTGTTCAAGTGTGAAAGTATGATTCCTGTAATGGCAATAGTCCTGGATACAGGATTGAAGTCTAGTACTACTTACAACTGACAAAGACACAGTTGGCAAAAGTGCTGTGTTTCTAAAAGTAAAAAATCATGCTTGCTGTTCACAGAGGCTGCATGCATGTACTCTGACCAATGAATTCAAGTTCATTACATAGAGGACTAGGGACCATCATGCCCTTTACCCTAGCTAGCCTGTCTCAATTTCATGAAGCCTTGGATCTCCTTTCACAGTGTTGTCTGCACCCACCTTTGCTGTGCTGGAGGCCTCACAGGGCAGTTTCTCCAACTCAGGCCACCTCTGCTTGATTGTATCCAACATCTCCTTATAGCTCACCATCTTCTTAAAGTTCCACTTGTTGCCTAGGTATAGATCAGTCATTAGGAGTTTTTAAACAGAAAAACACACTCCTTTTCCTTGGATATCTGCTGTCCCTTTCAGTGAACAATACCCGAGGAGCTGTATCAACCTTCTAGACCATAGGTGTCAAACAAAGGCCACACCCAAATCTGGCTTGTAGAAATGGGTCGTCCATCTTGTGGGGATTCCCTGATCTGGAAGATATACCTCTGGACATTCAGCAACACAGTGAGCAACAATAACATTAACCCCTGCAGCTGCTAGAGCTGTTATGAAGGTGAGGCCAACAGCCTGGGGATTAATGCTGCTTGCCCTACCACTGAATTCAGTTTGGTATTCTCACTGGGGATTAAATTATTCAACAGCACTAATCCCCTGGGTGCTGGCCCCACTGATACAATGGCTCTGGCAGTGGTGGAAGTTAATGTCGCTGTCGCTTGCCCTGCCACCAATTTTTTTAATTGAAATGTCTCTTGGGGATGGAATTTTGCAGTGCTGGGGCAAACAACCATGGTATTAATTTAAATGGTTGCCAAAGATACTATGTATGAAGGTGCCACCATTCAGGGGGTTAATATGGCCAGTGCTTGTCTCAACACTGAAGGTGGGTCATCTGGCTCATGAGAAGCCCCATGGTCATGGTCCAGCCTATAGGGGGGTCAAATGAGGTTGACACCCCTGTTCTAGACCATTAAAAAAAAAAGACAAATTTAGCAAAGCCTGCAAGTCAACTGAGCCCTGTTGGGAAGGGTACAGAATTTGGTGAAGGGAAACCAAATCAAAACTTTTTTCTTTTTTAACTCCAACTATATATCTCAAATAAGAAAACTATATACATTTGTCTCTTTAAACAAGGAAAAACCCATTTAAATTAAAACTGAAGTTATGACAGCCTGCCTGAAGCCCTAAATTTAGTATAATCTATTAAAATCATTATGTGACCAAATGAGCAGTATGTTCGCTGCCAAAGTTTTGAAGCCAAATTGGTGAACTGGTAGAAGTTACTAGCCAAGCACTTCGAACCAGAGTTTGCTGAGTGCTAAATCAGCTTTTGCAAATGCAGAGGGAATATTTTCTTCAGTTTATTCAGTACAATAACTAGCTCATTCAAAGTTGAGAAATCAAATTGGAGTTGAAAAGGCAATTTCTTCCAAAGTATGTATAAAAATGAGGTGCGAGAGCCTGAGATAATGTACATTTTACTGTTTTCTAAACAAAAATATGTAAACAGTTAAGCATCTAAGTAAACATAATGTTAAACTACAGTCAGCTCAAATGAGCACGAGTGATACCTCAGCTGACATTCTTTCCAGTTTTGGGCACCACGCTTTAAGAAAGTTGTACACAAACTAGAGAAGAGCAACAAAAACAGTAAGAGGTTTAGGAACCATGTGTTCTAAGAAAAAAATTAGATGAAACATATCCCGTTCCTTCAGAGAAGGGAAGACTGAGGACATGAGTACTCACCGTCAAAGGGCATGTACTCTATGAACCGTACATCTAGGGGCAGATTCTTTGTGAGGTCCACAAAGTCCAGCAGCTCGTCTTCATTGAGACCTCTCATCACTACGCAGTTCACCTGGAGAAAAAACCCAGCAGCCTGAAACCACTCTGTACAGAACCCAATGACCTCATCTTGTACAAGAAGACTCAGTGCCCTTAGGCAAGGTTAGGACCAGGGTATACAGAAACATCACAGCATCTCCTTCAAAGGAAGTGTTAAGAGATGTCAGGAGATTTAAAATGATGCAAGTGATGACATATTATCTCATCCCTCATTCTGACTGGCTCCTTTGCTATGGGTGTCCTCCTCAGCTAACTGTTCTAGTTTTACTTTGGAAGATGGCTAATGTTTTTTCAGCTCTGCTTTCCATAAAACATATAGAAATATGACAGGATGGCTCATCCAGCAATGTTTTCTTCTGGGGTGCATACAACATTTGATAGGGTTCATATCTCATACTAGAGTAATGCTGACAGCACTCTATAGTGAAAGCAAGCTTGACTACTAGAAATGCCAGGCTCCTGAAAAGTTTAAACTGAAGCCTTTCCTGATAGCTGTACTCCCACAGAGTCTCAGGTCCTCTTGCTTGTATCACTGATGATGCATGCTGTAGTTTTTCTTAGTAAGATAGATTTGTCTGGCAACCGTTGATCCTTCCAGATCATGGTGTATGCGTGAGAAGTCACCCGGACCTTCAACACGCATGCCTAGGCAGGAGTTTTGGAGGAGTGGAGGCTGCCCAGACCTTCCACCCTCACTTTAGGTTACTGAGACAGAATCCAAAGGCTAGACTGAGTCCAGACGTTTGGTGCCTCCACGGCTCTATTTGTATAAGCATCTGGGAATTGAACCCAGGTCTCCTATGTGGCAGACAAGGATTCTACTACTGAACCACAGCGCACTCCAAGATAAGACTTATATGCTCAACAGATTGTAATGCCCATATTTTCAAGCACAGGTATACTCAACTTTAAATATTTATCTTGTTTCTACAATCTAAAGCTATTTATACTAGATGATGTTCCAGTAGCCAGTGAAAGGGAAATGAGTCAGAGCTGTAGCTCTGAACAGAGAACAGCTGAGTCAGTTACACAAAATGACAAAGTGGCATCACTGTAAACAGCCTTCAATAATGCAGAAAAATTCCTTAAATATCAGCAAGAAAAAAATGCTAACTCTTAATGGAAGAGAAACAAAACCAAAAACAGAACAAGAAAACCAGACCAGACCAAAGAAACCTACAGAAGTAAGGTGCGGTAGGTATCACAGAATGAACCTAGGTGATTACAAGCTGAATGGACTTACCTTGACTGGATTGTACCCAAGTTCAATGGCTTTGTGAATTCCTTCCATTACCTTGTGAAAGCCTGAAATGCAACAAGAATAAAGTCTTTAGATGACTGGGACAGAAAAGAACTGGTTCCAGCAGATTGATCAGTGGACTGTGAATCAAGAGACTGGTTCTGTTGTCAGCTTCTCTGCAAACAGAAATTTTCATCTTATCTTTTTATTTTATACCCCACCCTATCCAAAAGGCTCAGAGCAGCTCATGCTGTCCTTATGAGAGGGCACTAAATGGACCCAATTTGCGTAGCATAGCCAAACAAAGGCTGAGGGGACAGGGCTGCTTTCTATAACTATACTGGAAGGGGAAAGAGCTATGTACGCTAAGTGACAATGCTGGTACAAGAAAAACTTCATAAAAGCTGGCCAGAAATAAATTTAGGATGGAAGTCAGAGGAAGGTTTTTAAGACTTCAGTGCAGTGAAGTCCTGAAACACCCTTTCAATAGGGGAAAGTGGGGATAAAAACCCAACGTTAAGATGGATCTTCCTCAGCTTATCTAAAGAAGTATATAGTTAGTTTTTGAGGTAGCTGGGGACCTGACTCATGATCCAAGAGGTTCATTTCATGCCCATGTTTCTAAATTACATAAGGCCAGATTTTTAAAGGTATCCACACACCTCACAATACAGTAGCACCTTTTTGCATCTGTATGTGACCAAACCTCTTTCAAATGGCTTTCAACCTTTCTGTGCTTCAGTTCTGCTCATTGTTTTACCATTTTATACAAGGTGAGCATGTATGAAATGTTTCTAGATTTGGGGAAGGAAAAGTACTTAAATATTGCTCCTCTTCCTCCTTCCATTTACCTTTGCCTGGTACATAACAAGCATGACACACAAGGGTGTACAGAAGGGAAGTAGAAGATATAGGTCCTACAATCCTTCCTGACCAACATATACAGCATCCTTAATGCCTGACCTTGAAAGAATGTGTGACATTCTGATTAAGTGATTTTTCACACTAAACATGGCCAGGAAGAGACATTAACTGAAACATCTATTTTCCCTAGATCTAGGAATTTTGTACTGAAAAAAGGGGACTGAAAAAATAAGACTCCAGGTATCATATCATCCTGTCATATTATGCACTAACATTACTGATATGTCATGAACTAATATACAAATAAGAAAAATCCTCATAAAATAAAATATCAATACTAGGCTTCAAAATTTCAATTAAAAAAATCTGAAATATAAATACTTCAGAAATGATTTTACAGGGATTTTCCTATGGCATGAAATTTTCAAGGATGAACATGCAAGCTGGTCATTATCTCCACCATGCTCCCTGATAGGTTCTTAAACAAAGCAAATGTCTGTCCCTTACGTTCCATTGTGAATGACCCCACATGAAAATTCCACTTTCCAGATATTACCTCAATAAAAAGTGGTTTGAGCTTTCAGAAGGCTGTTATCCTATTTTCTTCAGGATGATGAAGAGAAAAAATATGATGAACTATAGGCTAATTTAGACTGTCACTATCCAAGGACAGATATTCTTCACTAGGCCATCCCATGGGATATGGAGGTAGGAATGAACTGAGAGAACATGTTTGTCTAATGCACTTTCATACATAAGGATGCATCTACATGTGCCATTAAGGCAATGTGATAAATTCTCAGGTGAAGCATCTGCATGTGCACCTGGGACCACAGCACTTCTGGCTGGGGCAAAGCAGCCCTGGGCTGGCAGGTGGCAGGGCTGGCTGTGGCACGAAGATGCTGAGGTCTGGGGCATGGCAGCATGCAGCCCCTGTACTTTAGCACCCTTGTACCCCTGCCAGCCTCTGTCAATGTCTACACATGTGTTTCAGAGCACATAATTACTCCACTATATGACTGTACTGTCCCCATCATGGAATAGGGATTATAACTTCTAATCATATACTATTTGAGACAATATATTCATGTAATCTTTTTAGGAAAAAGTTTTATAAATAGCTCACAACAGGCCATGGACTATATTAGCAGACCAATCTTATGGGGTTCCCAGAGGCTCCTCTATAGATTAGTAAAGACTAAAGAAAACCACTCTACCCAATGGGACTCTGTGCTCAGTCTAGAAGATCGCATTGAACATCTCTGCAGTGCTTAGTTTCAGTTCTCAAACTGTGGATTATGTCTCCAGATATAACATCCTTGTTAACAGCAGTATATGCAGATGAGAGATAACAGATCTGATTCTCTACCCATCAGCCCTATTTTCTCTCTGCAAGTTTGTGTATACAGAGTCAAGCCCTTACCTCTCTTTAAAAGCGCAAAGCTTCAAGAAGTGAAATGAATCGAGGATTGTTGGGGGTGGAGTAGATCTGGGCAAGGAAAAGTCTGGAGATAAATGCAAGGAGGGAGGGGCAGCAGAAACAAAAGAAAAACATCTAGAGCAGGATATTCCAGAAGTCTTGAGGGATAAATTTCTGAGTATACCCTCTCCATTGATTTGAGATCTAGCAAGGGAATGATATGGTAGAAGGGAAAACTTATTGCAACAGGCTTGCCAGGCTGTAAAAGAGACCCTGTTTGGAAATATTTTAATGAGGGTTATACCAAATAACAAGAATGCACTTTTTTGTAGAAAACAATTAAAATCGAGGCTTCCTGACCAGTGATTTAAATCATGATTTAAATCAGATCCACCCTGAAAAAAACTTGGAAATTTTAACTCCTCATTTCTTCTTGATACATTGTATTGAGAGTCATAGGAATTTCCCTATCTTGCTCTTGCACATTTAGCTCAGCAGCACTCAACAAGAAAAATTTCTCTGTAGCTAGTATCTTTTTTTTTTTAAATATATAAATTATCTGTGTCCCCCAACAACTTCTGTATGCTGTATGTTTCTAATGACTTTCAATCAGATATCCAGAGCTGCTGCTGTGTAATTCAGGAAGCTGCAGGATCAAGTTTGCCCTTTCAGTAACAAAGAAAGGGCATATTTCAATTAAGTGTCTAAAACTGTGCTGATCTAACTGCAATGAGCAAGGAGGCAGAGAATGGAAGAATTCTCTAGTGTGACCCCAATTCCCTGCAAATATTTTCCTGGAACAACTCAACTGGTACAGTTGCCTCATGGTACACTGCTGTGCCCTAAACTGAGGTTGCAATGTCTGTACATGTCATATCTTTATCTGAATAGAGCGCATTTCCTCACCATGAACCAGACACTAAATAGGTACCAACAGAAAGAGGGAAAAAAACCTCTATTCCTCACCTGTCTCAGATATGTACCTGTGCTGAGTCTGGTTGGGGAATATAGCCAAACCTTGGCTCAGTAACCAAGTTCTCAGTATTTTAAAGTCACTTTTCTGCTGCACTGCAGGTTTTTAAATTTAAGACAGGATATTTTAAATTGGTAGTGCACTGCCATCTAATGGCCTGTAGGTAAACTGTTTAAAACTGAAGCTCAGATAAGTTCACAGGCACTGACATATTTATATCTTTAGATGGAAAAATTTGATACTAGATTTTTAAATTTCAGAATGGAAACAAACTTGAAAATGTATTAGGATTCATTTAATAGGCATCTTTAAACACATGACCATGACATTTCATATACACTCTTGGGACATGTCTCTAAAATTTACATTTTGATTTATTATCTTGCAAGTAGCTAGACCACATGGGACAAAATTTCAGTCCTTCCTCAGTGAGTTCAGGTGCAGGCTGTTTTTCCTCATAAAAAGTAATGAATGGAAAGCAATACTTGCTACACATATGACTGATACAATTCAACCATGACTTTAGGAGACTAATTACATTGGTCACATTAAACTTCATTCAGTCTCTGTGACAAAATAATTCATAGCTGCTTTTCTGGGACAGTCAATGCTAAGTCAAACAAGGCCATTCTGATACCTATCCATTAGACTTGGACTGAACTACTACTACCAGTCTTTTCTAAGAGAAAAGTGAAAATCAATTAGACATTTTAAGTGGTTGCATAAGACACTGTGCTGTCCATTGGGTGGGCCCTTAATGCAGGCTTTACTGGAGACAATGAAGGAGTGAAAAGATTTTTATTCTGAGAGAAACAAACATTCTTAGAATTTAAGAATAAAAAATGAGTATGGCAAAAACAGAGGTGGTAACGAGGAAACATGTCATCAGCCAACCCAATCACCAGTAAGCACGGGTTCTCAACCTGAGCTGCAAGCAAACTGCAGCACAGCTTAGCCACCCTCTTCTTCTTGGGGCACAAATGATTAGAGGTTCTTACCAATTTTTTTCTTCCAGCACAGGGGCTTAGCGAGGAACAAGTTGACAATCACTGATCTAGATGAACTGATGTTAGGTTTTGTAGGAGGGCAGAAGGCGATTGAGGGGAGAAGCCTGTCACAACCAGTTACTTGGTATTTTTGTTTTTTTTTTTTGATAGGAGGGCAGACAGCATTTAGCAGGAGACCAGTCAGACTTCATGTGCAGGATTTACAGCAGGGGTGCCAAGTTCTTTCAGCCCCATTGGCCCACAAAACCCTTCTCCTTTCCCCTCCCTCAGCATGCCTGATCCAGCAGCTACTCCAGCTGGTCTGGGACTGCACTGTGTGCGGCACAGTCCAGAGTAGCAGGAATGGGCACTGTGCGGTGCAGTCTGGCCGGAGCAGCAGCTGCACTGCACATGGTGGCTGCCCTGGCTGAACTGTGCTGCACATGTGCCCGCCCCAGCCACCCCAGGCCTGTAAGTTCTTCATGCAGCAAAGGTCTTGGACTGGCTGGAGCAGCAGCTGCATGCCAAAGCAGGCACTGTGTTTGGCACAGTTTAGCTGGGGCACTCACCGTGTGCTGCTGCTCTGGCCAGACTGCTCTGCACACTGCATCAGTTCCAGTGCTCTGGGATCTCTGTGGGATGCTGGAGAAGCTGGGGGGACACAGAGGAAAGCGGAGGATGTCTGTGGGCCTGAATCAGCCTGCACCATGGGTGAGCCATGCCCTCTGTGGGACTGATCAGACCGTAGGGCAGCACTGGGGGCCACAGAGCAGATCTGGTTTGTGGGTCAGATGGTTGATACCCCTGACTTACAGGATTCAAAAGATTCTCACAAATAACCAGCAGTCACTTAAGGTTTGGCAAATGCAGTTAGGAGCCTACCAAATACCAATGACTTGAATGCAAGCCGCTATTCATAGGTAAGCAATCTTGACTCTAACCATTTGTCTGGAGAAAGTGTAGATAGGATGGAAGAGCCAACCAAACTCAAGTCAAGGTGAGAACTTTTTATGCTAGTTTTAGAGGACAGACAGACAGACACTAACCAAGTTTATATAAAGTAAAAAGAAGAATACTGGTACCTTTCCTCCGGACAATGAACTCAAATTTGGCTGGAACTAGAGTATCCAAGCTGATGTTAATGGCATCCAGACCAGCCTCCTTCAGCCGGGGCAGCAGCCTGGCCAAGTTAATCCCATTCGTTGTGACAGCAATGGTTTTTATCCCTTCTATCTTGTACAGTTGAGCTAGGAAACAAAAGAATGGCAGCACATTTAAAAGGAAGGAGCCAAATCAGAACTTGGGCCAAACCCTGTAGAGAAGGGAATATGCAAAATGGTGCAGAGGAGAAAACTAATTTGTCCTCTGAGCAGTTAGGACCCTGAATGCTTCCTTCTACAGAGTCTATCTGCACACCTACTTACTGTTTCATTAATTATAGATTGACAGAGAGTGATCTCCTTCCTACCAACAGCTGTTGGAGTCTGTTGACAACAAGCATGCATACAAGCTGGTCTAGGGGAGGCTGCAGAGTGGGTGCAATTAAACCTCCTTTAGCTTTGCAGTGCACATGCACTGGCCTCTCTGAGTTCATTGGCTTGTCCGAGTGGTTGCTGGCAGAACCCAGGGGGTGAATGTTGCTACTGCTCACTCCCTCAAACCTTATGCCTGCTGCTGTTTTTGGCAGCAGGGAAAAAGCTGAGGGTGCAGGTGGAGAACGACATGACCAGTGACAGCGCTCCCCCCTTGGGTTTTGGAGGCACAGCAATAAGCTGTAAACTCAGACAGCTCACTGCACATGTGCTGCACAGCTCCCCAGGATCCTCCTTTGAGCATGCAGGTATTTATGCTTCCCTCTCTCTCTTTCAAGCTGTACTTTTTAGATTAACAGTGTCACATACGCCAATTTCTAGCAGTATTAAAAAAGCCAAGTGTGTCATGCAGAAGTGATTATAGATATTTGATCCAAATGCTTAGGCTCTGGATTAACCTTGCTCTACATCTATTAGAAAAAGTTTGCACTTTAACATTGAAGGAAGTCCTATGAACACATTTAATCTGCCCTCACTTCTGGCATGAGAGAAAGAGGTCTCATGCCTGGGTCTGAAAGCTCAATTTCAACTCTAATAGTCTCTTTTTAACTATTACTTTTATCATGATGCCGTTCCACACTATTTTGGGTCCCGTAACTATATCCAGATACTGGACTGCTTGAATTTATATAGCGCCTTTTACCTTATGAAGTTTTTACAAAAAAAGAGTTTTAGTTACCTCCGAGGGGAAAAGTAGCAGCTATATGGCAGCTCAAGGAAAAACTTCCCAATAACTGAAGCTAGTCAGCAAGAAATGCTGAGACTCCCCAGGCAACCAGGGAGCCAGCAAACAGGGCTGCAAACAGGGGAAGCAGTTTACAGGCATTTCGCAGGCCAGTTCATGGGTAGTAGCATAGCCTATTACCACATAATTGCTCTCGGCCATGGCGGTGACTCGTCATACCCACAGGCATCCTGCCATCACTACTAAGACCTTCACCCAGACAGAGCCCGAGGCCTTGGACTGCAGGGGCTGCCTGGTGTGGCTGCTGAGAACTGAGCATGGGGGCACCCCCGCTTGTGGGGTGTGCTCCCTGGTGGAGCCTCTGGAGGGCTGGGTACAGGAGCTTGAGGAAGAGATGCGTCAGCTGTGCACCATCAGGGCCCATGAAGACTTCATTGATGGCTACTGCCAGACCCTTCTCCGGAAGAGGGAAGAAGAGACAGAGATGGTAGCTAATGTGATGGATAACCAAGAAGATCTACCCGGAGCGACTTGGAAGACAGTCACTTCACACTCCAGGAAACCCAGGGCCAGGGCTGCTCCTCCCCTGGCCCTACACAACAGGTACACTCCCCTCCCCACACAGGAGGCAGCTCTGATCATGACACCAGGAGAGGAGAAAACCAAGCAGCTTGTTGCCTCCCCCAAGAGGTGGCGCAAGGTGGTGGTGGTAGGGGACTCTCTCCTGCAGGGCACTGAGGGACCCATTTGCTATCTGGACCCCCTAATCTGTGAGGTCTTCTGCCTCCCAGGGGTTCACATCTGAGATGTAACAGAGAAGATCCCCAGGCTTGTCCAGCCCTCTGACTATCCCATGCTCCTCATCCATGTGGGAACTAATGACACAGCCAGGAGCAATTCAGACTGGGTCATGAACGATTGCAGGGCTCTGGGCTTAAGGGGTTGGGAGCTCAGGTAGTCTTTTCTTCTGCGCTCCTTGTTGTCCCAGAAGGGAAGGATGCATTGAGGAAGTGAACTGGCAACTCCAATGCTGGTGCCATCGAGAAGGCTTTGGATTTCTTGACGATAGTGCACACTTCAGAGAAAGAGGACTCCTGGGAAGGGACGGCATCTGCTTCACGAGGAAAGCTAAGTTCCTGTTCGCAGCCAGGATGACCGATCTTCTGGACAGGGATTTAAACTAAGGCTGCTAGAGGATGGGGATACACATATTCGGAGAGCCACTCTTGCAGGAGCTGAGGGAATAGTTCTCCATCAGCAGGAAGGGAAGATGAGGACCTCAGCAGCAGGACCCAAGTGCCTATATACTAATGCCAGGAGCATGGGGAACAAGCCAGAGGAGCTAGCCCTCCTACTCTCCAGTGTGCATTATGATTTAGTAGGGATCACAGAGTCCTGGTGGGACTCCTCACATGACTGGAGTATAGCTATACAGGGCTATACCCTGCACAGAAGGGACCAGGTGGGGAAAAAAGGTGGAGGCGTTGCTCTCCATGTGGAAGAGCAGTATACCTCTTTGGAGGCCAACATCAGCTCCAAAAATGAACAGCTTCAAACCCTGTGGGTCAAGTTGGGGGACGGGGTGTGTGGTCAGAGAGACCTAACTGTAGGTGTATACTACAGACCACCAAACCAGGGGGAGGAACTCGATCTGGAGTTCACCCAAGAACTGACTGAGGCTGCACATACATGCGACATGGTCGTCATGGGCGATTTTAATTATCCAGACATCTGGGAAGTACAAAGCAGAGCATCAGATCAGGCAGGGAGCAAAAAGTGTAGCAGATAAGGTAAGAAAAATAGGTGCATTCATGGCAGATGCAAGGCTAATTTGTGGCATGTTTGCCCAGAAAGTTGGCTCCCACCATCCTAAAGTATATGCAGAAATTTCTACAGGAGCTTGAGATATAAATGGTTTCTGACTTAATGACTACCATGGATCCGGGTTTTCCATTTGCCATGGAAAAACACAGTAAAACTCAGATTTTTTTTTTTTTTTTTCCATTTTCAGGAGAAAAGCCTGGATTTTCTCCTTTAAAAGGAGAAAAATGTGGGAAACAGTGCATTTGCCCTTGCAGGCTGGCAGGAGCGGGAGGAGGGCAGTCACGCAGGGGGGTGCTATGCACATATGTGAATGTATACATGCACATGGCCACCAGGCAGCCTGAAGAGCAGCTCCCTGCAGGTAAGTTTGGGGGCAGAGCTGCCTAGTCTGGGCAGTGCACAGGGCTTGGGGCCCAAGGCTGGAATGTGTAACCACAGGGCCAAGGTGGGGAGCAGGACAGATATGCAGGCAGCTTGTCCAGGGTGTGGGGGAGCTGGCTCCCCCCACAATGTGCGTGTTCCTAGAGAGAACCTAGGGGGTATGTGCCCCACAGATTTGTGCACAGGGCAGGGTTAGGTGTGGACTGCCCACTGCAGGCTTGGGGTCCCTGCCCTCCCCCCAGCACCAGGACTGACCCAGTGGGTGGGACCTGGCACTGCAGAGCAGAGTGGGGCTGGGTGGGGAAGCTCAATGCTGCTGCTGCGAGACAAGCGCTACCACAGCAAAGTGCCTCCTGCCCACAGTGGGATGCATAAGTCTGCACTACCACCTCTGTAGCTGCCGAGTGGACAGGGAGTGCCTCGCAATGGTGGTGCTTGGCACCAAGCTTTCCTGCCCAGCCCCACTCTGCCCTGCTGTGCTGGGTCTCACCTGCTGGGCTGCGGAGGCCCCTGGGGGGAGGACAGCAGGGTGGGGGGCCCGGGCCTGCAGTGCTAAGCCGGCATATGGGCTCTGCCACCCATGGGGGAAATCAGGCTCTGTGCTCCTGTGGACAGCAGCCGAGGTTCAGGCACTGCTGGGAGCGGAGGGCGGGAAGAGGGAGGCAGCAGGCTGCAGATTTGAGTCCTGGCCCTTTAGCCCTTGCAGCTGGGGGCCCCATCCAGAAGGGCTGAGCAAGTGTGTGTGTGTGTGTGGGGGGGGGGGGGGGGACTTTGGGTGGACAGTGACAGATTTTGGGGGTTTTAACCAGAGAATTTTCAGGTTTTAAATCAGACAATTTGTAATTTTTAAACAATGAAAACCAGGATCCCTGATGACCACACAGTTTAGTGCTAATTCCATGAGCAACAGTGACACAAGTTTTCGTGTAGTTATAAAGTAGTTCAAAGGGTTTAATATGTTAAGGAAAAAAAAGAGGTATTATTTTACAAATAAGACTAGTCTAGAAGGTGGCAAGCACTAACCACTGTCTTTATTTGTAAGGTTTAACATCTAGTCTATGTGGAAGGAAGTCACTGCCCATATCAGATCACATCACATTGCATCATGTCACAAGGCTTTTTCCAAGCTTAGCAATGCTGTCGCATCAATCAGGGTTACGTAATATAGAGACTGTTTCTGACAAATCATTTGTCAAATTATTATGAAAATAAAAATTAACCTCCTTTATTCTCTCTAGGTTTTCCCTCCCCTTCCTCCTTCCTTAACATTTCCTTTCTTTATAATAGTTTCTTCATCTTTGAGCAGCATTTAGAGGCTGCTTATTGGCATGAAAAAAAGAAAAAAAAAGAAAAAGTATTTTACCCTGAGCTTAGATTTAGATGGCTTCAGATAGCTTTAGATAGGCTCAGCTTTAGATAAATGTGCCAAAAATACTCTGCTGAAGTATGTGAGCTATACAGAGACTGGGGAGCTGAGTTGAACTAGCATACTCCTCTTCTGGTAAAGCACTGGGGTTTTTTTCTGTCAGCAGCCAGAGTTTATTTGAAAAACTAGAGTTATTTTGCCATGAAGTCACCTCTTCCTCCTTTGCAGAGAAATCTTGGATAGGCAGAGGATCCACTCTCCCCAGGACTATAACTTGCATGTGGAATAAATTAGAATTTCCACTCTATTTCCCTGAAGTCAAATTCAGTGAATTTGGGAGGTGCTGTACTTCAATTATGTTGTTCCAACTGTAGAACAACTGTTCTTGTTCTGGACACTTACATTTATATAGTGCCTTTTATGCTAAGAAGCAATTTTATTTTTTTCAAAACCAACATCTTCTCATAACTTGGTAGATTAGCTCTTCAGGAAGTAACTGGTAAAAAAATAGCACCTTTTTATTCAGTAGGTTTGCTCCCAATAGCTGCTGACATTAAATTCTTTGAAAATCTCCCACTCATTGTAGTACCAATAGGGGCAGCATCAGCATAGTTATGGGGCCAGAATCTTACTCATCTAGCCCTATTAACAACAGTTCTATGAAAAACAGCACATGGGTAAAGAAGCCTTATCTTTCAAGATTAAGTCTCCAACTACATTATCTCCAGTAGAATTACATTGTTAAGAGAGTTCTCCAAACTCTTTAATACTGGCAAGAGGCATGAGTATTCAGAGGTCTATCTACCCATTTCTGAGACAAAAATAAATGGTCATGTACCTTACATACCTGCAGGCCCAACACAGTTATTAATGCTATGGCCAGAGCGAGTCTATTTTGGCTCATATATCAGAAACAGATCTAGGTTGCAGTTAAGGGGTCTAATTCAGTTCTCAGCTATTTAAGTGCCACCATCACAAGAATGCTGAATTTGCAGAGAAGGAAAGAAGTTAGATTGTCAACTTTGTATTATTGGGGATTATACTCCTGCCAGATAACCAGCGAGTTGAAAGTCAGTTTTCTGGGGAGAAAAAAAAAAAAAAAAATCACAGCCATGAAACATAGCAGGACAATTCTTGCAGTCATTTTTCAGAGCAGAATCAGATTAAAATGATTCTGCGTTTTCTCTAGTAGCCAAGGGGAGGTGTAGGCTCCTGTATTTTCTCTTTAACTGCTTCATACCCACATCTTCACTGTTCCCTCTGTCACCTTCTCACTTGTGCCTGATCTCCCTTCCTAGCTGTTCTCAGTAAACATAAGTTGGGCCAAAGATTTGGGAATGTAAGGAATAGAAGACATGTTAGCACACAGTGGGCAGTGTTGAGATTTGCAGCTGTGGCTTAAATAATGGTTTACTGGTACTGTGAATACAAGCTGCTATGAGAAACAGAGGGACAAGACACGTCTTAGTTAAGAGGCAAACTTCTTATTAACTTTCCTTTCTGGACTTTCCAACCACTAGCGCTGAACTGGTAGAGAAAGAGCAAATGCCATTGATTCAAAGTCATCAATAATTATGAGAGTCACATCAGCTAATAGTATAGCTTGTTTGCCATGAAGGGAAATATGTTGGGAAGACAGATGAACACCACTGGCTTTCTTGACCCTTGGATGTCCGCAGAATACATGAGGCATTGAATTTTACAATCAAGAAAAAGCACCAGCCACTCTAGACTATAACTCTCAAAATGCAGAGGATGTACAAGCTGACCTAAAGTCTGATCAGATTCAGCCTGCAGCATGAAATTAAAGGATTTTAAAACTAAAGTATTATGGCAATAAAGTGACACTAGGCAAAGGGGAACAAACTGCAATGTGTGTCAGAATCTGTTTGCTACCATGTGTAACAGATACATGACTAAACAAGATATGGAGAACCTAGCAAAAGGAACAAGTGGTAAACAGATTGCATAGCACTTCGTGAACAGAATAGAAACCTAATAATTAACATCTCCAACAGGACCAGCCAGTACCCTTGCCTGCCTGGCTTGTTTGTGCAGGCTCAGCAGTGAAATATTTGCAGTTATACTGTGTTAGGCTGCACTGTTTAACCTCTAAATTCAATAGGGATTAGAGAGAACAATTTCATAATTCAGACAAAGACGTGCTACAGGATTAAAGCTGTTTGTTTGCATGCTTGTGGTACATGTTTCAGCAAAAATAATCTGTATTCTCCCCCAACCCCCAGACAGCCTGAGGATAAAGCACAGTCTTCAGTGCATAAGGCAGCTGACTGAAGACTAAATTCCTCCCTCTGCATTAGAGCTTTCTCTCTGAAAATGGCCGTTTCCTAATTATTCTCGTTCAATGGCTTCCTCCTCATATTCACTTCTGTTTACCAGTTGAAATATACCCATTCCTAGCAAGGCCCAAACCAGTATCTATAACCTAGTTTTATAGACTCTACTTTGAGGCATAATGTTGCTTTTTTACTCACTGGTTAAAGAGCTCAACAGCATGACGGCTATATAAGTAATGCTTGATTCATGAGCCAGAATGGTTCCCACCTTCCCCTCCCATGGGGCTGTACAGAACTAACTTGTTTGCATCAAGAAGACAAGCTGATGAGTTGAACAAGGCAGCTGGGAACTCAGGATGTACATTAAGTGTCGCCACATTTATAGTGCTGCACACTTGAAGCAATGCCAGTTATGGCAAATTCATCTGGACCCAAGCCACACATGGTCTCGAACATCAGCCTGGAGGTCCTTTGGTGGAAATGCTAGTAAAACAGGCACACAAGTTGCTAAGCATCTAGAAAAAAAAAAAGCAAAAAAAAAAGCCCTCTCCATTCATTTCTTAAATGATTTAGAAGCCAAAGCACTCTCCTTAGGAGCACTGCACATGTTATACATGGCAGTAATCAAGACAGCAACAATGCTAGTCCAGAACGAGTTACATTCCTGCTCAGTTTAACTACTGCTGAAGTCAGAAAAGTAGATTAGGAGATGGGGGAGAAGAATGAGGATGGATAGAGTGTGTGGGGAGACCATTCATTTTTCAAGTTAATGTTCACAAAAATTGTTGCTTAGAACAAAGTATAATTTCTGGATAATTTAAATGACAGTGGGGTTGGGGTGAGGGATTAAATTTTTGGCCAAATCTTATTGCAGTGATCCTGATGTTAGCCATTAGAGCTTGCAAAACTATCCTTCTCTAGTAAGCCCCCACCCCCTACCCCCACTCTGGGTTTTCGAAGTAGCAAATCCCCCACTACTTGTATGCACCTACACTCTTGCTCCGACAATCCTTTGGTTTTCATTGTTACCAGAATCCTCTGCTGATGCTTTCCACAAAAGAACCAGAAGTCAAGGAATGGCCAGACAGAGTTTCAGTCCATACATTAGAAACGGAGCAGAGACACCACTTCCTCCCATGACCAGCTTCCTCCCATGACCAGCTCAATTCACTGCAGATCTGTGGGAAATTGGTTTCCCCATCCTATGAATATTTAAGACCTCAAAACTGTTCCTGTTCTACCAGTATGAAACCAAGACCTTTTAGAAACCAGAGAGACTCACCTTCACATGCTTGACTCAGCACTTCCAATAGTTTGGTGGTTAGGGTATTCACCTGAGATGTGAGAAAGTGTCATTAAAGCTCTTGCCTGCCTGACTTGGGTCAGTGCCTTAACCACCAGACTTCACAGTCAGTCTCTGTCCATTTCTTTCTAATCAAATTCTGGACTTGAGTCAGCGTTCCTGTCAAAAATGGTGGTATATCCATTCCACAAGTTTCAGTTGCATCAAAGCAGCATTTTCCAACAAGAAATTATTTTGTTAATCTATTCTCACCTTACTTTGTGTTTCTCAGAGACCGCTAAATGGCCTGTCAGTAAAATTATAATACTAATAATAATAAAAAAAAAATTAAAAATAACAATGACAATAATGATAATAATGTTAAAGTTTGGTACCATTTAAAACTGTGCCAGTAAGGATAGTCTGTTCTCTCTGGCAGTGTATCTCATTACCTGTCACCCTGTAAAAACCCTTTAACCTGCAATCAAAGCAAACAATTTAACCTGCAGCAAGGGCTAGTTGCTCAATCATGGTGCACATGCATCCGTTTTTTAAAAATAAGTTAGCTGAGTAACTGCAGCAGGCCCCTGGATAAACAGGAGATTAAATATCATGGTCTCTCACATTGGCCTCAAGCCCCAGTAGCACAGTGAAAACAAATATTCAGCACCAGTCTTAGGCAAAATGCCATCGCAAATGATCCTTTATCACTTACTGTTTTCAGGACTTTACTAACTATTTAGTGAGTACTTCACACAGACGGAACATTAATTCAGTGAAAATTAAGCAAAATTTACAACCCAGGCATCTTGATAACTAAGCTATGTGTGCCGCTTATAAAAAGCTTCTCAGGGAGACAGGACAGGATTAGGATTTCAGAGGAGCCACAAAGTTACAAAACATGCTGGAAAGGCCAACACAGTAAGACATGTTTTCATAACTCTAGGTTCAATTAAAAACAATGTAAATATTTTCCTGTAATGTTGGAAACAAGATCACAACAGCACAGTGTGAATGCATGAAATGTAAGAAGTGAAAAAGACTAGCAGGAGGAAAGGAAAAAATTCAGTCTAGTATCACTGTCCACTTCGAATGAAAAAAAAAAAAAAAAAAAAAAAAATCGCATGGGGTATAAAACACACATTAAATTCCAAGGTTTTCATTTTATTAATTTAAAGCATACTTACCAGATAAGGACATTATAAACAAACATTTAGCAAAGGCTATTTTAGAGATGCCTATTTAGAGTCTGCTATGCCTGCAGCACATTTTAATGCTCAATTAGAAGTGCAAGAACAGTTCGAACTCACCCACAGACAGTCATTTATCTGGCACAAGTCACTGACATATATTTGTAAAGTTTTGTTCAGTTACTTTGATAGTCCTGCTGGGTTTTTCCTTTTAATTGCTCTCAGGTTATGTGACTAGTGTTTCTCTAACTGGTGAAACAGCTGCCTGTTCAACATAATTAATACCGACTTTAACAGGTGAGTGCCAAGGTTTTGGAACAGGCTCTCCCGAGAGGTGGTACAGTCACCCACCCTGGCGACCTTAAAAAAGCGTCTTGATGCCCATCTTGCTGGTGTCATCTGATTCTAGCAGTCTTTCCTGCCCAAGTGCAGGGGGGCTGGACCCATTGATCTTGTAAGGTCCCTTCCAGCCCCTAACATCTATGAATATAAAGACTGGTGAATAGGAAACAATTTGCTTGCTGTATATAAGACTTAGAATCATAAAGATAGACCTGGAAGGGACCTCAGAAGAGGTAATACAACCCCCACTTTAAGGCAGGATCAACCCCTTCTAAACTATCCTAGAATAAATGTTTGTCTAACCTACTCCTGTGATGTCTAAAGGCTGAAAAGCAAAGTTATTTTCTTGCATTATTTAAACTGCTTCTGAACAGTACTACCTCCGACTATAGTCCCTAAGAGAAAATTCAGATTGGTACGAGAGTGTACATTATGTAGGGTAAGCAGCTAACAGGAATATTTCCTAAGGAACCTACACAGCAGAATGAATGTGTGTACCTACAATTAAGCATTACTGGGGTAAAGTGCCTGCAGCCTTTGCATTCCAGACATGACTGAAGCAACAAGTTCATATCAAATATGACCATGAAAAATGACATACATGTATATTTGCCACACCAATGCATTCAAAATGTTAGTATTAAAAACCTTGTGGAAATCACCAAGACCTACCCAGGCTGGTTATATTTCTTTAATTACCAAGGTACTTCAAAACACAAACAGGCTATTAAAAATCAAGGACAAATTCAAACATAATAGGAAATTACAGACTAAGTGTAGAGGTAGCTATAAAATGCAAGATAAAACATTTAGTGCCAGGTTTGCTAATTTCACTGGTTTTAGAAAATCTGCAGAACTGCAAGTACTGAAACAGTCTGAGATCCACAGCAGTAAAGATTTTATAGTCCTAGTTCCATAACTTCCCTCTACTATGGACATACCAGTGTGACTTAAGCTACAATAAAACTACCTGACTGTTCAATCTATTTAGCAAAAGTACCTGCAGCTATCATTTCATAGCAATGTGAAATATGGAATACAGCAATTCTCTAGTACCCAAAGAATTTTATTAAGAGTTAAATCAAGGCAGAACTATTGAACTGACCAACTCATTCTTCACTTCAACCACATTTTTGTGCTGACTGGTTAGAAGACAAAGACTCCATCTATCTTCTTCCCCTGCCCTGCCACTAAAATTTTTGTTTCATTGAATCTTGCTTTCAGCTCAACAACTTAGAAGCAATTTTCAACTTTTAGCTCTTTTAGGGGAAGAGCTAAACTTTCTAACAAGAAAGTTTATCCCACCTCTCTAACCAACTGCAGAACAAAACCAGGGTGCAGCTGCTTGCCTCTTTAAAGAAAACCAAAACCAAACCAAAGCAAACCCCACATCCCACAGTGTTCTCACTCTACTCAGAATCCATGCCTCAAGATGTGCTATGTCACAAAACTGAAGCTTTCAAAGTCATAGACAGCTATTGAAATCTGTAAAGGCTTTTTGATCCATCCAACCTGCTCCCTTCCATTGCAGGGATATTCACATCACTAAAATTACCATACTTACTCAAATACAAGATGATGCCCCCACCCCAATCACCATGGGGAAAAGAGAACCTTGTCTTGGATTTGAGTACCTGCCCCCCGGGGCAGGCAGGGGCTCAGCTCTGGCTTTGGCTTCGGCTTCAGGCTTGGAGCTGAAGCTGAGCCACCATATACATGGAGAAATGTAAAGTGCTCCACTTGGGGACGAACAATCCCCTGCATACCTACAGGCTTGGCAATGCCAATCTGACCAGCACTACAAATGAAAGAGTCCTGGGGGTAATAACTGATCACAGTATGAGCCTCAACCAGCAGTATGATGCTATAGCCAGCAGAGCAAATAAGAGTCTGGCATGCATCAATCAATGCATCTCCAGCGAAACCAAGGAGGTGATTCTTCCACTCTACTTGGCATTGGTGAGACCGCAGCTGGAGTACTGCATCCAGTTCTGGGAGCCACACTTCAACAGGGACATGGAAAAGCTCAAGAGTCTAGAGAAGAAACACCCATGGTCAGAGGCTTTCAAGGCAAGCCATACGAAGTAAGCCTGAGGGACCTGGGACTCTTCAGCCTGAAGAAGAGAAGGCTGAGAGGGGACTTGGTAGCAGCTTACCACTACATCAGGGGCATATATCAACTGTTCAACTGTTCACCAGGGCACCCTTGGGGAAAACCAGGAGCAATGGTCACAAACTGCTGGAACACCATTTCAGGTTCAATATTAGGAAAAACTTCACAGCTAGGGTGTCCAGACTGTGGAATAAGCTCCCTCCAGAGGCGGTGCAATCACCTACCCTGGAAATCTTCAAGAGGAGACTGGACAGTCACCTTGCTGGGGTCATTTGATCCCACCTGTCTTACCTGCTTGGTGCAGGGGGGCTGGACCCGATCATCTTCCAAGGTCCCTTCCAGCCTACATTCTATGAATACCCTGGGCCAGAATGGATCATTTGTTGGGGGACAGGGAATGCGTTTGGGGGAAGTGTGGTGCAGACCGTGGGGTCGGAGGGAGGGAAACCCAAAACCTTCTCCCTTACCTCCAGCTGTCCTCTCCTGCTCAACCTTCTGCTGTAGCTGTTTCCTTCCAGCTACCACTTCTCCCTGTCTGGGCTGGGTTGCACTAGGCTGGGGGTAGGCTGCAGGTGGGCAGTCTGCAAGGAGGAGCAGGGGGTGAAGGAAGCAGGTAGTGGGGAGCAAGAGCAGGGGGTAGGCACAAGCGCAAAGGGGGAGGCTGCAGGGGGACAGGCACAGGTACTAACATGGGAGGGACAAGGGGTAGGGGTCTGACCCCTCACTGCCGCTTTCCCAATGACAGCAGTAGGCAAGGAGGCCAATGAATTTAAAGCAACGTCCCACTAATTAGATTGTCTTAATGAAAAATTATAAATTTGTTATAATTTTCCATGCAGAGAATCTAATTATTAAGGGGGTCATCTTAAAATTTGAAGTCGTCTTGGATTCAGGTAAATACAGGAATATCTTAACTAACGTGTCCTGAAATCACTGCTGTAATGGTGCCTCAGCCACTTCTTAAAGTCTTGAGAAAATGTTGATGGAACTGTCATGCTCAGTGAGAGTTCCCTTCGCTGTAAATTGTAAGATATTTATTTGGGGATTTTAATTTTATATCCCAGATACATGTATCACAAGGTATACAACAGCTATAACAATAAAGACATGTATGATTATAATACAGACTCAACACTCCATGGTTTCATGGGGACATGCAAAAGAGTTCATGACACCAGTGAGCTCATCTGACCCAGTATCTACTACATCTGATACCTTGGCTACGCTACCCACTTTTCTGACATCAACCACAATGATCTCCAAGTTGCTTTGTCTGCCAGCTTTTCTGCATGGCAGACAAAGCACACATGTAGAAAGCTAAAAGGCCACTGTCACAAAGAATACCTAAATTCATTAAGAATCTTTCTTAAAGCAAAACAAGCAATTCTCATAGGATTATTCCACTACAGCAGGGAAAACAAAGTAAGGTATCAGCAGTACAGAACAAGTGAGGTAGCCATCCAATAGGATGCGTATCATAAATGCCCCCATATTCATTCAGCTCCATGTTCATGCTGCTGGGTCTTTTTGTTGACTTCGGCAGAGAGGATAATGATACATTGCTAGTCACTGTACATGACATAACAGGACTAGACAGAAACTAGCTCCAATCATTCTTCTCTAGAAAAACTCAGGGTGGCAATGGATAATGGATTCTTTCTGAAGGCCCTTCACATTCAATACTAACCCCTTTCTTTGACACCTTCACAAGTCCAGCAAGAGGCCTTCAGACTCACTGGGTTCAGCTGCCAATTACACACAACTATGCATCTCTTTATTTGCTACTAATGCAACCACTATCATTAGTAAGGTATCAGAGGCTTACAAGAAATTATTTTGCAAATGAAAAAGCAGCTGACTCAAGCTGAGCCCAGGCAAACCCACCATGTTGCTGATCAGAAAGGAGAAATATTTTAAGCACGTAACTCAGACTTTTTCTCCTCTCACAACTGAGGTAACATAGGTCTCACTCAACAAAGTGGCAGAGAGCCTCTGGGTCCCCTGTGACTCTTCACTAAGCTTCAATGACCAAATAACATCAGTTTCTAAACATGCCTGTGTTCACCTCTGCTTTCCAGGAATCTTTGTCACTTCCTCCAAGACAGGAACTTGACCAGGGTCACGGGTGACTGGTGGGGGATACAGAGGGGGCTTGTGCTCCCCCCGCCCGGCACCACTCAACAGGGCAGTTTTTTTGCTGTGTGGGCCAGCGGTGTGTTGTGGGGGAGGCACTAAGCTGCAGCACAGAAGTATAGGGGTGGATATGGGGCTTTTGGCCAGCCCCCGGCCCATCCACAAATTGTGCCCCCCCAGACTCAGGAGGCACCTATCACCCCCGACCAGAGAGATGCATGCATTTGCCATCTCCAGGCTGAATCAATGTAATTCACTCTGTCTGACACTGAACATGGGCACAGTGCACAGGCTCTATAGCTAGTATAGTAGTAGGACACTGGCCAGTAAAGTCATAGAAATGGTAGAGCCCCCATCATTTGGCAGCCTTAAAGAGACCGAACCCAAACACTTAGTTTTCTTTATGGAGCAATCCTGCATTGCAAAAAGCATGGGGTGGGCACAAAATTGTCGGAAAAGGTTTATTTATTTATGAACAACAGACCACACTAACAGAGTTGAGCTGTCAGATCACCCTTAGAAACCCTGCTCAATTTAAGTGAGAGGAGTTGCCTTTAAGAGTCCCCATATATCATGAGCAGAACAAAAGGTGAATAAGTCTAACCTGGAACTCACCCACAATATCAACCACATCAGGCCGGATGAGTGGTTCTCCACCAGTTAGTCGAATCTTGTCCACGCCTTCCTTTACAAAGAGTCTGGCAAGGGTGACAATCTCGTGGGTAGTAAGCAGCTCGGATTTGGGAGTCAGATGAACACCCTCCTCTGGCATACAGTACTGACCTGCAGCGACCAGTCCAGAAACACGACAAATGCAATCATCAGTAAAGGGCTAGATCAACCCTTAGCATCAAAGTGATAGTGCACTTGGGAGATGTTTGCATAGCAACTGCCTATAACGTGTGGTCCTTAAAAACTGCTCTGCTTTGCAGAGTCAAACTAGAAACCCACAAACAAGGCAGCTTGCTTACTTTTTAGATAACTGTCACTCATGCTTGAGGTTTTCAAAATCATGTTAACCATTTTACATTTTGGAAGGATGCTGCCTGCCTCCAGAGCACCACCTAACCTAGTCTCAATACAGGATTGACCTGCAATGGGTAAGGGCAGAACCAGTCCCAAAGATCCATACTGACTTAGATCGTTTCTCATAGGTATACAGATTCTGCCTGTGTGTAAGAATGTACAGTTAGCATGAATTTGTGTGCTGATGCTAACAGGCACACGCATAAAGCCCTTTCACTCAAAATAAACCATTCTTGTTCATCATTGGCCAGATCTTTGAATTAGCTCCCATGTTCTCCCATCTCTTCAGCAGCTCAGAACATTTACCATCTCTTCTGACCCTATACATGACTTCATCAAAATGAGATACACAACAACAGATAACTGAATCAGCTGTAGCCAACCTAATGCAAGTGTTGGCTGATAAGCATATACTCCTACATCCCAAGGGGTATATGAACTTCACCAAGACAAGCACAGGGAAGACGGGCAGACTTACATCTGAGGTTGCATTTCTCAGTCAGGGAGATCCGCAAGTAGTTGTGCTGACGTCCAAAGCTGTCAGTCAGGAAAGCAGAGAAAGGGGCCGCATGTTCCATCAAGAAACCTTTTCTCCTTGTGCTTGACAATTCCTGAGGTGAAATAATAAAATATTTAGCATTTGTATAGCTGTCTTTATTTTCAGTTCACTGAACAAATATTAACGGAGCCGAAAATAACTAGAAAAGTATAATCCTCATTTCCACAGAAGGCGAGAAAAGCAGCCAAGGGCATCTGCTGAAAACCAAGGCAAAAAAAAAAAAAAAAATCAATAGAACAGTTACAGAGTTTCAGGGAGTTCAGTTCTCACCCCTTGCTTAATTATACAGTATTGTGCTTCATTTTAACAAGAATGTTCTTCCCCACTCTATTTTAAAAGGTAACCATTTTGTGTAGCAGTTGACTGAATACATTTCTGCAGGGTACAATACACGGACAATTTAATTCCTGAAAATTATACAAAGAGAGAAAAATGTATTCCTGAAAGGGTGATCCAGACAGCCTGCAAGTCTTATTGCAGCCCTCAACTAGATCAAACCATACACAATCCTTTCATATATTATGCTGTATGGCAGAAGAATTAAATTAAAGTAACAGTACAATATACTCCTCTGCCTGCCAAGGTCCAAGTACAAGGCATAAGGTTCTGTCCACAGTGACAGCAGAACGTCGGTTCCAACTGAGTTTCAATATGGCTATTCCCAGCAGATTTCTAGTATTGTTTTCATGCTAAATGAAGAATCAGATTTATGACCCTGAATTATGTAAGAAAGCTTGTACAGCAAAAGCTTTGTTATCTGGCACCCATGGGGAATGGAGGGTGCTGGATAATCAAATATGTCGGTTACCTGAGAGGCCTGAACAGGCATCTTTGCCTGTTCGGGCTGCTCCCTCTCTTGTCGTATCCAGTGCATCACCATCCCACCCGCTGCAAGGGACAGGGAGGGGGGCAGAAGAGAAAGGGGAAAAAGAACTGTTATCGTGGGGGCTCAGCAGCGCAGGCTGCTTTGCCCCGGGCCGTGGGTGCTTGGCGAAACTGGAAGCATCACGGTGGGCATTTCCAGTTTTGCTTTTGTCTTACAAGCCAGCATGCCAGTACATAGATCATGCTGGCGTGTAAGGTGCTAGATAACGCGGCTCTTACTGTACTACATTAAAAAGAGCTAATTTCCAGCATGCTGCAGCTAGCATGATTTCCAGATAAAAGTGCATGAGTCAAAGGAGCAGTGCTAAAACCTTTCATAGTATTATGAACATTTTAAACAAAAGTTGCAAACCATACCATGGTGCTCTCTTTTCCTCGCCTACGAGGAGATGGTCTAAGAGAACTATAAGCTTTAACCAACAGAGAATAGTTAATTCGAGGATGTAACACTATCGATGACCCCCGCTTCATGAACCTGCCTGCATGATTAAAGGAAGTAACCCAGCACCAACCCAGCAGGTGGAGAAGTGCACATAGAGGTGTGTAGGGCTGAACTTGGAGAGAGCAAATAGGTCTGTATGGGATAGGCAAATCCGATCTCAAACCATATCAATAATTAGCTGACAAAACATACTGATGAAAACACGCAAGCCACTGAAGACATTGTATACTGAGTTAAACTTAGCCGCAGGCTCAGGCCACCACTTTGTTTATGGGGTTATTAAGAGAAGCTGATGAAGGAAAAGAAAACCCTAAGAAACTCATACTGGAAACAAATACTACATCTCTCTCCCTTTTTAGAGAGGCCATAGGGTGTCAGCAGCCCCTGCAGGTTGTTCCTGGCTCAGTCATAACACCGTGCTTATGAAACATGGAGCACCTTCAGGCTTAGGGGTTAGGGACTGCACACTAGCACTGGCAAAGCGGTGGCACACTGGGGAACAGCAACAGGACTTCTCAGTTTAAGACCTGTGGTCCAGCAACACTTCTCCGTGAATAAAGAACAGAGGTATGAGAAAGGAACGGGGTGGGGAGGAAGAATTTGTTTTTTTTCAAGTACACGAGCTGCAGCTGTTACTCCTTAGGGGGTTGGCCTTTCTCTGAAGTATTTGAGAACAAAGCAAGACTTGTTTGTTGATGGGGATTAAGCCCTTAGAAAAACTTCCAGAAATAATTTAAAGAGGAGGAATACTAACAGCTAAGTGAATACATTAAAAGTGACTGACCAGACAATTAACAGAGCAACTCATTAAGAAAGAGTGCTTTGCCAGACTGCATCTGCTCACACCTGCAAGTTCCACATACTATTTATTGCATGTGAAAGACTAGACTATTATCTTTGGCCACAGCAGCAGATCTCTCTTTAAGGGGTTCAAACTCTCACCTATGTGCCTTAGAAATGCCTGAATGTTTTTAGCCACCTAGGTAGGTGGTGAAAGATGCTAATCTCAGTTCTGACATTAAATCTGGACACTATTGTAACCAGTGGAGTTACTCCAAGTTTATATCAGAAAAAATGAGTGTAGATCATGGCCCATAGGCTTCAGAAGTTTGGAGGATAATCGTCTAACTTCACAGTGGGCACATCTACATGAGACACTAAATGCACAGTAGACTAATTCTACTAAGCATTAGTGCAGCAGGCAAAAACCGTGCTAAGGCACAGCAGAAAGTCGACTGTGCGTTAGTTAGTGTCACCAAAAAAAAGTGTGCACCAGTGCTACTGCGCAGTAGCACTGGTTATGGAGGATTAAGTTAGTGCGTGTTATTACAGGTACTAAATGCTCTGTAATTATGGCGCATTAACGAATGCCCAGCAATAAGTTATTCCCATTAATATTATTTGTAATTTCCTCTGTGCTAGGATAAATCTACTAATAGACTGTTATTAAGCTTAGGACAGGTTCTCGTCACATCTCATTTCCATTGTAATACCACTATATATTTGAAATCTATTTAAAAAAAAAAAAAAAAGATTCTGGCAGTGTTCACTATTCCTCTTGCTGAAGGGTGGCTATAAAAAAAAAATCCACTTAGGAACAGTGAGTCCTGTTTCTAAAGGGCTCTATCACACCACCTTCATTTAAGGAGCCTACTAGTGATATTTTTCATGAATGCTTTGGAGGAACTGTTTTCCTTGGACTAGCTGCAGAGCAGCGGGTACAGCAAAATGAGCGGAGCCTCTTAAGTATTTCAATTTCATTAGCGCCAGAGTTTAACACAAATAAGTAAGTGCAGTGCATGAAGACCAAGCCAAGCCTGTGTGGCTGTGAAACAGAGAAACAATGACACAGTAAGAGAGACAGAAGATAATTAAAGGTGCACCAATAGAGATTTGGGGGCTGATACTAATAACCAATTTTTTGGGAAGCATATCAGCCGACACCACTCTGATTCTGATACAGCTGCCTGCTGCTGCTAAGTCTGTTGTGGCGAAAGGGGAGGAGAGGGGAAGAGGGGCGGGGTATATCAATGTCCCTCACAGCACTGCCCAGCCAAGGTGGGGCAAGCACAGAATGGAGCCGCCGTTTGTCCTGGAGGGCACGCGGGGCGGTACGGCCAAATTATCAGCCGCATCAGGACAATTTCTGATCTAGTCAATTGTCTGCATTGGTGCAGTTCTGATATTGGACCAATATATCGGTGCACCTCTAAAGATAATGGAGACATACGGCATGAGAACTACTTCAAAGCCTTCAGGTTGCCATCCATTCCATGCCCACATAAAGAGAAGCGTCATTTATCTGGAGCTCTGCATTTACGAACTGCATTTGTGAAAGAAACTCTCATTCCTCCATTAGTATCCGAATAAAAGGACCAACATTTTCAAAAGTGACTAGAGCCTAAGGTCCTTTGTTTTTCTGAGTGCCCATAACAACATCCCTCAAAAGGGTCCCCAGAACTTACAAGGCACTCACCCTCTGAAACCTCAGGTCACTTTAGGTGTCAAGCTGCTCTGTCTTTTGTGGACCTTTCTGGGCAACTGACAGACACGTGTGTACTTCCAAGACAAAGTGAGCAGACCAAGGACACTAAATAACAGCCTCCTGCAGGGAAGTGTTCTTGTTCCAACCCTTTTCAACGCTAATAATAAGTGATATGCCTGCTACCTCTTTGAGGAAATTTCCATATGTCGATAACCTGGCACTAACCACACAGACAAGGACCTTCAAAGAGACTGAAGACATGCTGACATTAGACATGTCAATAATGGCAGAATATTCCTGCAAGCAAAGGCTGTGACCAAATCCAACTAAGCCCTTCATCTGAGTGTTTTACCCCAACAGCCACAAAGAACATGTTAATCTCAATGTCACCTTTTGTGGAGAAAAATTAACTCATGATCCAACTCTGACCTACCTATGAGCAACACTCGACTGCACCTTAACCTTTCATTATCATCTTTGAAAAACAGCTGTGAAGATCAAGAGTTGGGCGAACATAGTACAAAAACTTGCCGGAACGAGCTGGGGTGTCACTGTGGGAGTACTCTGCACCTCTGTTATGGGACTGGTCTTCTCAACGGGCAAGTACTATGTACCTGTCTGGGTTGCTAGCGCTCATACCAAATGCATGAATGTTCAGTTAAATTCCACAATGCGTCCTACCACCCAAACCCTGGAATATACACCAATACAATGATTACCAGTGCTGGCCAACATCGTTTCTCCAGACATTCACAGTGGTCAAGCGACATACAGAGAGGATGTCCGCATGAATGACAACCCAGACCTCCCCACCCAGAGAGTTTTAAAGAACCTCCTAGCTCAGTGGTTCCCAACCCTGGGTCGTGACCCAAATAAGGATCGTGGGGGAAGAGTTGGTAGTAATGCACAGAAAAGATGAGCTGCACCACGTGCCGGCTGCTCCCCCAACCCTGCCGCCGCACTCCACTCTCAGCAGCAGGGGGCAGAAAAAAAAAAGCTTGGGAACCACTATCCTGGCTCAATGCTTGGTCTCCTGGAAACCTTTGCGGACACATGTACAAGCCCTTGTAGGACACGACAGTGCAGGCAGCTTGGAGGAAAGCGTGGAATAAAACCACCATTTGGAGTACATCTAATTTCTGACCCAATGATAAAGCCTCCCGGTTTTGACCTTCCACGAAAAACATGGAGGGTTCTAAATCAGGTCCAAAGCGGCCATAGCCACTGCAGTCACTTCATGCACAGATGGTGAATTAGGTGTTCTTCAGAATGCAACTGTGGCAACCCCGATCAAACTATGGACCACATAACAACACTCTGCCCTCTACACAAATTTGATGGTGACATTGCAAAGGTACATTCCCTTTCTTCAAGACCATTAGACTGGTTAACTAACCTTAAACTGGACTTGTAATTGCTGCTCCGAGTCAGCCATACAAAAGAAGAAGATTAAACACTCCAAAACCAGGACCCCCTCAGATCACTTCTTACTGCTGAAAAAAAATCTCACTCAGGGTTTCTATTAACTATCTAAAAACCAAAGATATTGGCAAAGAGAACATATAAAACTCGGATCAAAAACTCGTGTTTTGCAATTCTTTTTTTTTTTTTGATGAATAGGATTTTAATAAAAAGAAGCATGCGCTGCAAATTTTACTGGACAAGAAAACCAATTGACCTTGTTCTTCAAGTAGAACTGGTTGAATTAATGGCAAAGTCTACTTGAAAGGAACATTAGTTTTACACAAGTCTATTAACACCTACGAGTTGTAATACAATATGAGAGCCCATTCTCCACCTCTCATCCTATAATTTGCTAATCATCTAAGCCTTTGGCTAAACCAGTTACTAAGAATGAATTTGCAACAACCACAGACAGACCAATAGGTAAGATTTTTTTTGACAGTACTGATTCCTATTTGAAGCCTCTGGGCTTATCTTGTGACTCACATGTAAGCATTTCCACACTTCACCCTGCTAAGGAGGTTGCAGTATCTTGGTTGAGAATCTCTGTTCTGTAGCTTCTTATCCTACACTCTTCTTAAAATTTGAGTTGTCTCCAATAGCACTAAGCAAGGTGAATAGCACAAGAAGAACTGTTCTGTAATTTTTCCATAATCAAGAACTGAGTGAAAACTAAGACCTGGCATTTTCTGAGGGCTGCCTCAGGTCTAATAAAGTTGAGAACCACAGGCCTAGCATTTGCAGTACTCACACAGGAAGCATGGTGACCTGTGTTGATCCATTTGAAATCTCTGAGTTTATCTTATGAATCACAAATAGGTGTTTGCACACCTACCAATGCTAATATTGTGCAGCACCTTTAGAAGGTGCTTGTGGCACCCTGGTTGAGAAACACTGCATTAGGCTACAGGATAAAAGGTGGGCATTACCATTACATCTTCTATTTGTCACCAGTTCTTTTAAAGGATACCTGTAGGCACCTGCCCTGAAAGGTAGGCTCTGGGTTGCAAGTAGACTCCCTACTCCCCAGATCTTCCCAGAGACCATGTTTGACACCCCTGCTCTAGAGAAGTGGAATTTTAAAGGCAATTGCATGCGTAGCATTTCCTACTGGCTAGTTTGCAGCAACATGCTGCTCAGCATACCAGTTTTCTGAACCTCCTCACCCTCTCCATAAAATATATATGGGATCCAAGAGTCTAACTCCAAGCTTTGGATTTCATTCTGGTAACCAGGCACATTAAGAGTTGTGGCATCCAGTCTCCCTTTAGACCTGACTCCATCTAACAAATGCAATTCTAAAAAATCTCCTCACCATGAAGGATTCAAAAGCCACAAGTCAGATAAACAAAACAGTATGTTTTCTAGGTCAATTTTCAGCAGCTTAAGTTGTGTGCGTCTTCTGTCCTGATTTTTGAACTCCTTCTGCCACCACTTGCTTGTCTGCGCAAGAATAAACACTTGCAACAAATGCTCCCATATTTATTAAGTTGATTTTGGCCCTTGCTGCAGGTGCTGTCACCCTGCATGCACCCATCACCCTGTGCAGCAATCTGCTCTGACCATAAAGCACTTGCCTCTTCAGAAGTACACTCTGAAGCAAAGGATTTTTGGTTGGGAAACAGATTTGGGTAAACCATGGAGCTCATGTTTTCTTTATAACTGCTAGCCCAGCCTATTCATTAACTTGTTACCATACTCCTCAAGAGAGATGGAATGATATTGAAGAGAGGGTGAAGGGGAAGGTCTGGGGAGAAGAACTAGCAATGGGAAAAACAGCCTTCCACTTTTAGATTGTCAAGTTAAATCTAGTCTAGGCTAGTTATTAGTATTGAGTTATTAGCAACTGACAGCTATTCAAGAACATGCAAAATGAGTTTAGTTGCTCTCAATCACTATCAGTAAAGGCACCCATATTACCAAACACTCCACCCTAACTGACTGACTAGCATTCTTGGCAAGAACAACAGAAAAAACAAGGATTAAATCATTATCAGTTGTGAATTACTTTAATCTCACCTACAAGCAATCCTCTAAGTGATTTTCAAACTTCATTATACCATGATAAGTCATCACAGGACCTGCAGAGAGATTGAGGATAATGGCAGAGCTAGCCAAGAGGAGGTACACCATCACTGCCAGGCTAGATTGCCTGGCTCCCACTCAGCTCACAAGATAGGGGTAAGGATGCCACAACAGAAGAAGTGATATGAAAGGCTCCCACAGCTTAGGAGGTTTGAAAACCACTGCTCTAAGTCACAGCGGAAACAGGATAGCAGGACAGCGCCGGAAGAGCTTGCATTACCACTGGCTGTGCTCTCTACCTGGTCTGCAAACAGAGAACTTCACTCTCCAGAGCTGTCAATCCTACAGTTAATATTAGCACAAAAAAAAAAAAATCAGGTTGGAAGATCAGGCTGAAATGTATTTATTTTTTAATAAAAAGACAGTTCTTCCTGACATGTTCCGACAAGTTGTCAATGCCTTCATGCCTACCAGCCTGGCTGTGACTTTTAAAATAACTTCTCCTAGTACAGCAAAATCAGATTTCACTACAAGAAATATTAACAGCCATTTGGGATACTATGTAGTAGGGCAGATAGGACTGGTCAGCAGAATGGACTCCCAAAGGAAAAAGTACCTAAGGGACCCCACAGGCTGGGATTCCACTGCATGTTAGATAAAACGTTAGTGGAAATGAAGAAGCTGTCAGACTGAATGATCCAACGTGTCTTTTTCTGACTCATAACTAATTTAATATGATACAGTCTTAATAGCCAAAAGACAAAAGGAAAATATAACAAAGGCAGAGAAAGCAGCAGGACAAGAACAGACTCTGGAGGTTATTAGAGGCCAGAGTCCAGCCCTTTTTGGTTTCTGACAATAAATGGGAATACTAAGGGAAAACTTAAGCATGGCACAGTTAGTATAATTCTCCTGCACTCCATCTGCAGTGGCATCTGTATCAAGAAAATAGTGCCTAGAGCACTTGTTCCTATTAGTTGATGCAGCAATTCCAGAGGCAGCCTGGGAATAAAGTGAAGGTGCAGGCTGAAAGTGTGCTAAATGGCTGAAGTACCAGGATAAGATCCAAACTGAGCAGCATGGATAAGAACAAGGATTGAGAAACAACCACTTATATTAAAATATTTGGTGCACATTTCCCTGGACTCTAGATCTAATGCATGCTTGTGCAGCTTCATCCATCCTTCTACAGGACTAATTGGATGAGCAGATCTGGGCACAGGGATTCTTCCCAGTCACCTGGGGAATTAAACTCCATAGGCGGAACAGCTTCTGGTATCATTGGTCAGAGAGCTGCTCAGAATCAAAAACCTAGAACCCTACGCACCATGTCTGAGTCTTCTCTATCCTTTACACAGAATTTTTAGGGTATCGTTTATATTAAGAATCGCCTTTCTTCTCTAAGGAGGAAGGAGCCTCATGTCCTGCAAAACTATGAGAGGTGAAATTACATCACCCAGAATTGAACATTATTCCTTAAATATGCAGCTTCAGGTAAGATCAAGAAACAACACACACGGGTTGGGGGGGGAAAGAGGGGGGAAGCAGGAGGTAGAAACCCCCCAGCTGAAAGTAAAACTTGAGACTTGTCCAGACTGAACTAAAAACCCCACAGAAGGGACTTATATCAAATCTAGCTAGACTGGCCAGTTTTATTTCTCCTGAGAGAGCCAGGGTCCAAACTGTACTCCGTTTTACAGATCAGTGAGATACTACATTGGCAGGTGCTTCTCCCGGAGGGGGCAGCAAAAAGTGACTCATTCAACAACTGTGGAGGACCCTTCAGCAGAACCCCAAAATGTTACACCTCCAAACAACATGCTGCCAGCTCTGAAAATGCTAGGTAGGGGGGCAGAGCCTATGACAGTTACAAGTCACTCTTACATCTTCTCCTTCATGCTTTGTTTTGCCCAACTGGGGAGGCCTTTGGCATCACATAGATAGGCCTGGAGGTCCTTCCCATCTTCTGCTTTGCTTCCTCTGCTAAGGCTTCTGCCTTCTGAGGGGAAGGCAGCCTTTTGGTTGTCCTCTGCAGTTCCTGTGCCAGGAAATCCTTCCTCAACCAGGCACAGGTCATTTCTGATGATGCAACTGGACTGGAGAAAGAAATTTTCCTAGTGATCCTCCTTCCCAGTTTAAATTGCTAGCTTGAATGGTTGTGATAAGAAAGCTTAGAAATATGAGCCATATATATATACTTTATATATATATAAAAACTGAAGTGGACCAAGTCTACAGACAGCCTGGAATACTAGCTCTGAAAGATGTGGGTTTTCTTATTCCTCTCCCTGCCAGTCAATCAGCCAGTGGCAACCATTCAAATTTGGGTATTTAACTATACTTCATACCTTACAAAAGAAGCAAGGGAACAGTGCAGATCCACACAATTTAGGATGCATGGCATCTCATGCTGATTTGCCAATGGGTAGCATTTGCAAGTCTCTCCTCATTCCCACCGTAATAAAAGAGGAGCCCAGCTCACAAGCTACAACAGTCAGATTTGGACAGATTGTCCGACCAAAGTGGAAGCCAAACAGTCAGTATATGCTGGTAAGGGCCAACTTCTTTGGCAGGATGCCCCAAATTAAGCCCACGCCTTCCCTGAGTGCCACTCCAATCCCCCTCTCCTGCCTGATCTGCTGCTCTCCTTTTTGTTCCCTGCCCCTTCCACAATCTGCCACATGCCACACACAGAGGCTGCTTGTGCCACTTGTGTATGCCAGAAATGGCCAACCTGCAGCATGTGTGCCACAACCATATGCTGATTGTCTGCGAGATGTATGATGGACAACATGGTTCCAGTGTCTCATGCAAGTGCAAACTGGAAGGGTACCATTGCTCCCCACCTTCAATTTGACTCCCTGCAGGGAGAAAGAAGTTGTTTTACATACAGCTGGCATCAACTTGCTGCTTAGGTCACATGGGGATTCAATCACTCACCACTTGGCACAGCTCCCACCACAAAACCAACATATAAAATCCACAGATATCCCAACCATGTCCCTTTTCTTTTCTTAAAGTATCAGTTGGGTTCAAAAAAAATAAGCAATCTGGAATAATTTATTAAAGACTGCTCAGACTCCAGCAGTCTTTAGATTCTGAACAACTTGGGACTTTAACTTCATATAAATTCAGAAAATCTACTACACAAACCATTAAAATTAAATCACTTAATATCTTTCAATTTTCAGGGTGATTTTAATGACAATAAACTAGTAAGTTTTATTTCCTATAAAATAAATACATTGGAGCCAACAGCGAGTTAACTGACTTCTAGTGACTCTCCAAGACCAATGTAAGAATTCAGTTCCAGCCTATTTTCTGCTTACTGAGGACCCACCATGTGATGGGATGAAGTCAATAAATCATGTGTCCACTGTGATTATTCTGCTTGTCAAGTCCTATTTTTGCAAGTACCAGACGGTTTGGGCCCAGTGCATTTCTACTGTGCCTTTCTGCCCCCTTCCCTCCTGCTCCCATTTTTGTCTGGAAGGGGTGGAATTCATTTAAGGCATCTTATAGTTAAGCAAACAACCCAGAAAAAAACTCTACCTCAATTTCAAGCCAGCTGTGAAAAGCAAACAATAATATCTTGTTGAGAAGTCGACATGACCTGGTGGGTCATGTTCAATTTACAGAACTATGGCCACTTTGGGCATTTACAGATCATGTGCTTTCAACTGGCTACCCAGGATGAAAAAAACCTTTGCTTAAAGAATAATTCATCGTGAGGTATAGCTAAACTTCACCGTTATGCTCAACATAATCAAGCCTTTAACAGGGGGTCAAGAAGTACTACTGACGGACACTGCTACCAAACTGGATGTTTTGGAACACACTGGATTCCTTAGTGTCTATATAACATACACACAGAAATACACACTTTTATACATGTATACGTATGTCAGATAAGATTTTTAATTCTATGTTTATAGTCTGCTTTTCTCCATACAAGGTATTTAATTCCCTGCTCCTATATTGCCATGTGACTACACAGCTTCACTTTCATTTTCAGTCCATTTTAGTACCTATAAAGCTACTGTAACATAACTGTGATCAATCCAAAGGACCTCTTTTTTAAAAATACAAACGAGGAAAGCAAGCCAATCCTACTTAGCAAAACCAAAATTATGTGGGAAAAAATATTAGGAAAGTCAAGCTATGTGGGGGGTGCTTAATGTGTAAAAATATATTTTTAAGATCACTCCAAAAACTGTTTGAAGAAGTTGCCCTTTGCACAAGGACCTGACCTTTGACTATGCCTACATGCCAGAGGTTATCTATGACAACTTAGTGTGCGTGGAGGCTTTTTTTATTTTAAGTAGTAGGATTATCTAAAAAAAACAAGTGTTTTGATACCAACAAGGAGCTGAAGAGCTGCTGTGAATCGTTGTCTCAGGGCTTTTCCATCCACTGGCAATGCTACCTGTCAGGTTAGAAGGGGCTGGTTCTGTCAGCACACAAACCGGCTGCCAGCTAGGGCATTTCTGCAAGGTACCAGGGAAAAAAAATAAAAGTCATGGGGCAGCAGCAGGCAAAAAGCAGTTGCTTTCGGGGCATGGCAGGTGATGGGCACAAACACACAAGCCACCTCTTTCTTTGTGCCTTTCTTTCTCCCAAAAACTCCCTTCTCCAGCTCCTTTGCCATCTCCCGAAGCACCCCAGGACAGGGTGGCAGGTGTTCTCAAGCACAGCCCCCCATCCCCCAAGGCTGGCTGCACATATAACCCCCCCTGGCCCCTGCCTTGGGAACGACCACTGCAGAGCTCCACAGGGATGTGTCTTGTCCCCCGCCATTTATGCACGCATGCCTACACCCCGCTACCTGCCTGCCTGCTCTCCCCCTTCCAGCTACACCTCGCTCACCTGAGCCGGGGCACAGGGAGTCTCCAGCGGCTGCTGCTGCTGCCTCACGGGCACCCCCGAGCTGCAGCCCCGGGCCGGCCGGGCGCGGGCCCACCCCCGCGCCAGGAGGCCCCCGCGCCGCAACTGCGCCGCGACCGCTGCCATGGCCCCGCACTACGCCGCGCTGCCCTGCCCTGCCCTGCCCGGCCGCCGGCAAGCGGAACGCAGCGGCCCCCGCGCGCCGCGGCAGCACGTGGGGCAGGGCGCGGAGAGCGCAGCCAATGGCCGCCCTCGGCTGCTGGCGCCGCGCGGCATGCCGGGAGTTGTAGTTCTCGGGGCAGGGGGGCTAGGAACACCAGGGGGCTGCCCCTTCACCCCAGTCATAGACTCACGTCACAGGGGAGTAGGGCGGGAAGGGTGCCCCAGAGGCGGCAGGGTTAGCCCTCTCCAGACTGTCCCATAGGGCGGAGCTGACAGGATGAAAGGCAAGATGCTGCAACACCCATCGCAAACGCGGGGCACCTGCCTGGTAGGTTGTAAGAATACAGGAGTCACAAGCAAACCTGAAAAATAGATTCACTTTTAAAGGAGAAAAACGTGGGAAGCCATGGGTTTTCCCTTGCAGGCTGGCAGAGTTCCAGTCTTCAGGGGGCTACGTGGGCCCTCCCAATACTCTACACACCCCACCCTGCCCCACACACTTGGGAGCTGGGGCCTGGGGGCAGTGGGTCAGGAGTGAGGGGCACTGGATCAGGAATGTCCATTGATGCTTACAGATAGGGCCTGGTACAAAAAAGGTTGTGGACCACTGGTACAGAGGGCATAAATCAGTGGTTTTCAGCCTTTTCAGACTTAAGCCACCCCTAGGTAAGGTGAAGCTCCCTCCCCCTTGGAAAACATCAGCTCTTAATTTTCACTTCATTTTTGAACATAGAAAGATACTAGAGCAGAAAGACAGCACCGGGGCAGAGTAGTTTTCATACTACAAATTCCTAAATCTCTGGGGTTATCTTGGGAAGTTTGCCCACCTAATAGGACTAACAAAAGATCTCAAGGTACCTCAGGGTGTCATTCTCTCCCACCCATTCCTCAGATGAGAATCTCTGGCACAAGTTTGCTTTGTCAAAGGAAGCACACTGGAGGAAGTGAACTCACATGCAGAAAGCTTGTGCTCTCCATCTAACCAAATTGGATATACTCTCATGTGCATCTCTGCCTGACTTGAAATTAACACGGCTAACTACCTCTCCCTAGGAGCAAAGCCACCTCTGCAGATCCGGCAGCAGCAGAACCCTAAGGGCATTCACACAACACTTAGAAGAGAAACACTAAAAGGGGTATAGACACTCTCACAACCCTGGAAGTTCAGGTTGGCTGATTTGTTTTTTCCTAGAACCCTCTCTGAATCACTGAAGAATGCACTGGTAGGGTTTCTGACATTGTGGAAATGTTAGAAAATGGAGGGGAGGTGATTTTGATTAGCACTACCCAACACTTTGGTTTAATTAATTCCTACCTATTGCAAATGCATGAGAAAAACTTGTAATGAAAAATCTGTGTTAAGGATTTAAATCTAAAAGGCCTGATCAAGCTCTTTTTGTCTTGATCCTCTAAGGAGGCTTTTAATGAAAGCAAGAACCCAAAGCTTGGCATTATGTTAGCTGTTACTACTCAAGAAATCTTGGAATTATTGTGGGGTTGCCTGAAAACATCTGTCTGGTGCAGAGCAGCAGTCAAAAAGGTAAAATGATAGGAATTATTAGAAAGGGAATTGAAAACAAAGCAGAAAATGTTATTACATCACACCTTGAATGCTGCATGCAGCTGTGCTCACGTCCAAAATGATATAGTGAAACTAGGAAAAATGCAGATAGTGGAAACAATGATGGTTCTTGCATGCAGGGACTTCCGGATGAAGAGAGACTAAACAGGCTAGGGCATTTCAGTTTAGAGAAAAGACAAGTGAGGGAGAGATATAGCAGAGGTTTAAAAACCAGTGAAATGGCATAAAGAAAGTAGGTAGGCCAGTGGTGCTTAACCTCTGGCCTGTGGACCAGACACAGCCTTCAGAGCATTTTATCATCCAGCCCCCACAGGTATGGAAACTTGGCAGACAGGAGCAGTAATTGTTCTCAGAGCCATGGCAATTAACACTGCCACATCTCCTCTGCTGCCAAATTTCTTGATCCTGGATTTGGTGTGTGGAGTCATGCCAGCACAGAGTGATACCAGGGCTTGATCTAATGCATAGGGTTGCACACATGGTCTGGCCCTGAATGCACAATCTGCCAGTCATCTGGTCCACAGGCCAGAAATGTTGAGTATTACTGAAGGTAGGAAGTTGCTATTTACTAATCTCTCACAATACTAGAACTAGGGATCATGCAGTAAAATTATTAGGCAAAAAGTTCAAAACAAGCAAAAGGAAGTTCTTTTTCATACAGCGTGTACAGGCAGTCCTTAGATTTATGACACAATTGGTTCCTGAAAACCACGTCTTAAACTAAAACATTGTAACTCAGAACTGATTTTCCCATAGGAAGAATGTTATAAATGGGGGATTGGTTTCTGAACAAAGGCCTGATACCCTATTTTCACCAAAAATAAACCAGAATTTTGTACTTAAATCAATTATAGATGAGCAGTATAGCTACATTAATGTATTTATATCATAAATAGCAATTATATTTATTTGGAAGGACTTCTTTGAGGTGACGTTGCTGGACTTTTTTAAGAGCTTGGACTTTTTGGAGGGTTCTTGGTTGGAGTCTTCTCAGGAGTCTTGACTGCAGGTTTTTCTGGAGTTTTGTCTGCTTTCTCAGAAAGTGTCCAAGGAAGTTTGGATAGATGTTCTCCAGGGAGATGGGCAATGCAGCAAACTTGTTCGCTGGTGTGGCATCGCATCAGATCAAGCGTTGTAAATTCAAAACTGACATAAAAAAAAGTCGAAACGCGGTGACAATTCATAAACATTGTAAGTGCCGTTTGTTGTAACTCAAAACTTCTTAAGTTGAGGACTGCCTGTACTTGTAAATTTTTTTGCCACAAGTTGATGTGCAGGCTGCTATTTAACCTGCTTATTCCTTTTAAGTACTGGCAAAGAGAGTTAAGAAGAGCTACTACTCATTTTCTGAGGTAGGTTTTATCAATGTCTTTTAAAATTAACTCCATGTTAACTGAGCAAACCACACCATCCCAACCAAGACTTAATATACACCAAAATGGAATACCAATGAAGTTCATTATTCTGAGTCCAAGTGTTGCCCTGAGGGGTCAGGCCAATGCGCAGAATCTCAATATTGTGGTGTTAGACAGGAGGGTGCACACATACACACACATGCACCCACAAAAATAAATTAAGCACACATACACTGACTAGGTGCATATACCCCTACTAGGCATACGCACTCACACTACCAGCTCAGGCACATGCATACCTATTACCAATTTAAGCCCACACACGCTACACACACCAAATTTATACAGAATCAGTTACCAGTTACCAACACCTGCACATCCAATACACATATGTGGATTACTAAATTTGTATACCACACACACACAATGATATCTATATGTGTGTGTATGTATATATATATATGTGTGTGTGTGTATGTGTAGGTGGGTGGTATGTGTGTAAATTAGTGAATACATACACATACACAAGTGAGTTCCTAAATTGGGTGTTATGATGTGTATGTATGTATGTGCTTGGTGTACTTGGGATACTTGGGGAAAAGGTTAAGGTAAGAAAGTAGAAGTGTAGGGGGTTAAAGTTACCAGGACTGCGATTAGACCCGGTAGACTACAGGGGCTTGGGCTGAAGAACTGAAGCTGGGGGTAACTTTAGGTTAAATGATCTTATTTGATTAAAAGACAACACCCAAAGCCTGTAGGACAGGGAAGTATGCCAGCACAGAGTCTGGGACTGGAGCCAGAGCTACGGGGGAGCTGAAAAGGTAGATAGGGAGAGAGAAAAATGGGACTAAGGGGAAGTGTGGGTGTTAAAGAGGGGCTCTGGGTATGGGGAGCCAGAGGATGGCTTCGGGACAGCTAGAGAACTTGCAGAGAGTGGCAGTAGGTCCTGGAAGCTTGAGAGAACTGCAGGACATAATAGGAGCTGGGAAGCTGCGGGGGGAGGGAGGGGAATGACAGAAGGTGAGTGGGGGAAGCCTGAAAACAGAGAGAGGGCAGCAGAAAATCACAGGAAAAGCAGCAGAGACAGCAGGAAAGCAAGGAGAGGCTGAGAGATGGCAGAAAAGGTGAGATGGAATTGGGAGGAGATGGGGAAACTAGCAGAGAGGGTGGGAACTGGAGCTGAGAGAGTGAGAACGAGGCTGGAATTTAAGATAGGGAAGGGACTGGGATTCAGTAAAACATGACCCAGTTCGGGGTTGCAAATGGCAGTGGTTTTATTGAACAGGGGAGATGGTGACACAATGTCTTATTGGTTCCCTTGTACCCACCCACCCACACAATGGCATCAGGGGTTAGAGAGGCTTGGTGCAGAGGCTGAAGTCCACTGAAGTCCAGGAGGAGAGAGACAGTCCAAATTGTAGGAGGAGGTATGTAGGTAATATCTACCTATCCAGGCTGGAAAGAGGTCCTTGTCCAGTAGATGTTGTCCAGAGGGGGGTTGCCGGCAGGGCCTCTGGCCGGATAGGTGGTGTGGCATGGTGCTGGTCCAGATGGAGAAGGCGTCCCACTGGGTCTGTCTTCACTGCCCCTTTTTACAGAGGCAGACTTTCTGTAACCCTAGTGACAGGAGGCATGCCCAAGCAAGGGTTAGCCCTGGTGTACTGAGCATGTGTGCTCCATGCAGAGATGTGCAGTTTCAGGTGTCTGTGATTGTGAGAGTTGCTGGTTCTGCAGAGTCTTTTGTATTTGAAATGCTGGTCTTGTCTTTGTTCCTGAGTGAGGTCTGTGGTTCCTGGATGAATCAATGCGAGGTGATGGCCTGGTCATTACAGGCCATTCAGTAGAGGCCTTCTACCATTGTATTTCAATCATGCCCAATCATTCTCATTCATCGGGGAATCAGTTTACATGGGAGGGGTACAATGAATCATATTGTTGCAACATGGGATGCCCAGGCAGAGGACAGAAGATGGAGGCTTGACATATAAAATGGAAACTTGACATGATTTTGGTTCACTTACAAATACAGGCCTAAACCATACAATATCCATATGAAACAAAAAAAAAATCAAAACAAAAATTATAATAATACAATATACAATAGTAAAAATTAATACGAGCCTAATAATTATACAATATAAAACAGTGGGTATCCAAAACCAAAAATGTTTAAAGCTTATCCTAAGTTTAAGCTCACTTATACTTATTTGTAGGGAATAGAGAGGGAGAGAAAAAGTCAGAAATGGTTGGGGAAGGGGAGGGAATGCAATAAAAAAAAAAAAAGAAACTGGGGGTTTTGCTACGCTAGCTGTCGAAAACATTCACTGAAATCACTGAGAGCAGGGGTTAACTACAGTACCTATGGTCTGTAGATCCATTTTATCTGACCTACGGAGCTGAAGGGCTTTTGTGGTGTTTTAGAGGTGGGAGGTGCTGGGCTCCAGCAGGGCAGCTGGGGGTAGGAAGCGGTACTGGCTTTAGTGATAAACACCAGATTGGAAGCAGCCTGTTTTTGGAGCTAAGTTACATTAAAGCCATTTCCCACTGCAAAATGTTTCAAGCTAGGATTGAGAAAATAGTTTGATTAAAGACTTCAAGATTCAGCCTACAGTTGAGTTGCGTTTAAAACTTCAAAGAAAGTAAGGACCAGAATGACCTGTGGTAAAGACAAATATGTATTCTGGGACACATTCAGCCACTTCTGTGTCAGTATATCATTGAAAAAAATGATTAAAAATCAGAACAATAGTGAATACTTTACAGCACAGAAGCAAAAAAAAGTATGCAAAAGCAAGGTTTAGACAGCACCAATGCAAGTGAAAACATACCCTGCACAACAGACACCACCCACACTGTACAACAGGAATAGCTAGTAATGTAGGGAATAGCTAGTAATGTAATGTAGCTAGTAATGTAATAGCTAGGATTTAATGACTGAGATATTGAAATAAAGCAAAGGCTGGAATATAGGCTTCATTAGCTACATGTTAAATGCAATAATTGTTCATTTAAATATGACTTCTATTAGTAGAGATAACGTTTAATTAATATGATTAAAGCTTTAAAGCACATGCAGTTCCAGAAAGGGAAGCAACCAAGTTTTATGTAGCCTAGTCACCAGCAGTGTTTTAAAATTCTTTCCCTAATTCTTTAAATATCTTCTTTTTCTGTGGTGGTTCTTCTCTAACAACAAATTGATTAAAAAAAAAAGCATTATCCCCCATATCCCTCCACGCAAACCATTAATATAAAACCATTTGATTTCAAACTCATTTGCATCTTAATTCTTGAAGCACTTATTCATGTACCAAACTTGAGTTATATCTCTGGTCCCATTGTCTTTGATGGGAATATGTGCACAAGTAAAGTTAAAAGTATGAGCCTGTTTGCAAGATCAAGCTGTCATGCCTTGTCTACTTGGGGAAGTTTACTGGTTATGCAGTTTAATTTGTTATACTAGCTATATAAGTGTTAGCACTCCCACACCATGTAGACACGCTTACTCAGTTATGAATGTCTTAGTTTATCTGGACTTCTCTGTCTCAGAACCAAATCTAAAGGGCTTGCTCAATATGTTGGACTCCTCCCTGCATGTTTTAGTCTTAATTTTAGGGTGGAAATGGAATTGCGTGCTAAGGACTTAGGCTATTCAACTGAAATCATTAATTACATCTATCAGTTAGAAACCATGGGCATGTCCAGATGAGTGTGCACGTGCCTCTTGCCCTGTCTCAAACCCCTCTGAGGCAGGGGAACAGGCATGCGCAGGAACAAAAAAATGTTCCCCACACTGCAAGTTTGCAGCAAGGGGAGAAAATTAAAAAAATCAAATTAAAAATTTAAAAAATCAACGTTTAAAAAAGTGGAGCAGGGCATGGTCCTGGACCATGTCGAGGGAACTGGAGGCTGCGTCCTCCACGGAGATGCTCTGGCTGCCAGAACATCTCTGCATTTGGCCCCTAGCCCTGGTGCTGAAACACGTGGCCTGACCGGCTGCATGTTTCAGCACCAGGGCTACAGTGCCAGTGAGTAAGGGGTTGGGGGGGCTGGAGGAGGGGACCCTCAATGGGCCCACCCACTCCCCCGTACCCCCAACCCCTGCTCTGCCCCTCCCCCTGCCCTGCCTAGCCCCTCCATCTCTGCCCCTTCACCTCATAGTTTAAAAAAAACAACCCCCTCAGCACTTACGGGCAGTTGTAGCTGCCATCAGGATCACTGGGGCCCTGCCCGCACAGTGCAGGGTAGGGTGACAGCTCCAGCGGCCCCAGGCCAGGCCCTGCTGCCCCCCCCCCCCCCCGTATTGTGCTGCCTGTGGGGGCTCTGCCAGGAGGCCCTGGAGTCGTCCCCCCCCCCCCCCCCCACTTCTAAGGTAAGCAGAGGCTTTTTATTTCAATTTTTTTTCTGTTTTTTTTTCCTGGGTTTTTTTTTTTTTAAGTGACGGTGCCTGGGGTTGTGGGGGTAGCCATGGGGGGTCTGGGGGGTGCAAGTTGGGGGGGTGAGGCTGGGTGGGGCAGCCATCAGGGGGGATGCAGCAGCTGGTGGGGGATGGGGACAAGTGGGGCAGTAATCCAGGGGCTGGGGTGGGCCTTGCGGGGGGGGTGGTAGCCCCTGTGGGGGGCCATTTGGCCCCTATTGGGGGACCATATCCCTTGTATGGGGGCTGAACCTCCCACTGGGGGGCTGCAGCCCTTGTGTGGGGGCCAATTCCCCTGTTGGGGGGCTGCAGCCCTTGTGTGGGGGCTGAATCCCCTGTTGGGGGGGGTCATAACCCCATGTGTGGGGGTCATTGCCCCTGTGGGAGGGCAGCAAAATATGTATTCATGAATTTATGAAACAAGTATTTAGAGTTCACTTTATTATTATGATAAGGGACTTGCTTTAACACTGTAGATATATCAATAAAACATTGTCCAACTGATTGCTGTCTCTGTTTTACTCATTCTCTCTCTTTATAGTGGTCTTTTATTTTACTTGTGGAGGAACATGGATTTTGGGGTATTTTACAGAGTGACTTTGGGATTTTTTTTGATCAGGGATTTTTCAGTTTTCCAATAGGGAACACCAGAATACCTGCTAGGGAGGCCAGTGGCAGGACCCTGGCTGCTCAGAGCTGGCATCTTGGACCCAGTTGGCTGTGGCACATTCACAGATTAGTACATGTTCAGGACACTGAGACAATGTACTCTGCTCTGTACCACACAAATAAATCACGTATTAGCCAAGAAATATTACACCTGGCATGAACAATTGAAGGTCAAAGTCCATAGCTTAGCGTACTTCATGAACTTACTTAGGAACAGTACAAAAGATTATGACCAGCCCAGAATTTTATGCCATCCATAAGTAGTAAAAGTAAACTTAAAATAAATCAGAATAGCAACTGGGTTTTTTATTGGATTATGAGAACAAAAAATAGCAGATACGAAGTTCATATGGGAGATGCCAGCAGAAGGGAGTGTATATTTGCCTGGTGCTTCCTCTAGCATTCGTATTTTCTTCTGAGAACAGAATAGCTGCTACACACTGCACAGGGGAAGAATCTTTAGAAAGCAAAGGTGCAGTACACAGTCAGCAAGCGAGAGATCTCAGGTTAATCATCCTCTACATCCAAATGTGGAGTTACTGCATCTAAACCAGGACAAATATCCTCATGGCAAAAAGCGGGTGATCTTCATGCATCTGATCTACATATCGGATGCATACGTCATCTGCTTAATTGCATAACACAATGATGGCGGTGTTGCTTCTAAGGGCCAGTTAGGTCCCACCATAATTAGGCAGCTATCTAATAAATATAAGCGTAGTGTAGCCTTCTATTTACACAATCAGTCAGGTGATCAGCAAGGATCCTGGTTTTCCCTGATAAAAAAAATCACAAATTTTCTGTGTGACCACTGGGCTTCGATTACCTGTGCTCAGGTGGATTTAGCCTTGCAGGTAGATGTCAAACACCTGTAGGGATCTTGTCGGTGTCAGAGTAGCTCTCTTTTCTCTGTGTCCCCAACTCCGTTCTCGCCTGCCATGACTTGATGTTCCTCAGTGTAAGGGGTCAGTTCGCAGGATACTCCGTGGCCCAAGATCCCTTGGCGGTCACTTCACAGGGCTCCACCACCCCTGCACCCCGGCCTCATGCCACCTTTGGTGTGTCCCTCCTCCAATGGTCTTGTTTCCCAGCTGTGGAATGACACCACTGGGCCTGCCCCTAAGTGGCCACGACCCCATGTCGTGGTGACCACCAGTAAGCTTGGCCCACAGCCCACCTTGCCTGCTCCCCTCCCTTCAAGGAACAGAAACTCCAAAGAAAACTCTGGCCTCACCGAGGCCACCTTCAGCCTCAATCTGCAGGCACACTTCCCCTAGCTCTTTCTCCCTTAGCCAGGGTTAACCAAACAAAACAACCCCAAAAGAAATGCTGACTACTCAGTGTCTTGCTACTTGCTAAGCAGTTTGCTCCAAGCCCTCCTCAGCTCCCTTCTGGCCTGTCCCTGGCCACGCGCTTCCCCCGGTCCCTCCTCCTGCTTGGTACCCCAGCTGCCTGGCAGCGATGCCCGCCCCGACTGTACCCCCTTGGGGCTCTCCTGGGGTCTCTTCTCCCTGGTGCGGCTTTCTCCGTGTGCCATTGTTCCGGCACCCTACCTGTGGGTTGTGCTACTCTCTGGTTTCCGTCCCGCCACGTCCTCCAGAGCCGTGCCTTCAGCTCCCACATCATCCGGGGCAGTCTCCAGCAGAGGGATCTGTTTCTGCTCCGTCTGTGTCTCCAATGGCTCTCCTGGCTGCGTGCTGCTTGCTGTCGCCATCACCGCCACTCCCCTCGCCGACGGTGCCGATTGCTGCTCCTTGCTATATGCCTTCTCCGCAGCTGCAGCCACCGTTTTTATCCCTGCCGGCTGGTGTCCCTCCGTGACATCACCAGCTAGGTGTAATTGGATAAAAAGACAGCTAAAGAGCCATGCGGGGTCCTCCCTCCACCTCATGCACATCTTGTCTGGAGCTGCAGGTGAGTCCCGTTTACTGTTTTGCTTCCTGGGACACTCTGATAAAACTCCCAAAATCTGTGATTAAAATGAAAGGCCGCAATATATAGGTATCAGTTGGACACAATGTTTTCTTGATATATTTAAAATTTTAAAGAAATTTGGAAGCCTACCAGTGCTCAATGCCACCTTTGGTGTGTCCCTCCTCCTCTATACTAAAATAAATTCATAGAATTAATGAGTCGGGAGGGACCTAGACAGATGATCTAGTCCAACCCCCTGCCATGGGCAGGAAGGAGCACTGGGGGTGGGAGGGGTCATAAGACCCCAGCCAGGTGCCTATCCAGTCTCCTCCTGAAGATCTCCAGGGAAGGTGAGACACCACCTCTCTGGGAAGCCTATTCCAGGCTCTGGCCACCCTTACAGTGAAGTAGTTCTTTCTAATATCTAACCTAAAACTATCCTCCCTCAGTTTGTGGCCATTGCTCCTGGTGACTCCAAGGGGGGCTCTGGTGAATAGACTTTCCCCGAGTCCCTGCTGCTGGACCCTTATAAAGTTGTAGGCAGCTACAAGATCCCCCCTCAGTCTCCTCTTGCGGAGACTGAAGAGATTCAGGTCCCTCAGCCTCTCCTCATAGGGCTGGCTATGGAGGCCCTCAACCATACGAGTGGCCTCCTCTGGACCCTCTCCAGGTTCTCCACATCCTTCTTGAAGTGCGGCACCCAGAACTGGACACAGTACTCCAGCTTCAGCCTGACCAGCGCTGCATAGAGGGGGAGCAAGACCTCTCTGGACCTGTTAGTGATGCCTCTGTTGATGCATGACAGGGTGCAGTTGGCTCTGCCTACCGCTTTGTCGCATTGGTGACTCATATTCATCCTGGAGTCAATCCTGACTCCAAGATCCCTCTCTGCCTCTGTGCTGCTGAGAGGGTCAACCCCTAACCTATAACCATAATGCTGGTTCCCTCTTCCCAGGTGCAGCACCCTGCACTTGTCCTTGTTGAACCGCATCCTGTTCAGATCCGCCCACTTCTCTAACGTATCCAGGTCTGCCTGGATGTGGTCCCTGCCTGTTGGTGTATTCATTTTACCCCACAGCTTGGTGTCATCAGCTAACTTGAATAGGGTGCCCTCCACACCCTTGTCCAGGTCGCTATGAAGATGTTGAACAGCACCGGCCCTAGGACCGAGCCCTGGGGGACTCCACTGCTCACACCCTCCCAGGTCGACATTGGTCCGTCCACCACCACCCTCTGCGTGCACCCCTGTAGCCAGTTTGCCACCCATTTGTCAATGCCGCAGTCCCTCAGCTTGCCCACCAGAATTGGGTGGGACACTGTGTCGAAGGCCTTCTGGAAGTCCAAGAAGATGACATCGACTTCCTCCTTCCCATCTAAGCTCTTTGTTACCTGGTCATAGAAAGAAACCAGGTTAGTCAGGCAGGATTGGCCTTGCAGGAACCCATGCTGGTTACCCCTCAACATCACTTCCCCTGCAGGACTCTCACAAATGTGGCCCTTGATAAGTTTTTCAAAGACCTTCCCCAGGATAAAAGAGAGGCTGACTGGCCTGTAGTTGCCAGGCTCTTCCTTCCACCCCTTCTTGAAAATAGGGAACACATTGGCCCTTTTCCAGTCCTCAGGGACTTGGCACGAGCACCAGGAGTCCTCAAACAGCCACGCCAATGGCTCTGCAATGACACCTGCCAATTCCCTCAGCACCCGTGGATGAAGGTCATCTGGGCCCACTGACTTGGACACATCTAAGCCCTCCAGGTAATCCTTAACTATGTCTGAACTAATAGTCGGGGGACTCGCATCCTTCCCGGGCCTCTCTATGCTATCACCCAAGAGCACCCCATTGTCAGCGGACAGGAACACAGAGGTAAAGAACTTGTTGAAGAGTTCTGCCTTCTCTCGCGCGTTCCTCACCAACTGCCCTGCCCTGGCTTTCCTCATAGGGGTCCAATGTTACCCAGAGGCTTCTTCTTGCTACCTATATACTTGAAAAAGGACTTTTTGTTATCCTTAATCCCAGAAGCTAATCTAAGCTCCAGTGCTGCTTTAACCTTCCTTACCAAATCCCTACAATCTCGGGTCAGGGAGGTGTACTCCTCCTTTGTCCCTGCCCCCTGCTTCCACTGCCAGTATGCTTTTTTCTTTGCCCTCAGGCCAGCCTGGATATCCACACTCAGCCATGAAGGTTTCTTGGACCCTTTTCCTGCCTTCCTGCACAGAGGAACTGCATCCTGCTGCACCCCAAGGATAGCCTCCTTGAGGAAGGACCACCTTTCCTGGACCCCCATACTAGCTACACCCTGGGCTCTGAGTGCCTCCCTGACTACTGCCCTGAGCACATTGAAGTTGGCTTTCCTAAAGTCAAGCATTTGTGCTGTGCTAGTTACCCTCCCTACTTTTCTCTGAATAGCAAACTGGATCATTTCATTATCACTGTCCCCTAGCCTCCCTTGTACAAGCACCTCCCCCACCAGGTCTTCCCCAGAGGCTACCACCAGATCCAGTATGGCATTTCCCCTAGTGGGGATGAGTACCTCCTGCACGAGGTGGAGGTCGTGTACGCACGTCAGGAACCTTCGTGAGTGGCTAGACCTGGCCTACTGCTCCTCCCAGTTGATGTTAGGGTAATTCATATCACCCGTGACCACAACGTCCTTGCATGCACGGCCTCCCCCAGCTGCCTGGAGAATTCCAGATCCAGCTCTTCCTTCCTATGTGGTGGCCTGTAGTAAAGTCCTACCACCAGATCCCTCTCCCCCCGCCCTCCTTGAAGTTTGACCCACAGGGTCTCATTTAAGCCTTTCTCTGGTCCCATTTGGAAGGTAGAACTGGTATACTGTTCCCTAACATAGACCGCAACCCCCTCCACCTTTTTTCCCCTTCCTATCTCCTCTAAACAACCTATTGCCCTCTGTGTCTACTGCCCAGTCAAAAGTTTCATCCCACCATGTCTCCACTAGGCCAACCAGGTCAATTGTACTACTTGCAAGCAGGAGAGCAAGCTCCTCCTGCTTGTTCCCCATGCTTCTTGCATTAGTGAAGAGATACCTTAATCCCCCTGTGGAAGCCCTGGGCACCCCACCTTCCTGAGAGACAACTGGTACCTTGGTATATACCTGAGATCTTACCTGGGAAGATCTAAATACTTCTAAATTTTGATATTTGACTTTTAGTTTTTTATCATGGAAAATCAGAGCTCCCCCTGCCTCCTTAGCTCAGTGAATACAGGTCCACGCCCTTTACTCCCAAGCTGCAACCCCCAGTCCTGCTGGTGCCCTTCACTCTCCACCCACAGCCCCCTGGCTCTATCATTTCCCCCTCACTCCCCACTCATAGCCCCCTGGCCCTACTGGTGACCCTCACTCCTCCCTCACCTACAACCTCCCCAGCTCTCCTGGTGCTCCTCAACCCCCCAAGCCTCCCCCCAACCCTTGGGAGGGGAACGGCAGCTCCCTGCCACTGTGTGCACTCCTGAGGGGCAGGGAGACTCCTGCTCCCCGGATCTGTGCACTGGGTGGGGCCGGGGCAGACGTGGGCTGCCTGCTGTGGGCTCGGGCTCCCCACTCTGCTTCCCTTCCCTGGGGCCTCCACAGCCTAGTGGGTGCTGCAGGTAGAGCAAGGCCATGCAGAGAAGCTTGTTGCTGCTGCAAGCTCTGCACTGCCCTGATGAGGTGTACCCTGCCTGTGCAGCCGCAGTGGGGGTGGTGGCATGGTACTGTGCCCTTTGCTGCAGACACACTGGCAGGGGATGTTTCGCCAGGGCAGTGCAGAGCTTGCAGAGTACCAAAGAACTGTCTCACATAGCCCTTCTGTGCCCTTCAGTGCTGAGTCACACTTGCTAGGCTGTACAGGCCCCAGGAGAGGGCAGCAGGGCAGGGAGCCCAAGACTGCAGTGGGCAGCCCACAGCCACCTCTGGCCCATGCACAGATCTGGGAGGCACAGGTCTCTCCTGTCCCCCATTAGTACATGCAGTGGCGGATAGCTGGCTCCACCATCTGCCCCCCAGATAAGCCAGCTGTGGCTCCATCCCACTCCCTGCCAGGGCCCTGCAGCTGCGTATTGTGGCCCTGGGCCTGAAGTCTCATGTACCACCCAGGTGGGAAGCAGCCCCAGCCCTGACCAACTCCCTCCCTTCCTATGGGGTCCTCAATCCCCCGCAACCCCAACTTACCTGCAGGAGCTGCTGTCCAGGCTGCCTGGTGGCCATGTGCATAGGCCATGTGCATATACATGCACATGGTGGCCCCTGTCTGACTGCCCTCCTCCTGCCCTCTCTCAGCCCCTTGCAGGCTGGAAATCTGCCAGCCTGCAGAGAGCTCTTTGCAAAAGTGCAAAATCTGCAGGTAAAGGGGGAATCCATGTTCTCCTCCGTTTTGCCATGGGAAATGTAAAACCCAGATTTCTGGTAGTCAGACCAACAGTAGGGATAGTGCAGGGTTAAATACAAATCCAAGATTCATTTCTAGTCTACTTTTCCTATCCTACCTATTCTGTCTTGTAAGCAACTGTACATTCCCAAGGTGTTTCCAGTCATATGTTTTTGTAACTAATTATATTGCTGTTCTTGTCTCTATTAAGTAATTATCTTACTGCTTACTAACTAAGTGTGACTCATTACCCATATATGATCTAATCACTTTTGGTGCCATGCACCTTATAATTTGCTGATTTATGAACTTCCTTGTAAAGTTCCAACATACCTTTCATATCTATTTTAGCAGGATTGTTCATCCTGGTCTACAGGCTTTCCTTATCTTTTGTATCAATGTGTACTACACCTGTCCATCTCAGGATATTCCTGAATAGATTCCAGGTATTCTGGTGCATCCCACTGTCTTCCACAAAACCTCAGATCAGTACCTTTTAATTTTTACTGCTCCAAGCCTGCCTTGTGGCCTATAAATGTCAGTCCTATTTTTTTGCTTATTGCTTACATTGTACCACACTCTGGTTATCTGTATAGCACACAAACTGCTGGAGGGCCTAGGAATTCTTCAGCTCCACTGTTTATTTTGTACCATAATTTCACAACATTATTTAATCCCATAATTCCCCAAACTGTTTTGGAGCTGTTAATTTCAAGCAGCCTTGAACTAACCAGGTCCTGTCAAGATCAGGATCACTATCAGTGGCATAAAGCACTAGGAAAACAAGACAAGGAGTCTTAGTGATGTGTGAAAAGCTTAGCACACACTGTTCCTGTAATTAATGAACACCGTTTACATGTTCATGGGCAGATATAGGATTTTGAAAAGGGAAGGTAGGGATAATATGGTGCATCATCACACATAAGTATAACTTTATTAGACTGTACATTAATTTGTGATATCATATATTACATATAAAATGCAATAAACTGGGTAAAAATAATCAAAATATGTTGTTTCTTTAGTCATGTAGTTATTAGAATTAACTGTACATCTTTTTCAGATTCTTGAAACAAAACTGAGCCTTCTTGAGCATCTTGACATTACACCCAATGCTTCCCTGAAAGTTATTTCCAACACATGAGTTAATGTTCAAATGTGTTAATGTTTTCACATCTGAGTTAATACTGCTTTTAAATCTAGCTAAAACATTAAGGGCTGTGAAATAGTTATATTATCAGGAGGAGCTAACAGACAGCAGAATGGGAGAAGACAAAGTGGCTTGATTAGTGGACAATTAAGACCATAAGAAGGAGAAAGGGTCACTAACATCTGTGGAGGGAAGAGTTTAGGAGGAATCAGCTAGATAGATCTAGCTGATCCAGGTACCCCCACCTCTGTTTCTGGTAGTAGTTTCTATCCCTGTTGTGACTGTTTTTCTTTCCCTCTTTCTCTTTTTCCCCTTTCCCCTCTTCTCCCCTCCCCCACCCCCATACTCCAGTACCTTAGTTTTTATCCACCCCAAAGTTCTTGATTTTAGTTTGCTGCCTAGGTGTCCCTTTCCCTGCACCAAAGCAAGGGGATTGAAAACAGTGTGATCAGAGGTATACTTCAAAGGGACAACCACCTGCTTTTTCCTTTTAAGTACTGGCAAAAAGAGTTACAAAGAGCTACTACTCATTTTCTGAGGTAGGATCTATCAGTGTCTTTTGGAATTAACTCTATGTTAAGTGAGCAACCCACACCATCACAACCCATAACACCCCAATCAAGAAAGAACTGGACATGTAATATTTCACAAAATATTTCAGGCATCTTCTATGAGGGCAATAATGTAAATAAATAATTATGTGAATAATGTAAATAAATAATGCAAATAAATGCAAAAATAATTTAAATAAATAAATGGTTATGACCCTTCCTGGTATCCACTCAAGAAACAATCTCTGAAATACTATCCTGCAGGTTTGTCACGGGTACTGTGAGTGTTTGGCACATCTGATAGAGTCCTGTCTACATTGTAAATTGTAATTGGTTGCATCTACATCTGAAATTAAGGCAATGTGATAAACTCCAGCGAAGTGTGTGCCAGCGTAACATTGGTCCCAGATACAGCATCTACATGGACAGGACAGCAGCACTTTGATCCAGGGCAGAGTAGCCTTGGGCTGGCAGCAGGCTAAGGGGGTCAGCCTTGGGCTCCAGGTGGTGGCACTGGGTGGTAGAGGGGCTGACTAGGGCACAAGAGTGCTGAAACTGCAGAGCTGTGTTGGTTAGGTGGCAGGCAGTAGTCTGGATGGGTACAATTTACACCTGCAGTCACTGGCTATATGTCTTTCAGTCTCACTTAATTATTCCACCATAAGATAGTACTGTCCTTGACAAGTACTATCCTACAGTGGAGTTAATTAGTTTACTGTGCCCTGATACCAGCACATGTGTAGGCTGTGACACTTTACTGCTGAACTTATTAGTCTACTCCACAGTAAAGTATACATGTAGATGAACCCATTGTTCACTGAACTGGCATACTGGCTCAATTGCATTTATAAGCAGAGGGTTAGTGAAAACAGGCAGGAATTTATTCTCTGGCTTTGGAGTGCATCAGTGAAACAAGAACATTTTTCTTCTGTTAGAGCAAAATCACCTGCCCCTCAAGGCAAATGAGAGTGTGAAAAACCCCAAAGTAAGGAAGTAAATCTGTATAAAATTATTTTAGTAAGTTTTTGGCAAGTTCAAAAGTTGCAAAGGCAGAAACAAAATCTAAAAAAGAAAAAATGAGGGCATCACTGTGAGCGGTTGGCAGATTTTGTTTGTGTAAAAACTGATTTCAAAGGGTGTATTTTTCCAGATGCTGCAAGTCACTGCTGCATTTTAGCATCCTACATTCAGTTCCCTCTCTGTCACTTCAGATCCCAGGGGCACAACTGTACCATCTCACTCTGTGAAAGTCACAAGAAAGAACTGTGAGGTAGCCAGCTAACTATTGCTGAATTTTTTCCCCTCACACTTATATCTTGGGCACTCATGTCTTGAGAGAGACAGACAGTAAGGAACTTTTCATGAGCTAAGTACACTCTTTCACTGCTCTTTTCATGTCCCCCTCCCTCTTACCAATTTCTGAGCTATGTTGCCAAACAAAATGAGCAAACCCTATCATCTAAAAAAGGTTCCCGTTGTGTTTCTAACCGGGGGTCTGATTCTCCACTTAGACCAGTGTTTAGTTATTCAGACCAATTTAAAATGGATCCAAGATGCTAACAGTAGGCTTGATTTGCCTGGTAGGTAAGCTCTTATAGCTCCCATTGACTTGTAACTACTCAGACTCTGCATCTGGCCGATTGCCTAGTATCTAAAGAACTTTGTGCTGCAAGTATTTGAATGTGGGTTATTCATTTCAGGAAAGGAATGCACATAGGACTCTCCGTTATCACTAGAGGTAACTGATTCTGCAAACAAACAGTTTCACATTTCCTGTGCACTAAGGTGATATGTGGTAATTAGAAGGCCATAGCAAGGGAAAGTACCATTCTCCAAATGCTGTTTTATTACTGGACTGATTTGGTTTTACAGACCCACAGATCTGAACACTAGTTTTAAGTAAATCAGGCCAAGCTGTAACAGTGTAAACTACACTGACTTGAATGGTCTTTTTATCATTACTGCATTGTGCTTACTGCTTCACTCTTCCTCAGCAAATGACTTTATTTATTAGTCAAGATAAGGCAGCTTTTCATCTTTAAAGTGCTATCACATAACACTTCACAAGAGCCTGGGAAAGCAATATGTTTAGTCCAGCTTTATGTTTGTAGGGATTCTGTCCTTGGGCAAGTCACATAAAGGGAGAGAAACAATGGAAGGAGGGGCATGTAAGTGTTGGCCAGCTACTGACTCCAAGATGACACACTGTAGGCCTATGAGATCACTTCTCAGTCCCCTAAGGATGCTTTACAGTGGGTGTGTCTACACATGAATTTAAGCATGCTTAAATTTCATGTAGATTAAGCTAATGCACATTAAGTGTTTTTTGGCAGGTGTCTACACATGGTAGGATTTAGGACCAACTTTAGTCCCAAGTTACTTCAGTCTGGCCATGTGCCCCTGTGGCCACCAGGGGGAGCCTCTGGCCCTAACCTGCTGGCTGCATGGGGACAATGATCCCTGCATCAGCTCTCTCTGGCCCCACACGGCTGTCCATGAGATGCCAGCCCTGGAGGGCTGCCAGCAGCACCCAGGACAGGGGCATGGCCAGGGATGGGGAACACATGGTAGAGATGCTTCACCACAGTCCCTGCAAAGAGACACCAGCAGGGGGTATGCAGGTGCTGGTCCTGCTGCCATAGAGAGCAGAGCTAGTAGCCCTGGGGAGAATCTCAGGGCTGGGCAAGTGATGTAGCAGGCTGCAGCCCTTTGCAACACTCACCTGTGGCCAAGAAGCAGCTCCAGCTAGGGCATAGGATGGGCAGAGGCTGCCTGACTCCTGTCCAGGGGGGCACACAGGGCCTAGTGGGCTCCTGTACATGACAACAAGCTTGTCCAAACTCCTTGTATTGTGTGCCCCAAAACACAAAATGGCTGGAGGCTTTTATAGCCTGCAGCTGTGGGCTGCCAGAGAGCAGCCCAGTCCTGGAGAAGTAGAGGCAGCCAGCCAGGAGCCCCAGGGCTGGGTTCTGGCTGGCGCCCTATTGCCTGGGCAGACCCAGCACTGAAGTCCCTGCATTAATGTGCATTAACACTTCTACACGTGTGCTAATGCTCTTTAATCATGTCTAAATTTGGTACTTGCTTTATGCAGGTATCAAATGTAGGCATGATTAGCCTAAAATCACCATTTTAAGGTATATTAAGGGCATATGTGTAGATGTATGCCCCTAATGCACCTTAAATTGGGCTACTGTGCATTAAATGCCCACGTGTAGCCACACCCAGTGTAACCAAAAGGTAAGGAGTAGGGACATGGAGCAGCACCTTAACTAGGACAATATGGGTATGTCTACTCTATAGCTGCAATTCTCTGGGGCTACAAACATGTTATATTTTTGTAGGATAAAACATTTTATTATGAACAAGGTACAGTTGTTTAGATGTCCATGTCTGTTGTTTTAGATAACATTCTAAAAAGACACATGGGAGAAGAAGTACTAACATTTGATCCTGGCACATCACAAAGTACATTTGAACAGTTAGCTTGGGATTGCATCATCAAATCAAAGGCAGAAAGCAGTGGTGTGTTCAGCTACTTGCTAAGCCCTGATTAGAAGGGTGATCTGTGTACAAGTCAATTGCAGGATATTTCTGATCTGGGACAAATACACTGTCTGCTCCTAGCCTCAGGGAGGGCTAGTCTCTAACATGTTGCTGTCACCAAAGCTGGAAATACAATGGGGGAGCCAGTCTGGAGGAATACTTTGCAGGTGTTCTCAAGACACCTGTGTCCAATGTGTTTGAAAGTGGCTTCAGGAATTGCCCCTTCACAGGGGCAGTCATACTTCTTGCATGACACATGCTCCTGACAGGGTGAGAAGATAGTGAGCTGCACATTTTTTTAGTTTGATAAATTTAGGAGTCATAGATTTACTATCTAACTGGATCCCAGCTCCAATCTGTACATCTTTTAGACCCAGAAGATAAAAAGGGGACATTTTCAAAAATGCTTAGCGGAAGGAGACTGGCAATTTCACCTGAGGTAGAGAATCTCATTTCTTTGCAGAATCTACCCAAAGGAGAAGAAACAACAGCAGAACTCAGAGGAAATCATTCTCCCTCATCTAGATTTGTGCTGCCTACGCTGGACACTCAGAAGCAAGTCCTCTCCATCCCTGTGAAGTCAGCTTCACCCCCTTCTGTTGAGACCAACCCAGTAAGACCCAGTGTATTATTTCTCTTTTCTACAGTTAAAACGTTTGGTGGCAATTTTGCTAGGTTTGTTGATATCCACCCACTGGGAAAATCATTTCACATTAGGCTGTGAAAAGTTCTATTGTGGCAAACACTCTTGAACTACGAGCAAAACAGGCGGTAGTTATAAAGTCTCCAGTTTTTCTGTTGTAGAAATCTAGCCATGTACCCCTGAGATGGGCATTGTAAGAACTCACCTATCAATACAAATTTGAGCTGAAGAGTTTTTATGTTGCTTACTAGTTTGTTTCTTTCTAGGAACGGGGCAGATAACTACCCTGATAAAATCCTGTTTCAAAAAGCATCACTAATGGTTGGTAGCCTACACATGCCAATTTATCTCACTTTCACTGTGGGTCTCTCACCTCTAAGCACAGCACTCTTGCATTTTATTCAGGTGGAAGGAAACTCCAGCTGAGCAGTGTTGTCAAATGCCCTATGGCATAAAAGAAAGCAGAAAGGGAAGGATGGGGAAAGCACAGAAGGAGAAGGGAGAAGAAGCCATTTTATTTTTGTTAGCCATAAATTTAAGGGGCTGTAGTTTGAAGCCCAAATCAGAATACCCCTGAACTTTGACATATTTGATATCCAGATCAGAATTTTACAGCATAAATCTTCAAGTAAAAGAGCAGAGAGAAGTGGTTCATTTGAAGTCAGGCAGAAGGCTTCTTACAAACTACCTCATTCAAAAACACATAAGCCTTTGTAAGCAACAGCCTACTTTGCCAGATGTCCTCATTTAAACAATTGCCATTTATGCCCAGTCTCACAGAGAGGGCTATGCCCACAAATCTGCAGCTGCCTCTCGGGAGAACATGGCAACTATATAACAGAGACAAAAATTGAGATAGGAAGTAAAGAAAAAAAATCTGTATCCGGCTCTACCCACAGTAGGGCTGTAAACAGGTGGGGTGGAGTTACTGGTAGGCAGCTCCTGGAACTCAGTGCTGAGGATCAGTATGGTTCCACAGGACGGGGTCCCTGTGTCTGCAGTTTGTGCTCTTTAAAAAAAAAAAGCAAAACATGAAGATGACAACAGCCCTATGTTAAATATGCATTGGGTTCACACAGTCTAATGCTTAGTGGGCATGTGTACGCAAGACATTTACTGCACAGCAGACAAATTTCCGGTGCAGTAAAATGTCACTGTCTATATGTGCTGCCCTAAATACTGTCCCCAAGTAGTCCTGTTAAACACAAGTACTACCCTGTGGTAGTGGTGTTTTGTGAACTGTAGCGCATGTATAGATAGTGACAGATCTGAGTGAGGCAGGAGGGTGCTTCAGTGCGGGGCTGCCGGCTAGGCCTGTGCTGTGCCTCTCCCAGCCCATGCCCTTTTCCTCCCCACTGCACATTGAGCTTCTACTGGGTTCCATGTACAGTGGCGGGGATGGGGATGGGGACGGGGACACGGGGACCGGTTTGCTGAGGCAGGAGGATGCTTTAATATGGGGGTAAGTGGCTCCAAGTGCTGCACTTGAAAAAACTCCAGACCAATATGCTCCAGAGTTTTTTGCTACCAGGCATACATTCAAACTGTGAGCAAAAATTTCTGGAGCAATAAGCTCTGGAGTTTATTTCTATGTATTAATTGCATGCATAGATGTGTCCAATAATTAGGAAGTACAAATTTTAAGAAAAGAATGATCGGAATCTCAAGCAATGAGGACTCTGTGGGCACGTCCCCATCATCAGGAACATATGTCTCCCCAGAGACAAGTAGCAGCAGCACACCTTATGCTGCTGCTACTTGTCCCCAGGTAACACCCATGCCATGTGTGCTCTGGCACATGGCACATTACCCTGGGTGTGCTGGCCCCAGCAGTCTTATCTGGGATTCTGGGGGCCTCTGGGAGCTGCAGCTGCAGCAAGTCTGAAGCAGGGAGTTTGCTCCACCTGGCTTTTTTTAGGCATGGTTTTTTTTGATCCAGGAATCTCCCAGGGTCAAACGCCCTCCCCACCCCCGTAAAGTAGCAGCACGGGGAATGCCTGCATGTGCAGTGTGTACAGTGCATGTGCAGTGTCTACAGTGTGTGATAGGGTTGAACAAAACACCACTATTTTGTTTCAACATCTATTTCACCATTTCAAAGGGACAGTGGTGTTTCATTTCATTTCAAAGTGCTGTCCCATTTCATTTCGTCAACACTTTTGCTGTTTCAATGCCTTTTGACATTTCACCCATAGGCTATAATGTGGAATCATGAAAATGCCTAAAACTTCGTCATTTCTTGCCTGATTTGGATGAAAATTGCACAGATGATAGCCCCTTCTGAGGGCATGAAGTCTGCCATGTTTCAAGGAGGTAGGTGCAGAGGTTTATGGGAAACCATACCTCAAACTGTTCAAAACACAACGCCTGACACTTGCCGGCAGTGGCAGTCTTCTCTCATCTGGCACGCAGATCCGGGGTCCCGCACCCCCCGAGAGGGCTGCGGGGCTGTGCTGGACTCCTCCCAGGGGTGTGGGAACCTAAATATATTTTGATTGCCTCTGAGATAAATGATGAAGTATAGCCCCTCAATAGAATGCTGGCTCCTCAAATTATGGCATTATATATGGAGTTTATAAGGAATTGGCGGTTTATTGAATTTAGTTTAAACAACTTGATAATTAGATTAATTTGGTATTTATCCATTTTTTCCTCATTTAATTTGTTCATATGTTTTGTCTTATATGTTATGTGTTTGTTCTGTTGGTTAGTATGATGATGATGACAATGACAATCAAGATGATACCTGGGTTTTTAAGACCCAGCTAGATAAAAGCCTTGGCTGGGTTGATCTAGCTGGGGCTGGTCCTACTTTGAGAAAGGGGTTGGATTAGATGAGCTCCTGAGGTCACTTCCAACCCTCATTTTCTATGATTCTATGATATGTTTTTTCCCCAAACACTGGTATTCTACACCTGAGAAGTCCTCAAGGTTATTTTATGACTTAGGTAGTGGTGGTTCTTAGATCTGTACTATAGAAATTTTTTCATAGTTGGAGCCAATTTTAATAAAAGTTGGTGTATGTATCAATTTTTTTTTCTCTTATGAAGAAGAAGTGGGCTGACTTTTATTTGCTTGGTTCTTAGGAGATATGTAACATTGACTCAAAGATACAATGGCTACAACAGCATGATGCTAAGTTTCTTATGACAATATTTGCATGATATTGGCCTCTGCAAGTAATGCTCCCAACAGCCACTGTCCCTTCCTGGCTTTTGTATTCCAGTCACTCTCTATTTTACATACTGCTTTATGCATGTCTTTTTACAGCATCTGATGAAGTGAGCTCGAGCTCATGAAAACATTTCCTCTATATAATAGGCAGCCATTGATCTTCTGGATCATAACAGGACTAGCCCCCAAAAGCTTCAGCATGTATGCCTAGACATGAGTATAAAGGAGTGGAGGCTGCCCTAGACCTATTATCCCTCCTTTAGATCATTGAGACAACTCCTAAGGGCTGGCCAAGTCGAGACATTTAGTGCCTTGATGGTTTTAACTTCTGCCAGAAAGCAACAGATTAAAGCTGCTGCTGACTGCCTTATGCCTCTGTGATGGTACTTTTCTGACAGGATGATGTTCCTTAGAATTACTCCCACCAATGAATACCCACAAGGCAATGGGGGCTAGAGTTTTGAGGTACCCTATACTCATAGGTGGTAGAAGAGGAGATGGGGGCACATTCCCCCCCTTAGCTCCCCCACACCATGCCCCTGGACCACCCACCAGGCTTGGATTGCCCCATGACCCAGCCTGGCTGCGTCGTGGGACAATCGGAGTCTGGCGGCTCCTCCAGAGGCATGGCACTGGGCAGCCAAGGGCGGGGGGCATGTGGCCCCTGATCTTTACACAGGGCAAGGGTGGACTGCAGCTGCGACCTGCACTCTGCCTGCTCCATGCCTCACTGCTACCTTTGAGAGTGGCGCAGTGCACCACTACATGAGTCTTGCTGCTGGGCAGGCTGGGCAGCAAGGCACATGGCACTGCTCCACTTTCAGAGGTGGCAGCAAGGCAGGGCCAGGCAGAACCCAGCCCACAGCTGCAGCCTGCCTTTGCCCTGTGCAAAGACTGGGGGCCACAAAGCCTCTCCCTCTTGGCTGCCTGGGACTGTGCCTCTGGAGCAGCCATTGGTGTGGGGGTCCCATGGGCTCCATCCCCTATGGCCCAGGGGTGCAGCCAAGGCTGGCCCTGTTCAGGGCCCCCTGGGTGGTGCGGGGCCAGGAATGGTGCAGGGAGATGGCCGGGGCCTATGTGGGCCTGGGCTGTGGTGAATTCACAGGCAACAACTCTGGGCATGAGGGAAGGGATGGGCACAGTCCAGCTCTGCTCTAATTCCTACCTTGTCCCAGCCCCATTCCCCCCCATCCCCACGTGGTCCTTTTCCCTCCCCCATCCCTTCTCCCACAAACTTTCCCATGGTGCGGGGTAGGGTGGGGTGGGGGTGTGCATGCACATGTGCATTGGTGCGCACACTTAGCTGCCCCAATTTTCTTTCCTCCCATATTTACTGTGCCTAGTATATATTTTAACTTCCAATCCCCCTGCATTAACAGCTATACATACTTAATGTCAGAACATGCATTTCCTAACTCTTAGTTCCCTTTATCAGGAAAATGATATAAACACCTTACAAGCTGTCTTTCCTTTAGCCTATGAACAGTAAATCTCCTGCAGAAGCCTTCTTGGCCTCAAGGCCAACTAGCTGTGAGGTGTCATCTGCTGGCCATCTGTTGATTTGACTCACAATGTTTCAACAGCCTAAGGGACAGGGGAGAGATAAGAGGGGGGATTCTCACAGCTGATTAGATGCATGCTGTTGGGGATGAGTCTCTGCAGGGGTAAAAAAGATTTAATTCGACTGGTGAGGAGCTTTCTTGCTGTGACAGAGCAGACTGTATCTGTCAATGCATGTCACACTGCAGGGCTCTACATTTTATGTTTATATTATGCCAGTGAATTTAGAGCTCAGGGAAGAGAGACATTAATACAATGCCTTGAGGAAAGAAGAGAGACATACAGATGGATTCTGATCTCAGTTTCTGTTTGTTTCATGGTTGCACCTTGAGCACCCAAATCTGCAGAGGCCTGAAATTAAGTCCTAAACTTTAAGTATGGAATAAGTCCTATTGAAACCAATGGATATAAAATAATAATGCTTGGGCTGTGCTCCAGAATCTTCCAGTAAAGCAGCCTGATTTGAGAACCTCATCATGCTAAGCAGTATACAAATATGGAGTTAGAAGCAGACCTTTCCCAGAAGAGACTGTAATCTAAATAGGCCAGATAGGACACAGAGGGGAGAGAAAAGGAAACAGGACAAACAGCTCAAGTGAATTAGCCAATGTTCCCCAGAGGGAGATGAGGTCTTTCCCTATCTCTTCCACATCATAAAAGTAAATAAATAGTTTAGGAGGCCAGAGAGCAGGTAATATCAAACTAACGAAAAGCCAGTATCAAACTAAATATTTTGCCTTACTGAAAATAAAAGTTTTGACAAGCTCAAAATGGAATATTTCAAAATTATCAAAATGAAACAAAGAAGTCAAAGCAAATCTCAACTTTTTCCCAACAAGAACATCATTGACATTTATAAATTTACATAAAATATTTAGACTTCCAATGGGAAACTGTTACTTAGAACATTTTTGAACCAACCCTTTTCTGCAACCCCAGAAGAACCAAGCTCAAGCAAAGGTGGAACTATACGAGTTGTCCTTGGGTATTTTACATGCTAATTTAAATGTGTGTTAAAGGCCCTTAAACCAGGAGTCCACACATGAAGTCAGGGAAACACATGCTAAGGGTCCTCTGAGTAACTTAGAGATAATTCTCTTCCATCAAGGATTATCTCTAACTGGTTTGGGGCATCTCATAACTCTTTTCCCCTACTTTTCACTGGATCACTGGGCACATCTATGGCGATGTAGCAATGTGCTATGTCACTGTATGATACACTGCAGTGACGTAGTGATCATGTGTCTACACATGATTGCCAGCTATGTTGCCATAGTGGTGCATTCCCCCGGATATAGTGTGCTACTGTGGCAACGCTGTGTGGATGGTGCAGTAACCACCCATACTGTGCTGCTTTTTAGTACTTCCAAAAGGTAGTATGGAGGGGCACAGTAACTGTGCCTGTATGGTGATGTGTAGATGCACTCATCAACTCTAAGACTAAAGAAAATTTAGCAAAGACTTTGCCCAGTCCATGTAGCAGACAGGAAGGTCTAAGGATTAGAAGGTACAAAAATAGTTCTAAAAATGATGCAGAAGTTTAAAATGCCTTTGTTAAATGCTCACATCCTATGAACATTAATGCTTACACTGCATGTAGCCTGCTCAGTTCCTCTAAGGGAGTGCAAATTCTTGCCCACTTTTGGAGTACTGTTTAACACCTTGTTAGCAGCTTTTTGTTCTCTGTACTGCCACCTTTGATAATAATGGCACATGCACACTTGCGTGTATGTGCATGTGCGTCAGTGGGAAAGTAATACAATAAGAGAAATTTAGGAAGAGAACTGAAAACTTTTCTATGAAACATAGGAATGAAGGCTTGGAGATCTCCTGGTTCATCAGATGCAGCCCCTTGCCTGAGAATGGTTTGTAAAATAACAGAATTATCAAGCTGCATTTTAAAATGAAATAATTTTTTTGCCCACTACTACTGAAAAGCTGTTTCAGAACTACTGTGCTCTAATCATTACAAATCATGCCAGACAGCTGTAATTTCAAGTTTCAGTTTATTTATGTCAAGTTTATACCTATTTGTTCCTTTGACAACATTATGCTTTAGGTTAAATAACTTTTCTCCTTCCTGAGCATTTTTGCCTCCGATGTATTTAAAATGAGCTCTCATATCCTCTCTCAGCCTTCATTTTACTAAGCTAAAAAATCCAAGCTCTTTTAATTTCTACCAGTAAGATAGGCTCCACGTTCCATTGTACATCCTTTTCTTTACTGGCTTCAATCTGAATTCCTCTTTTGTGAGCAAATGAATTGAACATACTTTTTTGATCAGTTCATGCACCCAAGTCTTTCTCTGTGTCTGTCATTTCCAAAGGGGAGCCACCTCTGCTTAAAGCAGAAATTCTTTTTGTTATACTCTTAAGTGTATGACTTGGCACTTGATGAACAGAACAACAGAAATGGGATGAAACAAATAGTATGAAAGTCATCCTGTATGATATTTCAGTCCTCTGTATTGATGATGCCTCCCAACTTCATATCATGAGTGGATTTCATTACCATAATTTACCTTGTGTCAAGGCCATTAATGAAGATATCAAATAAGGACCACATGAGTCCTTGAGGAACTCCAGCAGTAACCTCCCTCCAGCTCAACAGTTCCTCTTTCAGCATAATTGATTGTCATCCCCACTTCAGCCAATTGCTTACCCAGCTTACAAAGCTTGTACTAACCCACATTTTCTCCTGCTTAACTAGCATTGTCCTACATGCACTATATCAAATGCTCACTGGTGTCCAGATAGACACAATCTATTGCTTTCTTAATATCCATTTAGTGTTTGGACTGTCACTAGATTATTTTAGCCCCTAGCCCATATGGACTCACTACATATAGTGACTCCAGTCCTCTTTTTTTGTTCCCTTTAACTATATAGGTCCAAAAAATCCTTTGCTATTTGTTTTAATATCCTTTTCAAGGGCTAACTCAGCTCGGCTTTTGGTAATTCTCACTTTATCTGTACACTTCTTGACCTCTAAGACATGACTTCCATTAATGATCAGTCCTTTTTCCATTCCTTGTAGACTCTGTGATTATTTCTACTATCCTTTATGAGGTGGTTATTCATTCAGTTACATCTGGAACCCTTCCCTAGAAGATTTTTTTCTTCCCCTTGGGATGAACATTTCAGATAATTTTTGCACCTTTGACTTAAAGAAATTCTAAGACTCCTCTACCGTCCAGTCTCTGGGCTCTTCAGTTCAGCTGACTTCATAAATTAATTCCCTCAAAGTTTGCCCTTTTGAAATAGAAAGCCTTATTTAAGACCTGTATTCATTTAGTCTTCCCTTTAATTTAAAATGAATAAGCTTGTCGAACAATCCAAGGTTATTTTTGATCATTTGGTCTTTTGTAATGCCCTCACTGCTCACCAAAAGCAAGTCTAAAATAGCATTACTTTTTTCTCCTTCACTAACTGTTTGGTAGAGAAGTCTATTGGTCACCACATCCAGAAATATCAGTGACTTACCGCTTTCAATAGCATTTTTTCTCTAATTTGTGTCTTGGACATTAAAGTCTCCCATAATAACATATTTCCCTACAGCTGCTCTTTCTTCTATATTATATACATTTTTATCCACATGCAAATCCATATACAAATCCTGAAGCTCTACAGCATACCAATGCTGGCACTGGATTTATGACCCAGATACCTTGTTCTGGGCAGACCGAAAACCCTCAGGCCATGACCTCTCCATTTGATAATAGGCAAATTTTATTGATATACAGTGATAACAGATAAGAATAATACAAACAATTCTATATCTACCAGTGCTAGAGCTGCACAAAGTATGTCTGGCCAATATGCAAGCTTCATTCTGAGGTTTTCTCTTGAATGTCAGATGTTAGCAGCCTGGAGGTTGGAGGCTGAGGCCCAACCTCCCTCAGCAGGGTGGATGAGATGGGCTGGTGGTATTCCCTCTGTCCATAGTGGACTTCAATTCCCTTCTTGGGGACCCGTTGCTGCTCTAAAATCCCTCCTTTTGTACTCTTTCTCTCCTCTGATGACTCTTCATCTTTGGGCATCACTGATTGGTCTGTTTGTGGTTGTCATACTATCCACATTCTGTCATGTCAACATATTCCCTTGTTTCACAAACCCATCATGTGCACACATCCTAATTTGCTTCTTTCCGGTGTCCTCCTAATTTGGTTTGTTCCTCAAAACCAGAAATCCCAAGGGCTCTGCATCTGGACACTGTGACCTAATGCCACCTTATCTTATGTTATACACACATACTGTGCAGTAATTTTGGTTACTGCATAGTAAATGTGCACATGTAGACGCACCCACATTCTCCTATCCCTTTAATACTGATTTTATGGCCTGGTTTCTCCTTTTTGTTATACAGGTTCCTGGCATTTGGATACAAACAACTCAGTTGTTTCTCATTGGCCTCACCTGTTTCCCAAACTGGATCAGGCACAGTCCTTTCATTAGCTGTAACCCTGGATTACTCTTCACAGCCACACAAAATTAGCATTCTTCTCCTTGCTTTCCACCTTTATTCTTTACTATATATGAATAAATGTATGTGTATGTAACCTAGATATGGGTCTATATAGATAAAGCCCACTGTATATGAATAGTAGTCTTAAATAAGTTTTCTGTTTCAAAATGGCAAACTTTAAGGGATACCACAGTAGGCATTTACTATAAGCACCCAAAACAAGAGAGGAAGTGGATAAGCACTATTTAAAACAACTGGTGGAAGCTTGCAAATTGCAAGACTTGGTTCTCATGGGGGACTTTAACTATCAGGACAGCTGCTAGTAGGGAAACACAGCAGTGAATAAGCACTACCACAAGTTTCTGGATTGTGTTTGGGATAACTTTTTGATCCAGGTGAGAGAGAGGTCAATGACGGGGGAAGCTCTTCTGGACTTATGGCTCACAAACAGGAAGGAATTGGCTGAGAATATGAAGGTAGAAGGTCATTTGGATGACAGTGGCCGTGTCTATATGAGATGCTGACTAAGCAGTCATTACTGTGCAGTCATTCAGTACTTGTTTATACTCTATTGTTTCATGGTCACTGGCATGTCTACACAAGACACTGACTGTGCAGTAGCCTGAGACTACTGTGTAGTAGTGTCATGTGGAAGCAACTATGATGCAATGCTACTTGTACAGTAGTCTAGGGCTACTGTGCAGTAGCATCACAAAGCCATTTGTGGGCACTACTACGCAGTAACTCGGGTTACTGCATGGTCATTTAGTACTTGTATAAGTACTAAGTGTATGTGAAAAACAAGTCTGAGAGGAAAAGAAGTCCAAACGAACTGGCTATGCTTGAAAGGAGCAAGCTATCTAATGAAGTGCAGAATGGGAAGTGCAACAGGAGACCAGCCTGGCTAGACAGTAATCTATTCAATGAGTTGAAATTCAGAAAGGAATCTTATAAAAAGTGAAAACTTAGTCATAGTAATAGGGAAAAGTATAAAAGTATTGCATGGGTATGCAGAGAGAAAATTAGGAAGGCCAAGGCACAGTTTGAGAATCAGCAGGCAAGGGGCATAAAAAGCAATAACAAGGGCTTCTACAAGCATGTCAAAAGTGGAAGACCAGAGGAACTATAGGTTGCTCAGGGAATGTGTAAGGCAACCTAATTACAAATGATTTAGAGAAGTCTGAAGTATTTAATTTACTTCAGTTTTAACAAATAGAGGCAGCTACAAGATGATGAGTGCAGCTGGCAGTACAGATAAGGAAGAAGACAAATAGCTTAGAGTAACAGAGGAACAGATTAGGGATTACGAAGATGCATTCAAGTCAGCAGGGCCAGATGGGATGCACCTGAGGGTGCTGAAGGAATTGGCTGAGGTAATTTCAGAGCTATTCACTATCTTTTTTGAGAACTCCTGGAGGTCAGGTGAGGTCCCAGATGTCTGGAAACTGGCAAATATAGTGCCCATCTTTAAGAGAGAGGAGGATCCAAGGAACTACAGAGCAGTCCATCTGACCTCTATACCTGGAAAGATCATGGAACAGGTTTTCAAGGAATCCATTGAGCAGCACCTAAATGAGAACAAAGTGGTCAAGAATAGCCTAGAGGGATTCACCAAGAGCAAGTAATTCCTGACCAATCTGATTTCCTTCAATAATAAAGTGACAGGCTGTGTGGATGTGGGGAGAGCTGTGGTAATGGTATACCTTGAATTCAGCAAGGCTTTTGACACAGTCTCGCAAGATAGTCTTATTAGCAAGCTAAGAAAATGAAAATTAGATGAAAGTACTGTAAGCTGGATACTTAATTAGTTGGGTCATCATATTTAGGGAGTAGTCCTCCATGACTTAATGCCTAGTTGGGAAGAGATATCAAATGGAGTTCCCCAGGGGTCTGTCCTGGGTCTGGTATTGTTTAATGTCTCCATTAATGATTTGGATCATGACAGTGGGTGCCTGCTCAGCCAATTTGCAGATGACACCAAGTTGAGTGGAATTACAAACAGTCAGGAAGGTAGAGCTACGATCCAGAATGACCTGGATAGAGTGGAGAAATGGTTTGTTATCAGTCAGAGGAGATTTAACAGTACAAGTGGGTGTTGGAGTGTCACATTTCCAAAAATGCTTTAAATAGTTGAACTTACCTGTGCCCCAACCTGTGAGCTACCTATTTATCTTCATTATGTTGTCATGCTTCATCTTCCTTTTATGGGGCCCAGAAAAATTATACTGAAGATCCCTTTGTACTTACAGGTCCTGTAAGCATCTTCCCCAGCATTATATAGCTACCCTTGATCTGTTCCATTAAAAATCTGGCAGGAATCTGTCATTTGTTCTGACACAAAGAACAATAAAAAATAATTCAGAGTAGGAACCTTAACCTCAAACTCCCACATTTAGAGGAATAGCCTAATCACAAACAATGTGAAATGCAGTCAATGGGCAAGGAAGCCCCCATGGTTGAATAAGGAACCTGTGGACCTCATTAAGCTCAAAAAAGTAGCCTACACCAGCTGGAAAACAGGATGCATTACCGAAGAGGATTACTTTGCACTCGCCTGTAGAAAGTGGTCAAGAAAAGCCAAGGCACAAACCAAACTTAGGCTAGCTACAGGAATCAAGGACAACAAAAAAGCCCTTCTTCAGATATATGGCAAGTTGGAAAAAGAACAAAGATACCAAAGATCCTGCGAGATCCAATGGAGCAACTGACATCCAGTGCCGAAGAAAAGGCCAATCTCCTAAATTACATTTTTGCATCATTTTTTTCACCCTCCCAGGAGGATCACATGGTTAGGAATGACACAAACCAATCTGGGAGTGGGAAACAGACCCAAAATTGATGTGGATAAGGTGAAGGAGCATCTTGGGAAACTAGACATTCACAAGTCTGCAGGCTCAGACAGAATGCACCTGCGAGTCTTGAAGGAGCTGGCAGACATCATTGCATCTCCCTTGGCAGAGATATTTGAAAAATCATGGTACTTGGGTGAGGTCCTGGAAAAGAGTCAACATGGTCCCTATTTACAAGAAAGTGAGGATGGATCACCTGGGGAACTATAGACCGATCAGTCTGATGTCCGTCCCTGGAAAAATATTGGAGAAAATTGGCAAGGGATCCATCAACACCAGACTACCGGAAGGAAAGCTTTTGAATGCCAGCCAACATGGCTTTGTGACTGCGAGGTCTTGTCTGACCAACCTCATCTCCTCCTGAGATTAGGTAACATGTGCCCTGGACAAGGGAGATGACGTGGACGTCACATATCTGGACTTCAAGAAGGCCTTTGACTTAGTTCCCCATGATGTCCTCATGGTTAAGCTGGGGAACTGTGGACTTGATCATCGTATAGTCCGATGGCTAGGCAACTGGCTACAGGGTTGGACCCAAAGAGTAATAGTTGATGGGAACAAATCAATGTGGTGCAGGGTGACTAGCAGAGTCCCTTAGGGCTTGGTACTTGGGCTGATACTCTTTAATGTCTTCATTAATGATCTGGATTTGGGAGTCAGATGTGAACTGACTAAGTTCATGGATGATACCAAATTATGGGGGAGGGTAGTCACACTGAAGGACAGAATAGGGATATAGGCTGACTTGGACACACTATCAAGGTGGGCCAACCAAACCTGGATGGCCTTCAATGCAGAGAAGTGTAAGGTGCTGCACCTTGGTAGGAAGAGCCACCAACATACTTATAAGCTTGGCAGTGCTACGCTTGCTAGTACCATGACCGAAAGGGACTTGGGGGTCTTGACTGACCACAAGATGAATATGAGCCACCAATGTGACGCTGTGGCTGGCAAAGCTAACCAAACTCTGGCATGCATCCACCGATGCATCTCAAGCAAAACTAGGGAAATCATTCTCCCTCTTTACTTGGCCCTGGTGAGACCACAGCTAGAGTACGGCATCCAGTATTGGGCCCCCCACTTCAGGAAGGATGTGGAGAAGCTTGAGAGAGTCCAGAGGAGAACCACTGTGTATAATCTAAGGCCTGGAGGGAAGGCCATATGAAGAGAGGCTGAGGGACTTGGGACTGTTCATTCTGGAGAAGAGAAGGTTCGTGGGGGACTCAGTGGCAGCCTACAATTACATAAGAGGGGTACATCAGGACCTGGGAGAACAGCTGTTCACCTGAGCTCCCCAAGGGATAACAAGGTCTAATGGCCATAAACTCCAGGAAGGCTGATTTAGACTAGACATAAGAAAAAAGTTCTTTATGGTGCATGTGTCCAGGGTCTGGAACAAACTCTCCCCAGAGGTGGTTCAAGCACCCACTCTGGACTCTTTAAAAAAAAACAAAATAGGTGGATAGATTTCTTGCTGGGGTCACTTGATCCCAGCTAACTTCCCACCTATGGCTGGGGTGGCTGGACCCGATGATCTCATGAGGTCCCTTCCAGCCCCTAATGTCTATAAAAATCTACGTTAGCTATTCTAGGAAAGTGTTCTTTCATGAAAAAAATTGAAATCATGTGTGTTTTCATGGGGCAGGAATCTGTTTGCTTCCCAGTTCTATGTAGAAGCATGGAAGGATGCCCTGCTCCCACAACTCAGATGCAGTGGAAGTCAACTTGGTCACAAAGATCAGATGACAGGTGAAGAAAAGCAACTCCTAGAAACTCACTTTCCAAAACATTCTCAGAACTCAGACATGGAGGGTGAGCAGGACCTGACCTCTGAGCAACATCTCAGGAGGATCAATTTGGAAACTGAAGAAAGATGGAAGGGAGAGAGTTTCAAAAGCAAGGAGAGGCTCAGAGAGATGATCAGGAAGGTTTTAGAAAGAAACTAGTTGGCAGAAACTGAGTTTAGGAAGGGGAAACAAGGATTTGTTTTAATCAGCATGTTGAATAATTTAAAGTGGGGACTGTTTTTTCTAACAACCACAAAAACTAGAAAGGGACAGGTCTATGCCCCTGCAGATTCATCAACATTTTTACTATTGACAAACTAATAAGTAAAGATAATGAGATATGCCATTTCTATGTATTTCCTCATTGGGGTACTTTGTAAAGTTAGGGGTAAGCTTGAAGTTGATCATCTATTCAGGCTTGGAAAGGATTTATTTAAATGAATTTGGTTTTTCTTACTTTCCCTCAGGTATTTGTACTGGTAGAAACCCATTGGATTACCAGCAGTACTGCAGGGTCACATACATAAGCCCGGTGCTATGGGGTTATGTAAGTGCAACTTACATCAGGTTAGCCACCATCAGACAGCCCATGGAATAGATCTCAGGTCTTTCAGAATCAAAATCTCAGGCTATAACCCACGCATTTAAAAGCAAACCTTTGTCGATTATAAGAAACCATTCAGAAGCAGTGGGCACACATATAAATCACAAAATGGTCTTTACAAAATAGGTTTGAGGCTGAGAAATGTGTGTTTAATGTGTGACTGTATCTGTGCATGTGAGTTCTATAGCAGCTAGCATGCTGTCCTGAGATCTAAGCTAGGAAACGCTGAAAAGAGAGGTGTAGCTTAAGTCCTTCTTTTCTCAGGAATTTGTAGTTTATTCTGGGTGTGTCTACATGTTCATTAATGCACCATAGTTACTGCACATTAAGTTTAGTACTTGGATAGCCAAGTACTAAATCAATATGCAGTAACTTGCACTACAGAGCAATACTGCTGATGCATGGTTTTTTCACATGTTAACTGCACAATAGCCTAATACTGCTGTGCAGTAGCTGTCACATAACTGTTACATGTCACCCAAGGGTGTCTCTATTTGCTCTGTTTGTATGTAGTTGCCTCCTCTTTGGGAAATATTCTGCCACGCATTGATGGGAGAAAATAAATAAATTTACCATGAAGGGAAGGCTACTGACTCACATACGATAACTAATGTCCACTTTGGGGTTGTTGTTGCGGAGCTCCACCTCCCCTCGTACCCTGTCTATGCCCAACCTGCATTGATCTTAAGACTCTTAGTCCACAGACAATGGGAAAATGTTTTACCCAGCTTATACTGTCAGTGGGTTTTTTCTGTCATCAATCCATCCATTCAAGGTTATCAGATACACAGTTTCTTTATTTTCTTTGTATACAGTCCTATGTATTAATGTACATTCCCTTCCCATAATCTTACTAATGGAGAGTGTAGAAAGGGGTCCCCCTCCTGTCACTGCTTTATGTAGCATAGTTCAGAAGGGCTTACTCATTATTCTTTTTCTCTCTCTGTCTTCCATTCCTTTTTTGTTCCCTTCCAGCTGTCAAGTTTACCAGGACTCACTGTTACTTTCTCAGTGATCTCAGGGTTGCTGACCACACTCACTGTCAGATGGCTTATAGATAACAGCAACTTCTAGGAGTTGCTCCTCTGTTCCCTTCCTGGGGGAACTAACCTTCTTACCATCACTCTTTTGTATAGTTATTTCCTGCTCAAGACCAATAGCTTTCCTGCTTCAATTGTTTATGGAAGATCTTTGGGTGGATGCCACTTTATGATATCTTTGTAGCATGAACTGACCTAATATAGCTGATGTTAACATAGGGTGTAATAATAGTGAAATATAACCATGTTAGTCTTGTCTTGTAAGTAACTTGAAAACTCCATTTTGTATCCTTCTGCTTGACATAAGAGAATAAACTCTGCACAGCCTTTATGTATGAGTGTGTGTAAAAGGGTGAATAGTGAGAGAATGGCATAGAGACAGGAAAAAAAGATTTAACTGTTTATGTAAGCAACAAGGTGCCAGATGTGTAAATTACCAGCCATTAACTAACTAACAAATGGCTGAAGAATTTCTTTAAAGCTCGAGGGCACAAAGGAGATAACAGAAAAAGAAATGCTGCCATTTGGACAGCAAAAACTCTCCAAGGCTAAGATAAACTGAAGATGAAGAACAGCCGCAAAAACATAAGTTGGGTATGGAAAAACCCCAAGGCACTAAAACAAAGGAAGCCAATCCCTATAAAAGAACACTTTGAAAATGCCAAGTTGGGCAAGTCTCTTTCTCTACTGCTCTTTTATCAGAGCACAGATGCATCTGTTCACCCCGCTCCAGCTGTTATCTTCAAATCTGCTATCTTCAAATCATCATCATCTACTCAGTAAGCCTGAGTTGGCCACCCTGGGCTGATATTGAGCAACTATTGCTGGTAACTATATCTGGTGTATGTGTGGATGAAATGGTTGTTTTGTGTATGTGTATGCCTGTGTGTAATGATGTGTATGACGATTTGTGTGTGTTTGTATGAGTGGTGTGTCCAAACCTCTATGTCTAACTCATGTAATCAATAAACGCGGCACCTTGCCTTATCCCCCTTTATACAGTCTCGCTTGTGATTTGAGCAATTGGCAATTTGTGTAACACCTTGAGTGCTACGCTCCACACTTTCATCCCAGGTCAGTATCTCACATTCCTCTTTTTAACAGGGGCTGGTAACGGCCTCCCTGTTATAGTGCATTAGCATGGGTTTTGTCTGGTATGCTACTGCACAGTGTTATTAGGCTACTGTAAAGTTAGTGTCTTGTGTAGCTGCACCCCCTGTGTACCTCCCTGAAACCTATACTTAAATGGATCTGTTTTAGAATTAGGTTTAAAACCTGGAGAATGGGTCAATCCTTTAAAAAAAATTGGGTATGGGAGAGAGGAGGCAACAGCAACCTTTCTTTTATTTTGACTGTGATCAGATGTTTGTAGGCTCATCTGGGATAAAGGATACTTGGGTACAAATCTCTTTTGTCTGAGGGGACTTGAATCCAGATCGCCCATTTCCCCAAGTACTGCTCTTATCACCAGGCTATGGGGTGATCTGAAGTGCATCTCTTAGTCCCTCCTGTTGAAACTGTTCTACTTTTGTTGAATAGTTACCGTGTTTCCCCGAAAATAAGACACTGTCTTATATTTATTTTTCCTCAAGAAGACACACTATGGCTTATTTTCAGGGGATGTCTTATTTTTATTAAGTATACCGTGTTTCCCCGAAAATAAGACACTGAGAGAGACCCACAGTGCTGAGTAAAACAGCAGCCACAGCTTTATTCTTCCCCCTGAGGACACACAATACCTAAAGCAGAACTTCCTGCTCCTCACTTCACTGAGGAGACTTTTACTTTCACTTTCTATTTCTCCCTCTCCGGTCACCTCTGAGATAGCAGCTGTCACGATGGGGCAAATGAGAAGGGCTGCCCGTCTTATTTACCGCTTCGCGCCGGTACGCTTAGCCACGCCTATCACTATGTCTTATTTTCGGGGTATGGCTTATATTGCGCAAATACGTAGAAATCCTGCTACGGCTTATTTTATGGGTATGTCTTATTTTCGGGGAAACACGGTACATGTTCATTAGCCAAGGACAGAGGGTAACATTCATTCCAGTGTAATGGTGAGAGCACTCACCCAGAAAAAATAAAGCAAGTCTCCCACACCCATGGAGAAGTATGCCTCAAGAAGTGAATTACTGGGTAAAGCATGGGGTGTGTGTGTGGGTGTGTGTATGCGTGCATGTGTGGTAGGAGGGGGTGGAGGTCATTCTTCTTTAGATTTTGTTTTGTGTTGTGTTAAATGTGGTCTGGATACAAGTACTGAATCATGCCCTGCAGGTGAGATAGAATTCACATAGTAGTCATCCCCCAGCCTATTTGAAGCTGAAATATGAGATGGGTACCATGCAGCCCATCCTGTGTTCAGAATTTACATAGCCCTTTTTATGCCCAGCAGCAGAGACATAGGCGCCAGAGCATTTCAGCGCATATGAGGTTATCTGGAGATTTCATAAATACCAAATGTTTGCCTTAGATGCCTGTGGCAGGGCACTGTTTGTGTCTGCCACTTCAAGGGCCGGAAGCCAGCAGCCAGCAGATGCCTGATTAGAGCAGCCATTTTAGATTCAGGGCTGCCCATATAAACAGGGCATGTTGCTGCTGGAAGGCCAGGCAACAACATCGCCTGACTGCAGGAGGTAAGGGAGGAGCTGTAAGGGATGGTCAGGAGGCTCCTGGTCCTGGGCATGACTGAAAACTGCACCTTGCCAGGATTGGGTGGCCTGGTGGGGCTCTCAGTGGTGTGGGAGCCCCAGGAAATGCCAGGCCAGTTACCACCTCGGTGAAAGGCGGGTCAGGGTGCCTTAACTCCTAGCCCCCACAACTGGGTGGGTTACCCTTTTGTGTAGGGTCTGGAAGGTGGACCCCAGAGGAAGAGTGTGAGGCCATAGACTCTCAAACCTGTCTGAACATTCCCCCGACTGGCCAATGCTGGGGCCAGGACTGGAAGGGTCGAAGGGCCAGGGGCCCACCATGAGGAACTCTCAGAGCCGAGGGCCTGGAGGTGGGACAGGGCTAGTAGCCAAAGGTCCTGGAGGGACCACACCTGAAAGGGGGAAGCAGCTCAGGGAGCTATGCTGCCCAGGATGAAGGCGGATTAGGTTTCCAGAATGGAGGGCTCATAGAGGGGTCCAACAGTAGGATTCTGGGATCCAGTGAGGGGCTGGTGATTGCGAGAACATCTGGATGCCATCTGCGAGGCTCAGGCTGTGGTGTGGGGAGGAATGGAGCCGCAGATAGTGCCCCCTGGCATCAGGGCAGGAAATGGGCAGCCTCCTGCTTAATCAAGAACAATTAATCAATTACCAGCAAGGCATGGTTGGCGAGAAGGCAGGAGGTTAGCCCAGAAACAGGTGTGTGGGCCACAGGGAAAAAATCGGTGCTGAGAAAGCCCCCTGTTACAGTGCCCAATCTTTCCTTCTTTTTTTGGGAATCTAGATCTGGGAGTCCTTCTCTAGAGAGCATTTAAACTACAGCTGTCTTGAGACAGGCAGAGAAATGCTGTAAAGCACCACATGGAGGTGACCCAGGGCCAACTTCATCCCTGTGTTGTGTCAGTTTCTCTCTTTGGCAGGTATACAATGCAAGCAAAATACTAACAAGGACCTTTATTTCTCATGTGTCTCCAAACTGCTGTGTTGTGGTAAATAATATATAGGGTGGGGAAGGAATTACACACAAATTCTTTGCTTGGAAGAAGCAAGCAGGGGCCAGAGAAGGCATTTGCTAATGAATAAATAATCATGTACAAAGAGATTACCACATACAAATCACATACAAAGATATTTTAAGGGTGGAGATTTCACCATCTAATCATTAGCTTCACTGAATTATTTACTTTGAAAGATTCAAGTCACACTGAAGTTAGGGATGAGTGAACTGGTTTGGTTAATCCTACTCCAGACTGCCCCAAACTTGAACTAAATCCTTTTTGGAGGCTTAAAAATGTTTCATAGATTTCATAGACATTAGGGCTGGAAGGGACCTCAGAAGATCATAGAGTCTAGCCCCCTGACCAAAGGATAGGAAGTCAGCTGGGGTCATAGGACCCCAGCAAGATAAGCATCCAATTTACTCTTGAAGGTGTTTGGTGTAGGTGCTTGAACCACCTCCGATGGCAGGCTGTTCCAGACCTTGGGGGCTTGGAAAGTAAAGAATTTCTTCCTTATGTCCAGTCTGAAACGGTCTCACAGTAGTTTCTAACCGTTCAACCTCGTCAACCCTTGGGGCGCTCTGGTGAACAAACGTTCCCCCAGATCCTGGTGGTCACCCCTGATAAACTCATAGGCCATCAGATCACCCCTGAGCCTGCGCTTTTTTAGGCTAAAAAGAGCCCCATGGCTCTCAGCCTGTTGTTGTAAGGTCTGTTTTCCTGACCTCTGATCATGCGCGTGGCTCTCCTCTGGACTCTCTCAAGCTTCTCCACATCCTTTTTGAATTGTGGAGCCCAAAACTGGACGCAGTACTCCAGCTGCGGCCTCACCAAGGTGGAGTACAAGGTGAGAATGACGTCCCGGGATTTGCTCGAGAAGCATCTATGGATGCAAGTCGGCGTTTTGGTCACTTTACTAGCCACAGCATCCCATTGCAGGCTCATGTTCATCTTGTGGTCAATGATGACCCTCAAGTCTCGTTCTTCCGTAGTGCTAGCCACTGTAGCACTGCTGAGCCTATAAGGATGCTGCAGGTTTTTCCTCCCAAGGTGGAGAACCTTGCATTTTTTGGTGTTAAACACCATCAGGTTCTTGTCCACCCATTTGCTGAGCCTGTTCAGGTCAGCCTGGATCACCTGCCTGTCTCCTGGTTATATTCTAGTGTATTCTAGAGGTAATATTCTAGTAATGGGGTAGGGGCTCTGTTACAATGTTGCATGACTGATCTCTGCTAAAACAGGATGCGAGTGGGGAGGAGGGAAAAGACTACCTTCCTGACATCTTTGATGATTGTTTTCTAAGCCTGAAGCGTGAAGATAGGAGGTCCCACAATCTTTTGTCTTCTAATTTTTCTTTCTTCCACTTTCAGTATATCCTGAAATAAGCATGCTGAGTCTTCAAATGACAGAATGGTGTGAAGGAGTTAAGTTCCACAGTGACAGTGAAAAAGCTGATGTCTAACTGTACTCAAGCTGTCATTTGAACCCTCAGCAATGACTTTGATGGTGACACAGAGAGAAAAGGTCCTTTTGTTTATAGGTCTCTCTCAAAATGATTTTTCTCTGTGAGTGAAGTAAATCCCTTACTATTATCCACAGTGAGACAACAAAAGTGACGTGCCTGAAATGTCACCTTTAAAAGGAGAAAGGCAAACTACTTTCTTAAGCATGCAATTTCATCTTTTTTGCAGGGATTTCTCTGACTTTCCACCAGAAATGTATGCACATGGAACAAAACATTAACTTTTCATTCTTCCACCAAATGCAATAACGTCCCCTTGGCACAGTGTTCATTCATTTCTAAAGATCTCTCATGAGTATGGCCACTGTTCTTGAACTGTATCCAGGATTTATATCCTGAAGTGTACTCAGTTCAAGAAATATCCATTTTATAAATATTGGTTCTACTCCTCATATAACTGATATCTGGAAAGTTCATTATGTGCAATGAAAGCTCATACCAGTGAAATGCATAGTCTCCATCCTCCTTAGCGGAGATGAGGAAATAATGGATTATTGTGTCATTGGCTAAAGTGTAAAATTGAGAAAAATATTTGGTTTGGGTCAAACTGAAATAAGAGTGAGAGGCTTGTTACACATTACACTGTGAGCCATGCAGCCAAGTGGCAGTGCTAGCTTGAGTTTGGAGGCAGTCAGATGTTCAGGCCAGCAGGGGCCTGGAGGACTTGCAAAGTAAGAATTCCCCCATCCTATTCTAGGCTTCCCCCTGCCCTTTGGGGCTTCCCTGGTTCCAGTCTGTCTTTGGGTCTCCCCCCACTTACTTGTGGCTGGCCACACTGTTTGTCCTGAGGAGCAGGCAGAAAATGGTTAACCTTTCTGCCTAGCCCCTGCTATGGCCACTACCACTGCTACTGTTGGGTTTCTAGGCTTCTGCTCTTCTCTGAGCTGAATTTGGACCAGAGAACAGCAGTGGCAGTTGTGGGGGCTGCTTCCTGAGACAGACAGTGCAGGCAGTCCAACAGGAGGAGAGGGGAGAGGGCAGGTGGGGGTGGGGGACAGGGGCAGCAGCAAGTAAGGATCTGGGGTTCTTGGGGGGGAGGGGGCATTGGGCCTAATCCAGGCCATCAGGGGATGTGGGGGTGGGCATTGTTTTCACCAAGGTGTAGCCTAGAGTGGATACACCTTAGTTTAACATGATCTGGGTAACATGGATGAGAGATAATCCTGCCCTGGAGGGTGTAACTGTGAGCCATATAACAAATGCTTAAAACTAGTTGCAGGTGCTAATGTGCGGACAATGCAGGTTAACAGCTCCAGGAGCTGCCCAAATTTACCATGTAACAAGGTCTTTATTTGTTCTATTTTTCAAAATGGAAAGAAAATGAACTTTCATTTGGGGTCAAGCTAGAAATGTTTAATTTCACCTGAAACAAGATGTTTTGTTTCAATTACACCTTTTTGAACCTTCTTCTTTTAAATGTAGGTGAGGTTTTTTCAATAGAAACTATTGAAACGAAGCATTTTGACATCTTTTAAGTTTCTTCCCTTATTCTTCTGGCTGAGAAAAAAAATCACCAGATTCAAAGGTCAGTTCTATCCTCCTGAAAGTCCAGTTTTCAGCAAAAAACAATCACCCACTCTTTCAAGAACTGGTTTTTCTTTAATTCTTTTGCCATTCAGTTTTAAAAGTCCATGTAATTCTGCTATCAATTCCTAACAGAATTCAGTGCTCTTTCCTTATTAGCAGAAAAAAATAGCAAAGTTAGTAGCTCAGAACACAGGAGAATTCCTATAATTATTAACTAATGTAGATAGCTGAACTTTAATGAGCAACCCTATGATGCTAAATCAGCAGGCATTACTGAGAACTCCCAAGCAACCCTATAACAACAAAACCATGTGATAAACAGCAGACTTGCCAAGGATAAACAACTCAACTAGTGTGGCCCAGGACTGGAAGAGCAGGAGAAACAGTAAACCAGATTAGAAGTATATTTGTAGAGCTTGTACAGCAGCCACCACTTCCATGCTTTGCTAACAGTTTTATAGGTTGTATGTTGAAATTAAAGAGCAAATCAAGTGTTTACAGCTAGGTGGTGCAATTGGCCTAGGAAACACACACAAAAAAACCAAAACCAACTTCCAAAATCCCTACCTACCCCACAAAGGCTGGTTTCGATCAAGGGACCTTTCTGCCATGATATGGGTTTTAAGGGAATGGCAACATTTCAAGAGTCAGCAAGTGCCCACAACCATCCATTCCATTCTTTTCATCATTCCTCTGGATCGGGCTGCTCAACGTCTAGTTCACAGACATTCCCCCTGAAACTGAAATAGGTCTTTTTTGAAGTTTTTCTGAGGAGCAGATGAATCTCTGTCATCATCATCATGTCCTCCATAGTGACAGAGAGAAGGAGACATTCATAATGGGGCACAGGGATGCGCCATGTTAAATATATGTGCATCCTAATACAGGTCATTCGTACATTTTTTATTTATGAACAGAAAGAGACAAAAAGCAAAGGCACGTAGGATATCCTGAATCAAAGCTCTGTACTAACTGACATGAAAATTATCATCATGAGTAGGTAAGTTCTACTAAAGTCTCATGTTACTGATGCTACATTTGGTCTGTGGTACACAATGGAAATCCTGTACTCTGAGCTTTGGATTCATATTTTTGGCTTTGCCCTTCATAGCCATTTCATTTCCTCAGCTGCCATTTGATGGCTCACTTGGTTCCTCCAAATGTTGCCGGCACAAGGTGCCCGAGGGAGGCAACAATTGGGTTCGTTGCCCGGTGTGCGTTGCGCCAAATAAACACACTGGGGGAGAAGCAGACAGAGTTTATTTGAGCTCAAGTAAAAGGCACATGAAGGCTGTATTGTCTCAAATCCTGCACCCCTAACCCTGCAACAGCGAGATCTTTATACCCCGGTCAGTTTCACTGTCAGTGATTTTCCACCAGCTGGCCCCGCTTTCCCTCCTCCTTCCTCCTTTCTCTCTCCGAGCGGTGCCCTTGCATTCCACAGATAACAGTTTTAGCTCGCCTGCTTTCCAGAAGGACATGAGATTTGCAGGCGCCAGAGAGAAAGGGTTGCAAAGGTTGGGCAAGGGGGGGCTTTGGCTCTTCTGAGCCTGGAGAAGAAGGACTTCCTCGACACTCGTGGTCTTCCATCCCTCTGAGTTACCCAGGGTTATGCCCAGTGTCACCAACAGCTCCCCCCTTTGAGAATACTCAACAAAGTTTTGGCTGAGTTTTCTCATATTCTGAAGACAAAAAGTAATTGAGTGTTTGAGGATTGGAATCTTCAATGCAAGGGTATAATGAGGCGCTCGGGGAGGGGGATGCACAGACTTTTGTGCAGGAGGGCGTTACAGCACGCAAATAAGAGGAGAGTAATTAAACACAACACAACGCTGGTGATCAGGAGGTTAAGGATGCCCGCTCCTAGGCCTCCGAGGTTGGGCAACCAGCTCCAGAGAGAATCAAAGACAGTGGGTTCACGTTCCTGACTTTTCCACAGCTCAAAAGCCTGTTCAGCTGAAATGTGTTTGTTAATACCTTGGAAATTTTCTGGGACATAAGTACAACATTCGTTCCCAATTAAAGCACATACCCCGCCCTGAGAAGCTAAAACATAACCTAGGGCCTGACGGTTTTGAAGAGATAATAAATGAAGTTGATAAATCTCGGAGTTAAGGATCTTTTCAATAGCTAAAGTGTCATTAGCAAATTTTGTAAGGAACGTAGAAAGTTGACGATACAGCTTGGCTAACCGGCCCACTCCGTATGCCGGGAGAAAGATCATGCCAAGTCTGTCTCGTGATGAATCCAGTTCTTGTGTCCATCGACCTTTGCCGCTGTGTGGGAAACTAGTAGGACAGGGTGAGGTCCTTTCCACTTCTCGGAGGGGCTCATCCTTCCAGGTCCAAATGAGCATGGAATCTCCAGCTGTAATGAGTGGACTGGAGCATCCAGCGGAAGAGGCTGCAAGTCTTTAGTGTACCTATGGAGAGAAGAAAGAACAGCAGACAGAGAGCACATATACCGTGACAAAATACTACATCCTATTTCCCACTCCCCTGCTAGAACTGGCGTCCCGTTCATAGGCCATGCCCTTCCAAACATAATCTCAAAGGGGCTAAGCCCTAATCTTCCCTTGGGGAGGGGACACGGATACGAAGCAAAGCAAGGGGCAAAGCATTGGGCCATCGCAGAGAGGCCTCCTAGCAGATCTATGATAGATGACGCTTGAGGGTCTGATTTATACGTTCTACTACACCATTAGCTTGTGGTCGCCATGCAGTATGGAGTTTCCAGGGGATCTGTAAGGCATCTGAGATGTTTTGGATGATCTTTGAAGTGAAATGTGTTCCGTTGTCAGATTCCATCCACTGGGGAAGTCCGAAGCGGGGAATAACTTCCCGGACGAATTTTAGAGCTACAGTCTTGGCTGTACAATTGCAACATGGAAAGGCTTCAGGCCATCCGCTGAATCGATCTATTATAACAAGGAGATGCTTAAATCCTTGAGTTCGGGGGAACTCAGTAAAGTCTATTTGCTAAACCAGTCTGGGGCCTGGAGTAGGTTCCAAAGTGGCTGGAGGTGCTGAGAGACTGGGTCGAGGGTTATTCTTTTGACAAATCAAACAGCTGGCCTGTATTTGGGAGGCCAGAGGTCGAAGTCCAGAGGTTAGAAAATATTTGTTCACCAACTGAGCGAGAGCTTCTTTTCCAGCGTGTGTAGTTTGATGTAGCCGTTGCAACACCGGCTGGGTCAGGCTCTTTGGTAGGAGGATCCTCCCGTCCGTGGAGCAGAGCCATCCCTTCTTTTCTTGGAGACCAAGCTTGTCGGCTAGTTCTTTTTCTTCATATGAGTACTGGGGATCTGGGAGCTCCCCCACTGATGGAATGAGAGCATGCATAGGGATGTCAGCAGGTCTCGGTGTCCTCAGGGTGGCAGCAATTTTAGCTTCTCTGTCTGCCCAGGCATTACCCCTGGCTACGTCTTGATCCTCTTTCTGATGTGCCTTACAGTGCATTACTGCCACTTCCGAGGGAAGTTGAACAGCTTCCAGGAATCGGAGAATTTGGGGTCCATACTTCACTGGGGAGCCTTGGGCTGTCAGCAGTTCCCTTTGTTTCCATAGGCCAGCATGGGCATGCAGTACTCCAAAAGCATACCTAGAGTCGGTATAGATGTTGACCCGTTTCCCTTTTGACAGTTCTAGCGCCCGGGTCAGGGCCACCAGTTCAGCAAGTTGAGCAGATGTTCCGGCGGGCAAACCCTTGGCCTCAACAACATCACAGAGGGTCACAACAGCATAACCTGCCCTCCTTTGCCCTTCTACAACAATGCTACTGCCATCAGTGTACCACTCACAATCAGCGTTCAGAAGTGGCTGATCCTGTAGGTCTGCACAGCTGGAGTACTGTGCATCTATGATGTCTAAACAATCATGCTCTTATTCTTCCGTTTCAGGTAAGAGAGTAGCCGGGTTGAGGGAGGGGCAGGGCTGCAGAGTCACTTCAGGGTTCTCCAACAACTTAGCTTGGTACCGAGCCACTCGAGCCTGGGTGAGCCAGAGACCCCCCTTTGCGTCTAGCAGAGCCTGGACCATATGTGGGGTATACACCTGCACGACTCCTCCCAGCGTTAACTTTTCAGCTTCCTCAAGTACTAGGGCAGTTGCCGCAACTGCTCGTAAACACGCTGGCCATCCCTTGGCAACTGGATCAAGCTGTTTGGAGAAATAAGCAATGGGATGTTTCCACGCCCCCAACAATTGAGTAAGCACTCCCAGAGCCATCCCTTTTCGTTCATGCACATACAATTGGAAAGGTTTAGAAAGGTCCGGTAAACCCAGGGCAGGGGCTTCTATTAGTTTCCTTTTTAGTATTTTAAATGCCTTGTCAGCTTCTAGAGTCCAATAAAAGGGGTCATGGTCTGCCCCTTTTACACAGTCATATAGCGGTTTTGCCCATAGTCCAAATTCAGGGATCCATATTCTGCAAAAACCTGCCATGCCAAGAAATGCCCTGAGCCGCTTACGGTTGCTTGGGATGGGAACCTGGCATATAGCCTCCTTTTGTTCACTTGAAAGCTGGCGCTCCCCCTGTCTTATGTGAAATCCCAGGTATCGTACTTCGGAGAGAGCAATTTGAGCTTTATTTCGAGCCACCCGATAAGTCCAATAAAGTTCAGGAGGCTTACAGTGGCGTTAAGGCAAGAGATTAAATCTACAGCAGCAATTAATAAATCATCCACATATTGTAACAAGAGAACTTCATGCTCATTATTCCACTCCTCCAAGTCTTTAGCTAAGGACTGGCTGAAAAGGGTAGGAGAATTCTTAAATCCCTGGGCTAATACTGTCCAACAAAGTTGTTTCTTAACCCTTTTTCTGTCCTCCCATTCAAAAGAGAATATCTCCTGAGACAGGGGGTCAACTGGAATTGTAAAGAAAGTGTCTTTCAAATCAAGAACTGAGAAATGAGTATACTGCCCCCCTACGGAGGCCAGCAAGGTATACGGGTTTGGGACGAGGGGATGAATAGTTTTAACCCGTTCGTTAACCGCCCTTAGGTCCTGCACCAGTCGATATGTGCCTTCAGACTTTAGTACAGGCAAGACAGGAGTGTTCCAGGCTGACTGACACTCTCGCAGTATGCTGTACTTTAGGAAACAGTCTATAGTCTCCTGCAGTCCCTCTCTGGCTTCCCTTTTCATTGGGTACTGCTTGATTCGTACTGGACCTTTTCCTGGCAGTAGTTGGATATTAATGGGGGTTTGATGTGTAGCCTTTCCAGGGACCCCCTCTGCCCACACCAAAGGGTATACCTGGTCTTCCCACTGGTTCCACTCCTGGGGAGCGTTCATGGCCGAGGGTTCAACCGTGAGGGTCATTATCCATGCATTTTCAGGGGGCAATGTGAGGGTTATTTCATCCTGGGTAAAATGCAGTGATGCACCTAATCGACAAAGCAGGTCTCGTCCTAGCAGGGGTGTTGGGCAATCTGGAAGGTAGACCAATTTGTGAGAAAGAGCCCGGTCTTCCAGAGCACATTCTGCAGGAGCATACACTGGTGACTGAGTCTTTTTTTTCCCATGGCACTCATCACAGTGAGAGAGTCCGCTACGGGAAGTTGAAGAAGTTGATTTACAGCGGTCCATGCTGCCCCGGAGTCTATCAAAAAATCAATTTCTGAATTCCCCACCCGCATTTTTACTTGGGGTTCCAGGGGTGGGGTGGTCCATTTCCCCTGACACCCCTACTCCTGTCCTTCTGCTGTCATTACAGGAGTACAGTCTCTCCCTTTCTCTGGGCATTCATTCTTCCAGTGTCCCTCTTGCCAGCATAAGGCACACTGGTTCCGTCCCAGGCGTCTTTCTTGTGGGCCAGGGCGCCCGCGCCCACGACCCCTTATACCTCTGCCTCTCCCACCTTCTTGTGGCCTTTCTCTGACTCCAGCCTGTACTGCTGCTACTAGCATTCTAACTTGTCTCTTTTCCTTTTCTCCTTCTCTGAGAGTATACGCCCTGTTTGCAGTTTCCAGGATTTGTGCTACAGACATACCCATTAAGTCTTCCTTCTTTTGTAACTTCCTCTTTATATCAGGGGCTGCACGGCTGGTAAAAATACCCTTTATAATTGCCTCCATCGCCTGATCATCAGGGTCTGCACTGGTATTTTGCCGAATGGCGTCTTGGATGCACCGTAGGAATGCAATAGGACTTTCCTTCAGCTCCTATACTATTTCATACGGCTTTGCCCAGTTACTATGTCGGACAGCCGAGTGCCTGAGCCCATGCATAAGTAGTTCTTTGTAAGAGGTAAGACGGGTATGATCCACAGGATTGTTAGGGTCCCATCTAGGGTCTGCTAGGGGAACCACATCTGCCGGAGCAGGAACATTGACAGGATCCCTTTCATGCCTCCGCTGTGCTTCCTCCCTTGCTTTGGAAATAACTTGATTCCGCTCTACTTCAGATAATAAGGTTTGCATAAGGATATTACAATCATCCCAATCAGGCTTGTGACTAGCTAAACATCCCTCAAAGACAGAGATAAACTTACTCGGGCTAGTTGAAAATTCTCCAGCCTGTGCTTTAAAAGCTGCCAGGGCCACTGGGTTAAAAGGTACATGGGTGTATACTTGCATGGTCTGGGCTGCACACCCATCTGCCCCAGGCCGGACTATTACAGTTTCAGTAAGTAAAGGATAAAATCCCACTGAGGGAGGAATCTCTGGAACCGGGGGCATCTGATCTTTATATGGTGGAGATGTTAAAGCCGAAGGGGACGCCGACTCTGGCATTCCTCAACACTCGTGGTCTTCCATCCCTCTGAGTTACCCAGGGTTATGTCCAGTGTCACCAACACAAATGAGGAGAGAGATTAGGTAGTGTGCATCATGTCAAAATTCCTAGGAGGAATGTTATGCATGGTGAGCCACACCCAGAGTGGTGGTGGACGGGTCATTTTTGACCTGGAGGGATGTGGGTAGTGGGGTCCCCCAGGGCTCGGTCCTCAGGCCTACACTTTTCAATGTCTTCATCAGCGGCTTGGCCAAGGGGGTGAAAAGCACCTTGTTCAAATTTGCAGATGACACTAAGATGTGGGGGGATGTGGGCATGCTAGAAGGGAGGGACAGGCTGCAATTGGATCCAGACAGGTTACAGGGGTGGGCAGATGAGAATAAGATGGGATTCAATACTGACAACTGCAGGGTACTGCACCTAGGGAGGAAGAACCAGCAGCATACCTACAGGCTGGGGAACTCCCTTCTCATCAGTGCAGAGGCAGAAAAGGATCTCGGAGTCATTATAGACTACAAGATAAACATGGGCCGCAGTCAGGAAGGCTAACCACACCTTGTCATGCATCCATAGATGCATCACGAGCAGGCCCAAGAAGGTGATCTTCCCCTTGTATATGACATTGGTCAGGCTGCAGTTGGAGTACTGCTTCCCATTCTGGGTGCCGCACTTCAGCAGGAGTGTGGACAATGTGGAGAGGGTCCAGAGGAGGGCCACTTGTATCATCAGGGGGCAGCAGGGCAGGCCCTACGAGGAGAGGCTATAGGACCTGAACCTGTTCAGCCTCCGCAAGAGAAGGCTGAGGGAGGATCTGGTGGCCGTCTATAAACTGGCCAAGGGAGACCAGCAGGCAAGGGGAGAGTCCCTGTTCCCCCGAGCACTACTGGGAGTAACAAGGAATAATGGCCATAAATTGACAGAGAGTAGATTTAGGCTAGATATCAGGAGGCACTATTTCACAGTCAGGGTGGCTAGGATCTGGAACCAACTTCCAAGGGAAGTGGTGCTGGCTCCTACCCTGGGGGTCTTTAAGAGGAGGCTAGATAATCACCTTGCTGAGCTCATTTGACCCCAACACTCTTTCCTGCCATGGCAGGGGGTCGGACTTAATCTGCTCAGGTCCCTTCTGACCCTACCAACTATGAAACTATGTGGCTTGAGAAAAATCAAAGTTGATACTGTCCTAAAACTTACTTCATCAGGTAGCATGTCTTGCCACCCATCCTGAAATTTACACAATGGTCTCAACTGGATCTTGCCTGCTTCCTGTAAGAATCTTAATTTCCAGTTTCAGTTTAGGTATCTTTTCTTGCTAACATAACTCTGGGGTGCTAACATCACTGTGCTCTGCTGCATCAAATCACCAGAGATTTTCTTTTTGCTGTGGAAAAATATGGATTTTCTTCTTTGAAGGAAAAAAAGTGCAGGAAACCATGGATTTCCATTTGCAGGCTGTCAGAGTTCCAGCCTGCAAGGGGTAGTTTGGGGCTGGGGGGAGTGGGAGACTGGGGCACCACATGCATGTGCGTAAGGGCACACATGCATTTGGCCAGCAATACAGCCAGGCAGTGGTGGAGAGCAGCTCCCTCAGCTGCCAGCAGGTAAGTCTAGGGGGCACGGGGAAGAGGGCATAGGCAATGAGTGAAGGAGGTCATAGGTGATGAGGGGGTGAGGTAGATTGAAGAGGCCATGGTGAGGTTGAGGGAGTGGGGCAGGGGTGGTGTCTGAGGCTGAGGGGTACTGCCCAGCCAGGGCAGTGCCCAGGGCCCTGAGCCAGGGTGGGAATGTGTGGCTATGGGGCCTGGCACGGAGCCATGTGTGGCTCATCCATGGAGTGGTGGGAGAGGTACAGAGGAGGGCATGTGCCCCCTCCCCCACAGATATATGCGTGGGGTGGGGGAGGATACAGGAGGGTAGAGTGGGGCAGGGAGGCTCAGTGCCACTGCCACCGCCACCGCCACTGGAGCCCCACATTAACTGCACTGCCAAGGCAAAACCTCCCCTGCCTGCCCGGCAGTAGTGTGGGGGCAGACAAGGGGTGCCTTGCCATGGCAGCCTGGCTGGTGCAGGGCTCCTGGTAGTGGTGACAGCAATACTGAGCCTCCCCAGCTAGCTCCACCCTCCCATGTCCTCCCCCCCCCGGAGGGCCCTGGGGAAGGACAGTAGGGCAGAGAGCCCCAAGCTCTGCAGTAGGCAGCCTGCATCCTCCCCTGCTCTCCACACGTTCTGCTCAGCTCTGCTGCGGCTATGCCACCTGCAGGTGGGGTGGTGGGGGAGAGGGCTCTATGCTCCACTCTGGCCACAGCAGCCATTGGGTCCCATAACCCTGGCAGCTGGGGACCCCCTCAAGCAAGGCTAGTGTGGGGGCAGAGGGCTTCAGGTTGGGAGTGAGAGACACTGGCATGGCTGGGGTGGAAGGGGGTGTTGGGAGTGAAGGGAATTGGCAGAGATGGGGAGCTGTGGGTGAGGAGTGAGAGGCACCAGCAGGGCTGGGGGAGGGCTGTGACATGGGAGTGAGGGGCAATGGCATGGGCAGGGGCAGGACATCAGTATATCAGGGCTGCTCAGCACCACCAAACAGCAGGGGGACAGCTGCAGCTGAACCCACATCCTGGTGAGTGAAGGTGAAGGGGAACCTCTGATTTTCCATGATAAAAGACAAAAAAAAAAAAAAAAAAATCAAACAGCAAAATATATACACATTTAAAATTTATTTTATTATAATGATGGAGGCACTGATGGGCTTCCAAACTGCTTTAAAATAGTAAATATATCAGTAAAATATTGTGTTCAATTGATAACTATATGCATTTCATTTTAATCGCAGAAAAACATGGATGTTGGAGTTTTCAATCAGAGAATTTAGGGTTTTTAAACAGAGAAAGCCAGGATCACTGACATCACAATCTACGTATATCTGATACCATATCACCATACAGCAGCTCAGCAATTTTAACCTGATTACGAAATCTGAGAAGTGACAAGCCTATTACTGTAAGGTTGACTTTGATCTAGAGATAGCATAAATTCTAGAGGCATGGCTACATCCTTCTCCATATGTAAAATAAGCTGAAATTCTTCCAGGTCAGTAAGTATATCAAATAATGACCTCAGTAGGCAGGCATCCATTATGGACTGCTTTTCTTATAGTTAAATTAACTTTGTTCCAAACATGGCTATTATTAGTGCGCGTGCGTGTGCGCATGTGCATGATGTCCTCTTAAGTATTCATCCTGCTAACAGTCTGGAAAATACCAGTGTTCCAAGAGTTAAGAATCTGGGACATTTATATGAAGAGGTTTAGAAATACACAGGAAATAGGAGAAAGGAATGAGACAGAAAACAATCCATCTGCTTTTGTTAGATGATCTCTGCAAATTGTTGCGCCCTAATTGGACACAAGGAATACCATTAATATACTTAATCACCTCCAAGTAAGTAATGATCAGATTAATCTGAATCTTACTTGTTGGTGTGATCTGCTCATATTAGAGAGACTAAGTAGGGCTGGGAAGCATACTTGAATACAAAAGCTGTAAGGAATATTGAGGGCCTGGAAGACATGGTGTTCTTAATTCAGTAGGTGTCATTCTTCCCTCTGAGCCAATATTGACTACGTGTCATGCTATAGTGCTGGAGGTAGTGTTTTTCAGGCAACAACAATAATGCAATTTTTATGTTGCAGAAGCTCTCAGGGCCCCAGTAGTGCTGTATGATTTGATTTCAGTTTTTATCAATTATATAGGCAAGCAACCAAACAAACCCCAAACCTTCTTCATTGTTTCTACAGTGTGAGAGGGAACTAAAAGACAAAATGACTTAAAGTATAAGATAACCAGAATGCTTCCATAAGGCATTCAAGCACTATGACTGTAAGTGATGTGACTGGCGTGTTTATCTGAAGATCTAGATATGCAAGTGGGGCAGATGCTTCCAGAATTTCTATTCTGAAATTTAAAACCATCCTCTTACTCTGTATTTGATTATGGTAGCTAGACCTATGATAGGTGATAAAAAAAAAAGTTAAGGCTGAACATAAATATATGAAATAATAGAAGGCATTTGGGAGAAGGCACCACAAAAATGTGCCCATATTTCCTGGCTGAATGGCCTACTTTCACGATTATGTTGAACTGGATAGTGTTGATGTGACCACACCATTGGGTTTTCACAACTCTCTATGTATAATAAAAATATTGCTTGTGCTTTGCTTTTTCATTTATGTATACATCTCTTCATGCTTTAGGACTTAAAGACCTATTCTACTCTTCTCCATATACTGTGGAACCACTCAAATGAGACAAATGAAATGTATTACTACAAGTAATTCAGTCCATAGGGTTGAGATAATGACCACTGTCACACCCCTTCATCTCAAAATGTATGAGTTGTAGATTCTAAGGTTTAAGGAATAATTGTGCTTATTTTCTGTTCTTCTATTTGTTGTTTGATTATAGTTCTTTCTTATAGCAACATTTTCAGCACAAATATGCACAGAACAATTGTATGGAAAAATATTACCTACTGCTTATCTCTCCCATGTCTTGTTTATTTTTATGCTTTTTACTAGTCAAAGTTCTTTGAATATAAAAAGAATGACTAATGCCATTAGAAACTCCATTATCCTTATCGCATGGAACCTGAGAAGGACAACCAGATTACAGGCTGAAGATGGTAATGAGAAAGGCTTCTGTTAACACTGCTACTCCCTGCCAAGAAAACACATTCACGCAGTATTTTCTGTAATACTGTAGCTCATTCTTCAATTGCCTGATATTATTGCTCAGTGAAGGAATAATATCAATAACCTGCAGTCTTTACTCAGACAAAAATATACTGACTTCTTCAGGAGGTATAGTTGAAGGAGGAGTACAGCAACTTAATCAACTGCCCCATAATACTGTGATGGGCTAGCTGGCAGTGACCTAGGCCAGGGTTTTGAAAGGGCAAAAGATGATTGGAGGACTTGGGATTCCCTTTCTGCACCATTCAGGCCCCAGAGACTCATCCCCCCCTCCCCATGTCCCGATTGGCCCCTTAGGTCACCTGGAGGGGGATAAAAGGGGCAGCGTGGGCTGACTCAGGGGAGAGACCAGTGAGGGACAACAAGGAAGGAGCTTCACAGAGCTGGGCCAGCGGGGTAGGAGCAGTGCCCCGGAAGAGCCTGAAAGAGCAGGACCTGCAGGCAGCAGTGGGACCCTCAGCAGCACGGCATGCGGCCAGCAGGAGAGGCTCCCCACTGGGCTCCAGAGTCCCCAAGGAGAGGCTGCAGCCAGCAGGAGAGGCTCCCTCCGCTCCAGCAAGGATCTGAGCAGCGACCTAAGGGGTTCCTAGCTTTGCTTCCAGCTCCTCCAATCAGAGGCCAGGCAGCTTGATGTGAGGCCAGGGCTCTGGAAAGGTCAAGACCCCTAGGAGGCTGGAGCAGTGCCACCAGTGGTGGCTGTGTGGCAGTGTTCCTGCCTACCAAGTGGGTGACTTTGGGTGAATGAGATAACCAGAAGCAAGTGTTCTTACAGTGGAAACAGGCCATTGTATTATTCTCCCCCTCCAGGTACTTAAGGGCCTATATTTCCTTGCCATTTTGCACCTTTTTATATTTCACCAACCTGTATTGTTTGTTCTGCTGTTTGTGTTTTATATTTTGTTAACCCTGTCTTTTGTCAGTGATTGTAAGTGTCTAACCTTTGTTGAATCCTGCCCCCTTGGGGCATTGTAGTGTCCACTATACCCTCTGATTTATGCCTGTTATGTTCCCAGCATGAAAAAGGTATATGGTTAAGTCCCCATTGGTGGTCTGACTCTGCTCTATAGGGGAGAAGAGTCCCTACACCTCCTACAGCGCTTGTGCACCTGCTTTGATCCCTTCAATTGGAGAGGGGATACCTCTTGGAGTACCGTCTGGGTTACAATACTTTAACTCATTATGCAGCAGTTCCTCAGGTTGACCACTTCTCAGGTTTGTCATGTGGCCAGATGTTACATTAATCAGCAACACCCATCAATTATTGGTGCTTTTCTATGATTTCAGTGCTCTGCACTGTTTCTTGCAGGCTAGTTTGAGAACATTTTGATTGCACATTAGTAAAGAGTTAATACAAAGTTTGCCTGTACATGGAACTCTGTTTATAAAATTTGCATGACCAATGAGGTTTGTTGTTATTATGAATTGCAAACAACTTCCTCACTGCAGGGTATTACAAAGTATAAGCAGTGAATGTGGGGAGATCTGTTAAAATTGGAAATTCTCAGGGTCTCATGGACTCTTGCATATCAGGAATTCAAGTACACTTTTGTGAACGTTAATTACCACTTGGTTTATTGAGAAATGGACTGCAGTTGTTGTACCTTAAGAAATCTATATCTCACTGAACACCATAAAGTACTGTTTTCCCATCAGGGAATTTCAAACACACAAAATTTCAAAGACTAATGAACCTCACCATGTCATTTGAGAATCTGCACAATTTGCTACATCTGCAGAATTTAAACTTATTATACTCTCTTTCCACCACAGCCTGGCTAATAGCAAAGCAAAAAGCTGTCAAGACGGCTAAGGCATTACTATAAAAAGGTAACTAGAGTGAGAGAGAGACCCATGGGTAGCATTACTGGATTTGAGATATACACCAACAAAAGGCCAGGGCAGCAGCTTACTACAGCTCATCATGTCAAACTGTCCACACTTTGTTGTGTACAGCAAATAACCATGAAGCCAACAGTAGTGGAAAAGGTGATGGGAACTGTGTGTCAAATACCATTATGGCAGAGGGTCCAAGCTGCTCCCTGAATTCCAGGACCATTATCTAGAGATAATACTACTGATAAGTAATGACAAGAGGTGGAAGGAAGGGACCTGTATGCGAAGTGGACCACTTGGCAGAAGTAGAAGGACAGCTCTGTTTTCTCAACTGTCATTCACTGAAAACAACTGTCCACTAAGGATATTCCAAATGAATCCGATCACAGGGACTCCGGGGAAACAAGGGAACGTGGCAACAACTGTGAAAAGAATTCCTTGTTTAGAGACCTCTGTGCGCTGGCAAAGGCAATGCAGGAAATTCAGTAGCACAGACATCTCCTCAGAATCACACAAAGTGGAAGAGCATTGTTTAGTAATTGCCTAGAAATTTCAGAGACTAAATGAAACACAGAATTCAGATTGTTTGGCTCCAGCTCTCATGATCTGGACATACCTTTTATATTTGGGATCCAACCAATGCAAAACTCATTAGCGCAACTTCCATGCCTGCCCCTGGTGACCTCAGGAAGCATAAACAGAGAACAACTTCAGTTCATCTACAGGAAATGGTCAATTGGGAATGGTGAGTGATCTATCTTAATGGGCCTTCAGGGCTAGTTCCTTCTGATTGGTACCTTCGGTTTACACAGCTCCCAAAAAACCTATTTCTTCCAGCCTCCTTCAGGAACTCTTCCTCTATCTCTCCCTCCTTTCCTTATTCAGTATAACATCTGCCTGTTCAAACAATCTCGCTATTTTTAGTTCAAGAGCCTCCTTCTCCGATATGCCAGCTCTCAGAAATATCTAGTCAAATGTTTCATTCTCATGAAGATGCTGAAACTGCATCTTTCCTCCTCTGACTCTGAATTTCTCCCTTCTTCCACTTCCACTATGATTTAACTTTACAGTGAGCTTCAAGATGTAGTTTACTTGAAAGACACTCCTTGGGATAATACTGCATTGTATGCTGTTCATTCATCAAATGTTCGCCCACTCCATCCAGAATGTATGCTGTTGAATTTCTTTCCTTTCAAAACACCATGAGTGTTTTAAGAGACAGAATATGTCTTTTAAAACCTACTGTTTATGGATTATAATTGAGACATTTCACATTATTCAGATGTTTTCTTTTATTTATTAGGAAATGTCATGTCATCTGGGAGAAAACAGAATCCAAACCACTAAAATTTTCCAGTGACACTAATAAGTGAAGAGACGCTTATGTCCCATCATATGAGCAATGTGGCCGTATCCTGTTTAGAATAAACAAAATAAATAATACCTGTTTTCTGCTATACTTGTTCCTTGCTCCCCAGAGGTCATATAAAAGGTCATTTCCAGTATCATATCTCCACACCTGCCCTTTTGTTCTGCTTTCACAAGTTGCATCTTGTTATGTTAAATTTTTTGAAATCTGCATGCCATGTGAATGCAATAATCAGCCAATGTTTTATGTATAAGTGTGGAAAATATGTATGCTGTATTATCTCAGATGGGCTAGTTCACTTCATTTCACCTCCATTTTCTGTTGGAATCTAAAGTTTTATTTCTTTCTACTCTTGATTTAGGCAGCTACTAATCACATTCTTCTTCATCTAATGGTTGAAGAATACATGGAAGCCTAAAATAGGCTTATCTGAAGCAGCTGTCTGTATTCTTATTATCATTCATTACTGACAGTGTTTTGCTTTAAAAATGATTATCAAAACAAGGGCCCTCATAGATATGTGCTGATACTGAGGGTGAGGGTAAAGGGGAAATTAGAAAGTTCCCTGCTTCACAAACTCAATCTTGTTCTGCAGCACTTTCTTCTATTTGGGTCCTCACACCCTGCAAAGCTCTCCAGTACACCTTAGTTGTAGGCCAACAAAGAGGACATCTCAAGTTTCATTTCTCCAGGTAGCAGCCAGCCTGTCCACCACCACCCTTTGGATGTGCCCCATAAGACAATTTTCTACCCACCAGACTGTGTAATAATCTACATTGCAACTGTTTAGTTTATTTATAAGAATTAGGTATGATACTGTGTCAAAGGCCTTTTAAAAATCTAAGTCAGAGGTCAGGAAAACAGATCTTACGATGACAGGCTGAGAGCCATGGGACTCTTTAGCCTGGGAAAGCATAGGCTCAGGGGTGATCTGATGGCCACCTATAAGTTTATCAGGGGTGACCACCAGGATCTGGGGGAACGTTTGTTCACCAGAGCGCCCCAAGGGATGACGAGGTCAAACGGTCACAAACTCCTGCAAGACCGTTTCAGGCTGGACACAAGGAAGAATTTCTTTACTGTCCGAGCCCCCAAGGTCTGGAACAGTCTGCCAGTGGAGGTGGTTCAAGCACCTACATTGAACACCTTCAAGAGTAAATTGGATGCTTATCTTGCTGGGATCCTATGACCCTAGCTGACTTCCTGCCCTTTGGGCAGGGGGCTGGACTCGATGATCTCCCAAGGTCCCTTCCAGCCCTAATGTCTATGAAATCTATGAAATCTATCCTTGGCAAGACCTTTGAAAAAATTGTTAATGATCACATTTATGGGGGACCACCAGGTAAAATGATTCCAAGGGGCTATCAGCATGGGTTCATAGCAGCCAGATCCTGCCTAACTAACCTGGTTTCATTTTACTACTGGGTCACAAAATGCATCGCATTGCAGGCTCATGTTCATCTTGTGGTCAATGATGACGCCCAGGTCTCTTTCTTCTATAGTGCTAACCAACGCAGCACTGCCGAGCCTATAAGGGTGCTGCAGGTTTTTCCTCCCAAGGTGGAGAACCTTGCATTTTTCGGTGTTAAACACCATGAGGTTCTCGTCTGCCCATTTGCTGAGCTTGTCCAGGTCAGCCTGGATCACCCGCCTCTCTTCTGGCGTGGATGCTTTGCCCCAAAGTTTGGTGTCATCGGCGAACTTGGCCAGTCCACTCCTGACTCCAATGTCCACATCGTTAATGAAGATGTTGAACAGTATGGGTCCCAGGACAGAGCCTTGAGGGACCCCACTGGTCACAGGGCACCACGATGAGTGACTGCCATCAATCACAACCCTCTGGGTCTGACCACGAAGCCAATTTCCCAGCCAGCGGATCGTGGTAGAGCCAAGGCCACAACTGGCCAGTTTGGCCAAGAGGTGATCATGGGATACCAGATCAAAAGCTTTTTTGAAGTCAAGATATATGACATCAACCTCTTCTCTCTTGTCCAGGTGATAGGTCACCTGGTCATAGAAGGAAATGAGATTGGTCAAACAAGACCTACCCGCAACAAACCCATGCTGGCTATCCCTTAGAATGTTAGCCTGGGCCAGTCCCTCAAGGATGGCCTCCTTAATAAACTTTTCTAGGATCTTTCTCAGGATAGAAGTCAGGCTAATGGGCCTGTAGTTAGCCGGATCCACTCTCCTCCCTTTTTTGAAGATCGGCACCACATTGGCCTTCTTCCAGTCTTCAGGCACTACACCAGAGCGCCAGGAGTTTTCAAAGATCCGTGCCAGGGGCTGGGCCATGATGCTTGCCAGCTCCTTGAGTACCGTGGGGTGCAGATTGTCAGGGCCAGCTGACTTGAAGGTATCCAGCTTCTCAAGGTGTTCCTTCATGAGGTCAGCATTTATGGAGGGTAGGGGATCCCCCTCACCCAGATTTCCCTGTCCCATAGCAGGCATGGGCGTCCCATGGGACTGATGAAAGACTGACGCAAAGTACCTATTTAATAGGTTGGCTTTTTCCTGGGCATCAGTTGTCAGTTGCCCCATCTGGTTTAGCAGGGGTCCAACATTGCCCTTGCTTTTCCTCCGGCTCCCCACATATCTGAAAAAGGACTTTTTGTTGTCCTTGATGCCTGAAGCTAGTTGGAGTTCAGTTGCAGCCTTGGCTTTCCTGGTTTGCTCCCTGCAGGACCGGACCAGCACGGAGTAATCCTCCCTGGAGGTGAATCCCGTCCTCCATCCTTTGTAGGCTTTCCTTTTTAGCCGCAGGAGGTCCGCTAGGTCCCTGGAGAGCCAGGGGGGCTGCTGTGCCTTCTTGCTGCCTTTCCTCCGTGTTGGGATAGATTTAGCTTGTGCACTGAGGATCGCTTCCTTGAGAAGCAACCACTCTTCTTGAACTCCCATCTTCCTGGGGTCATGGTCCCTGAGGGCCTGACCGACAAGCCTCTTGAGCTTATCAAAGTCAGCTTTTCTGAAGTCAAGGACTTCTGTGTTGCTGACTGACTTGCCAGCTTTACAGTGGATGGTGAAGGTGATCAGCTCGTGGTCGCTGTCACCCAGCTTCCCATCGATCACTAGGTCGCCGATTAGGTCATCCCCCGTAGCAAGTACCAGGTTGAGCAGCGCTTTGCCTCTCGTTGGCCCATAGACTTCTTGAGTCAGGTAGAGGTCATCCACGCATGAGAGAAAGCTTTGCGACCGCTTGGATTTTGCTGAGTGATTTTCCCAGGAGATGTCCGGGTAATTGAAGTCGCCCATGACAACCAAGGTCCTGGAGCAAGCGGCCTTAGTCAGTTCCCGGGCGAACTCCTGGTCAAGCTCAGGACTTTGAGTGGGAGGTCTGTAGTAGACTCCCACAGTTGTGTCCCCTGTGCCATATTCCCCATGAATTTTTACCCAGAGGGTCTCTAGCTGTCCATGCCGGTCACCAACATCAGCTTGCAGGGACATGTAGCTTTCCTTGACATACAGAGCTACACCTACACATAGGTGAGACTAACCGACCTATAGTTACCCGGTTCCTCCTTCCTCCCCTCCTTGAAAATAGGGACCACATTGGCCTTTTTCCAATCTTCTGGGTCCTGTCTTGAGCATCATGAATGCTCAAACGTTTGTGCTAGCTGGTCTGCTATGACTCCAGCTAATTCCCTAAGTACCATAGGATGAAGATCATCAGGGCCTGTTGATTTAAATACATTCAGGCCCTCCAGGTGCCCCTTTACTAGGTCAGCTTGAACAGTTGGTGGGTTGGTATCTATACTGGGCTTACCTAAAGTCCCAATGGGATGCATATTTGCATTTGTGTCCAGGAACATGGATGCAAATAAATCATTTAGGAGCTCCACTTTGACCATCCTATCTGTTACCAGTTGCCCTAGTCCATCATGAAGGGGCCCTAAGTTACCCTGCACCTTGTTTTTGCTTCCTATGTACTCAAAGAATGACTTTTTGTTATTCTTAACTTTTGCTGATAGCCTAAGCTCCATTTCCACTTTGGCTGTCCTCAACTGTTTCCCTGCAAGCTCAAGCCAAGCAGGTATACTCCTCCTTGGTGGCAGCTCTCTGCTTCTACAGTCTGTAGGCCTCTCTTTTCCCTTCCAGGCTCTTCAGATTTCCCTGCTCAACCAAGAGAGTTTTTTTGCTTTTTTGCATCCTTTTGTGTGTACTGGGATGGTCCTTTTCTGTGCCTGCAGGATTAGTCCCTTGAGAAACACCCATCCTTCCTGGACTCCCTTCTCTCCAAGGCTTTTACCAGTCAGTCCCTCCCTAACTAATCTCCTGAGCTTGTTAAATTTGGCTTTCCTGAACTCTAGCACTTTCACCCTACTAGTTATCTTCCTCACCTTTCTCCAGATAGTGAACCCTATCAATAGGTGGTCACTATCCCCTAGGTTACCTTGCACCTGCAGATCCCCCACCAGTTCATCCCCTGTGGCCAGTACCATGTCTAGTAAGGCATTTGCCCTAGTGGGAACATGCATCTCCTGTGATAGGTGAATGTCCTGTAAGGAGGTAAGAAACTTTCACGAACAGGCAGACCTGGCTGCCTGTTTCTCCCAGGAGATATCTGGGAAGTTAAAGTCACCCATGATGATCAGGTCCTTTGAGCACACTGCCTCTGAGAGCTGTCTCAAGAATTCCAGGTCTAATTCATCCCCCTGGTGTGAGGGTCTGTAGTCAATCCCCAGTACCAAGTCCCTTTCACCCTGACCCCCTGTAACCTGACCCATAGTAGCTCAATTTGCCCTTCTTCTTGGCTCAGTTTAACTACAGAAGATGTATATTGCTCATTAACATAGAAAGCAATGCCCGCCCCCCATTTTTTCCCCACTCTGTTCTGCCTGTACAGGCTGTAGCCCTCAATGTCCACTGCCCAGTTGTGGGCAGGATCCCACCAAGTTTCTGTTAGCCCGTTGAATTCTTTATTTACAAGCAGGAGTGCAACTTTCTCCTGCTTGTTCCCCATGCTCCTAGCATTAGTATAGAGGCATCTAAGACCCCCAATAGGTGCCCTTGCTACCTAAAGTATTGGCATATACTTTAAGCCTGTTAGCATTTAGACTGGTCCATATTAATCATTTTGTGCCTCAGTTATGGTAATTAAACAACTCATTTTAACACCATGTTGTTAACGTCATAGTGTTTTATGCCTGATTTGACCAAAGTCCAGCTTGTGTTAGTCACTGTATCATACTGTGTAAAAATGCCCAAATTCAATAACATTTATTTTTTCCTTAGATAAACTAATAAGTGTTTATTATAATTGCATAATATGAAAGATTACAGGCTTGTTTCTGATCTCACCTACTATATAGTTAGTGAAAAAATCAGGAGTTGTTTCAAAGAAGTTAGTGAAATACCAACACTGCAGAAGCAGCATGGGATAAAAATGAAGCCCAAAAGTAAAAGATATTTTCATTTCTTAAGCAGGTCACAATCCCCAAATATCTTGTAGTACTACTTGTTGTCACCAGCCCCTCCTCCCTCTCACCCAAAAAAAACCAATAAAAACCTCTTCTCTCACGTAACTCCACTGATATCAATCAAGTTTAGTATAACTGGCATTAATCAGGCTAACCACTTACAAAATAATATACAACAATCTGCAGAACCACCAATTGCAGATCATTTCCCTCAGATTCAAAAGATGATTTTTATAAAGGTTTCAGAGAAAAGTAAATTTACAAAGCCCATTGCAAAAAATGATGCATCCACTCAAACTGCAATTAAAGGCACTGATTAGGGAAGGTATTTAAGCCCATTAGTAACTTTGAGGTCAATGGGATTACTCATATGCTCAAAATAATATGTGCTTGAGTAACTTTCTAAATCAGGGCTCCAGCACTCACAGTGAAATAAAATGTTTTGCCTTGTGAAAATGGAACAACAGCATCATTAACAAGTGAAACCCCATTCACATGCTTCACATTCATGGGACAAAAAGCACGTGTTTAATTGAAGCCAAGCAGATGCTTATATACATTAATGAATATGAAAAAAAAAAAAAAGAGTGCCACATTCATAGAATTATTTTCAATTTATTTAAATGGTTTAATTTCTAGAATCTCTTAGTGTTTGGGCTACTTGAGTTGGTTTCCTGTCTGCTTTGATGAATTGAACAATATGACGATGGGTTGAAACAAACTGGCTCTTTATGATATCCCAAGGAAAAACTCCTGCTGTAAGCCTCTTGCTTTTCTCAGAACCCAAATGGTTTTGCTTTTCTGAAAGAAACATGGCACTGTGGCAGTGGGAAGAACAAGGGCCAGTTGAGAAACATATTATTATCAGGGACAAGTTTTTCAAGTGAACCGGACACCTGCTGTATAAGTGGAATTAAGTTGTTATTGCTTTATAGCACTGAACAGACAGCCTGGAAAGGGACCATTTTCATTCATACAAGAATGAAATATTCTTTCAAGAGATATACTGGAACAAAGCTTGGGGACTACACAATACCAAAACCAGATATTCAACCAATGGGGAAAATTTTGCTTTTAAAATCATGTTCAGATCATGCAAATGTTAAAACAAGAAAAGTGATAAGCAAAGAGAAGATAATGCAGCCTCTGTGCTAGAGTACAGGACTGAGACTAAGGAGAAAGGGTTTCTATTCTTGCATTAGCCACTGGCCTGCAGGAGAACATTAGGCAGGTCATTTCACCATGCCTGTCTCAGTTTTCCAATCTGTAAAGGTCTTTTAAGTCTACTAATGAAAACTGCTGTTCAAGAGCTGGATAGGATTATTATTCAGCATAAAACAAGGTATACATGAGACCTTATTTGATATATTTAGGCGTATTGTAAATATATATATAGAATCGTAGAAATGTAAGATGGTCACACAGGAGATCATCTAGTTTAACTCCCTACACTGAAGCAGGCTTACACCATTTCTAGCAAACATTTTTCTCATCTGTTCTTAAAAACGTTTAGTGCAGCTGAATCTATAACTTCCCTAGGTAACATGTCTCACTATTTAACTGTTCTGGTATGAAGAAATTCGCCCCCTAAAACCAAATCTAATTCTTTACAGCAAATTAAACTTTTTATTCATGTCCTTCTTTCAGTGTCCATGGAAAACAACTGATCACCATCCTCCTTATAACAACTTTTTACTTACTTGAAGACTTTTCTCATGACCCCTTACAGTCATCATTTTTTAAAAGGAAACTATAGCAGTTTCTTCAACCTTTCCTCACAGCTTGTATTTTCTAAACCTCTTATCATTCTTGTGAATCTGCTTTGGGCTTTTTCTAAGGTAGATAGATGTATATATATACATCTTAAGTCAAGATTATCAGTGGTTCCTTGACCATCTAAATTTAAAAATATACAAGCAAGGGACTAGTCCTACATGCTTTACACAATACAAGGAGAATATGGCTCCCCTCTGTACCTATTTATTTCAGACAGACTGGGGAACACAGCCAGACTAAATTCTAGTGCTGGCAGCAAAAAGGTAGCTTGCTTCCAGATGTGCTGTAGTGGTGGTCAGTGTTCAGCAACATTTTTCTAGCTGTGGACCAGAAGGACCCAGCTCAGGTACAAGGAAGGCCAGTGCTAGGACCTGGCTCCTGCTACCACTCTTTCCACCAACATCCTGTTTGTGGCATAGCACAGGCAAAACTCCCCCTACAGCCAAAGCCCCCTGTTGCTGAACATTGTTGTAGTACTCCTAGGTCAGGGCTGGATCCAGACTGCTGGCCATAAGAAGCTGACCCCCAAGATATGGAAAAGGGATTACAGTTATGCAAATGAGGATGGGGGTTATAAAGAATCCACTTTCTGGGGAAAATGGACCAAAAAACCTGTTACATGAGTTACATACAGATAGGGAACTGGGAGCTCACCTATCATTCATTAGTAATGAAGTGCACAAAACTGTGTGGCCTAAAGAAAGATCTTCTGTAGTTATTGCTAACAGCAAGTCCCTTAGGTACCCAATGTGCCAGGTGCTAAGGGAACACATTACTCACTCATATGCACAAAGGCTTGAGATTATAACAGTATCAGGTAGGTAACTTGTCCCAGCCTCTGCATCATATGAAACAGAGTGATGACATTTCCTATGTGAATTCTAACTGAAGCAAATCTATTTTCCATTATACTCTTCCTAATATTTTATAGTAACTTTATTTGGGTCATCTCTGAATCCTGGATTTTCCCAGCACATCAGAACTCTGCACTTAGGTTAAGATGTCTGTAGACGATGCCAAAGAAGTTATGATTAGGGGTCTATTGAACTTGAGGGGGCAGCCAGCCAATTTCACAGGCAGATTGCAGGGCTGGCTGCCATTTTGGGCTGATCATGGTGGGCCCTCCCTCACCTCTGTCCGAGGGACCCTGGCTGCCCTGCCCCTTGCTGGTGATTGGTTGCAAGGGCTGTCTGTCATGTGGTGTGACCCTGCCCCTCTCCACTAATTGGTGGCAAGGGGAAAGACAACAGGCAGCCTTCTCAGTCCATCAGTGATGAGGGTGGCAGCTATCTTGGGCTCCCTTTCGTACTGATAGCCCCTCTCCTCCCTTTCAACCCTGGTGGGCTGCACAGCCAGTTCACAGTGCCATGAGGACTGCTAGCTTTCTGAGGAGCCAGCATTTCATTTTCAGTAAGATTTTTTTTTTCCAGTGGTCTTCCATTTTTCATGGAGCCTTCCCAATTTTGTGTTTTTTGCGAAAAATGTGCAACTGTGATTTCAGTAGGTTCCTAGTCATGATATTAGGAGTATGATCAAGTCATTCAGCTGTTATCTGAATTATATTGGTCTATCAGTTCCCACATCTTAGGATTTTTAATATGCTGTGAACCAGACAGCAGTTGAGAAATACCTGTTTATCGTGTGATAACAATACTTTGCGTTTCTACGAAGACTTGCATGTGATGCTTTCAAAGAGTTTCACACATGCTAATCCATTAAGCATTGTAGCACACAGTATCCCTGCAATGTAAATATTACTGATTACTTCCACCTTACAGAGCAGGTGAAAGTAAGGCATAGGGAAGTTAACCGATTTACTTGCTACATAATGTGGCAAGTGAGTTGCACAAATAGGATCAGAATCCAGGAGCTCTGATACTCTAGCCACTGGAAAATATTCTTTTGCCTCCAAAGCCTTCTGAAGAACACAAAATAATATTCAAACAACATCAAGCCACCTCATTAAATTGGAAGAGAAGGAAGGAGGGAAGGTTTCAGTGAGTAGAGGGTTTTGGAGTGAGATAGGCAGTTCTGAGCCTGAGCAGAATTTGTGTTCCATTGATCCAAGTGGCCAGGTTCATTCTTGAATATATTTATGTCCAGTTTTCTGTGCAAGAGAGAGGTAGAGGGAAACAGAGCCTGTATGATTCCCCTAGAGGATCAGGTTGGAGTGCTTTGCTTCAGATGGAATGAAGAGCACAGAAGTCTGGAGCTGGTCCACTCACCTTTCATCAGGTGCTGTCACTCAACCAACAAGTGCTGATGTCCCTTTAGATTCTGCATTGGGGACTTATTAAACCATCTCCCTTTGGTGCAGTTTTAGGATAACCTTATGATTCTACTCTCTGTATGTTTTTATCAGCAGTTTCACACACTCTGAAGGAGGCAACAAGTATCAGCAATTCCCACAAAATGCAGTTTATGCAATTAAAAGGGAAAAAAGAGAAAATGATAGGGGAAAAACTGTACTGAAGAAATGGGGCTCATTCTCCTTACAGTTCTAAGGCCATTTCTAATTATATCCACCACTGTGATTGCAACAGAAGATGAAGAGAACTAGCTTATCTCAAAAAAAACCCTGTGTACACAACTCAACTACACTAAAAAAATTCTAGGATATAGGGATCTAAATAGGAGACCCTATCTATTCAATATGGGTTCGCATTTCTCAGCACGCAATGCTTTACATGTTCAAAATGCCTAAAAGGCCTTAACTAATTAAACCATACAACACAAGTCTGAGTGAGATTGCTATCTACATTTCCAGATGCAGAAAACAAAGCAAGGAAGGTGAAGGGACTTGCTCAAACCACAGAGAGAGGCAGTCAATGATAGAGCCATGATTAGAACCTGTGAACTTCTGACATTTCATCCATGATGATGCTATTAGGCCACAGCCCCTCTAGTATAAATAACAGTGGGACTGGTACCACTAGGGGAGGAGCAAAAAAGAACTTCCCCATCTCTTTCATCCTGTTCAGCAGAATTCAGAGACTGTTTTCTGCTAATGCCTACAGCAAGTGATAATCAACTAATAAGGTAAGAGCAGAGAAATAAAAAGGTGGGGTCATAAGTAGAGATGGTTGTGGAAGGTGTTAGGAGCGGATGGAAACTTCCTCTTAAACAGAAGGAAAAGAGATGAACAGGCTATACCAAGCAATCCTGGAAAGGAAATTTAACATGGCTTTATCTGTGTAACCAAGCATGCAAATTCAGGGTTCCTTATCTGAGGACACTTTTCCTAGTAACTATTAACAGAACACAGTTTCATGGAAGGTCAAATACAAAAGCATCCCAGGAAATTAATCACACAATAATTTGAATATTCATGGTAATTCTCCTAAAGTGTGCATACAGCTCTGTGTGAGGGTTGAAAAGAAATTGCTTCTTCTTTGAGCTTGCTAGTGAGAAATCAGCTGTAGACCTGTGCGCAGCAGCTAGTATTTGCTTTGGATTTCGATTCGGCTATTTCGGAGGTCAGTGATACGATTTGGTGATTCGAATCACTGTCCTGAATCTGATTCGGAGATTCAGCTGCAGCTGAATTGGCCCCACCTCTGTCCACACTTAATGGCTGCCCCACCTGTTCTCCCAGCAACCGGCTCTTAAGAAAATAAATAAATAAACAAAGCCCACACTCACTGGCTGCTGCCCAGCAGGGGGACAATCCATACTGTCCCCTGTTGCATGGGGCACTCTGCCATGAGCCCCTGACCCCCTCTTGCTTTCCCAGTACCCCTCCATGGCTGTCCCCCCTACCCTAGCTCCCGGCCCTTAAAAAAGAAAAAGTCCTGATTCACCAGATCCTGCCACCCACTGCCTGATGTTTCATGGGAGGCTCTGCCATGAGCCCCGAGAAGCCCAAGGACACTGCAGCAGCTGGTGAGTCAGGGCTTGGGGGGTTGGCAGAGTGGGCAGGAGGCTGGGGGAGCAGGTGGGAAATGGGGACCAGTGGGGGTCCCCTCATGGTCCCCTCCCTCCTCTCCAGCCCCCCCCCCCCTTACTTACCAGCATGGAGTCTGGGTCCAGCTCCCTGCTGTAGCAAGTGGGGACTGCCTGAATCACCAAAGCTCTCTGAATCTTTTCCAGATAGATTCAGAGAGTTTTGGATCAATTCAGACCTTTTCATTGGTCTCCTGATTCGATATGGATTTGGAGATTTAGCCACCGAATCGGGCTGAATCTTCTCTGAATTGAATCAGCACCTGAAGCTTTGCAGTCTTAATCAGATGCACCCCAGTCTTCAGTTACAAGTAGAGAAGAGCTGGAATATAGGACGTTTCCAGGCTCACTGTGGGGGGAGGGGGGGACACCTCCAAGTGACTGCTATGGACAGGATGCAGTCTGGTTCCATAATCTCAGCAAGGTTCTTTTAAACTATCCAGGTTGCAGCAAACTTGCAGCACTCAAATGCACATGTAAATAATCTTTATATCACCTGACTTGATCTTGAATCACTTTACTTTCCTTAGGAAGCTTTCAAGTGATCAAACTGCAGTCTTTATTAGAAGTCTGTCTTACCATCAAGGTTTTTCTTTCTACCCTCTGATATCTTTCTCTTTATTCTCTGAAATATTTCTCCTACTTAATATTATTTTCCCTTTAAACAAATTCAGCCATTCCTGTCAGTTCCTCCTCTCACTCCTTTTGCTGCTTTTTGACTTAGTGGTGAGAAGTGTCTTGCCCAGGATGGCTTAGATAACAATATTTAAATGGAATGACATTTACACTTCAAGGCATACTTTTGTAACAAATCAAGGGACATCTGGGAACTTCATGGATGTCACCATATTGCATAGCACAGATGCTCGATACAATAAGGAACAGCAGGAGTAGAACTCTGATCTGCCTGATCCAAAAGCTCAGGTCCTTAAATTAGAAGACTTTCTACTAGCTGTTAGCAAAATAGTACATGGCTGAGCAGTTGTGGTTCTACGCTGTGCCTCTCCCCCCACATGCAAACCAGAGGTCCTATGGAAAACCACATCATGTAATAATGGACTGTCTCATCATTGAGATGCACAAGACTGCTGAAGTGAAATTCATTTTGCTGCATTCATTCTGTCATTTCCTAACTTGGGACTTGGCTGTCTTAATAGCACACTTTCATTTATGTTTTGTGTTGGTTTTATTTACATCACATGGGAGACATAGCCAGTGCTTTACAAGACACTGCACTTGACCCAAAGTGCTTGTACTCTCTCTCAGTCAAAAAGTTATGCAGGGCAACAGTTTAATTCTGGGCAGCTATAGAGGGATCACTGGGGAGGAGATTAGTTCTCTGATTACCTCTCTCTGCCCTCCCCTCTGTCTTTTGCTATTTGCTTGTACAATGGGGCCTTGATCCCTGACTAGAATTCTTAGGTGTTACTGTAATATATGACAACCAATTACTATCCTTTCCTCCTCCTAAGATTCCTGTAGATTGTAAATGGTGAGCTGGGACTCTCTTCCACTGTGTATTTGTACAGTGCCCAGCATAATAAAGGCCCTGGTCTAAGTTAGGGCATCTAAACACTAACTGAATACAAAAAAACAACAACGGTTCATACTGCTGTGCTCAAAATTAAAGCTTAAATGAGTCTTTGGCCATTTGGAGGGTCATGCAGGCAGCATCCTCAGATAGTTTCTTAATCTTGTGCCGTGACAGGAGTGCTAGCTAAGCTGGGTGCTGTGAAAGGGAAGTGAGCAGGGGGTCTTGAATGGTTTGTGCATAACTGAAGCAGCTATGCTCAAACTGCAGTTCCTTTGTCCTTGGAGGGGGTGTTGGTGTCAGGGTAAGAACTTCACTTTTAATGTGCCCCATTAATCACAGAAACCAACAGTCTGATAGGCAATATTCAGCATATCACCTTGTGTCCCACGAACAATAGGGCTAGCTTGAAACTACTGTACCCCAATAGGGTGCATACTGTTCCATCCCCTTCTCCCCCCCATGCTTCATTTATACTCTAAAGGGAGGATGAAGACAACAGATTAGCGCCTCTGCTACTTTAATCTGTTCAATGTCTCTAGCTGGAATTTCACAGGTGTTACAGAAGTCTGGCTTCAGCACATGCAAGCTAGTAGAAGAACTCCAGTAAAAAGACCGGGCCTTTTGTTCCTGGCCCCAGTCATACGAGATTGGCCATAGCTGAAACTGGTCATGTTCTGCCACATACCAGTGGTCTTTATTCATGGACTAAATTGTTTTAACAAAAGCAAGGAGGAATAAAAATGTGTGTGAAGATGTAGTTTAACTTAAGCACCACTAGATGCCCTGAGAGTCCTTTGATTCAGTGTTTGCCTGCTTTCTATTGACGATTCAAACTGTTACTAGGGAAGCAAGCAACAGATACTAGGCTAAGTCATGAGAACAATAGCAGCTTGGCTGTTGGGATATTATTTTAATCTTAAAAATATATCTGCTATATAAATATATTAAATTTAAACACAGAAAGGAAAGCAGAGTGCTTATTATAAAACTTATCAACAATGGGTGATCTATATTACAAAGTTGAAAGAAGGTTCCTCAGGGCCATGCTGGTAGAAGCCAAGAAATTAATATTAGTAAGATGAAAATCTCCTGATTACCCCAAATAATAGATAATTTCTCACTGATATTGCAGAACTAAGCAGCTCTAGCAGAATTATTCTTCAAGGTATAGAATGCAATAAGGGGTGCTTAATGAAATGAACCAAATTCTGCTCTCATGTATGCTATGGTAAGTCTGGAGTAAATCCATTGACTTCAGTGGAATAAATCCAGACTGACATCAATGTAAGTGAGAACAGCAACATACTCAATGAAATCTTAGTTCTACAAATTGCTGGGCCAAGTCCAACATTGCCCTTAAGCACATATATACCCATAGTCAAGTGCATGGATGCCATTTTTGACATCAAGAAAACTATGCATGTACTTTATGCTAAGCATATGCTTAAATGTTGTGGTATATCATGGCCAAAGGGCCCAGTACATTGCAGGATAGAGCAGCAAGGATCTGATTCAGCGTGATATAATATTAAGCACATGAATAGATCACTTGTACTCACTATTCACATGCTGAAGTCCTTTGCTAGGACTTAAGCATGCAGCTTCTAAAGCTCCATGCTTTCGTTGGAGCTTTAGAACCTGCTCCCATATCTGCTCAGATAAATGGATACCGGTCTACTGGTTTCAATGAGCTGTGGATCAGGCTCTAAATATTACACCCAGTAAAGCAGAACATTTTTTTAAAATGTGTGTGTATCCTAAGTAAAATCAGGGGGTCAAGTCCCAAGGTTTTGTAAACTGCCATAGCTCTACTGACGTCAATAATACTATACCTCTATGTGCTTGCTGACTGGTCTAGCTCATTATGTTTAATAAAGAGGCTTTTCCACTTATAGTATACAACAACTTATCTCAAATATTCTCCATGTCTTTCACATGTTGAAGGAATTTTTGTGATCTCTGTTTTAAAGGTGGGTTGACTGAGGCATAGAAAGTTTACCTGATTTACTTAAAGCCACATGGAGAATCAGGGTTAGAGATGGGAAAGCAGCTCAAATATCTGTTGGGTTGACACTGACATTACCTTGTTTGGACACTTGCAAGAGCTCTCTTTCCTTTTTCTTTCTATGATAAGGAGCTCTTTTGACCTGTTTGATCTCAGTGACAGAAAACTGCAAGTGGAAACACTGATATAAAATAAATAATCACTTTCTCCTTTCTAAGCAATCAGTTCTTCAGCTCTATAAATGCAATAATTGTGTAGCTTGGGGTGAATTTGTCCCCTCTCCATATTTCTCATCACTACAATATTTTATCATTGTAAGATGCACTCTTTACCTCCATCCACAGCTTCAGGGCCCTTGTGTGGCTTTTACCTTTTCAGGGAATTTCACAGATAAATCACTGGGTACAAAGTTCTTGAAATTGCCCAGAGCCAATCCAGAGTAGAATAAAATGGTAGGCAGGCAATCCCTCATGTACCTTTTGAAAACAAAAAACCAAAAAAACCCAAAACAAAACAAAAACACACACACAGCCACACCTCTCAGTCAAGTTAGAAGTATAGTGTAGCTGTATGGCAACTGGAATTGTGCATACATTTGATAGCTATGTTCGCAAATGATTCATGCATTCATCCACATCTGGTACCTCCTGAAGATCTGACTGTATTGCTTTCACAATGGAGAACTGGAGCTTGGTATCTTTATTTTTTTTTTAAAAAATGCAACTGATGTGGTATGTACTTCCCTTGTGGGACACAAGATATTGAAATGGCATTTGACAAAGTCACTCACTGATTACTGAGTGCTTGGGATAAACAGATGCTTTCCATTCTCCACAGAATTCTCCTTTCAAATGTGCACATGATAGAAGTTTCCCAGGTTGGAGTTTTGTTCCTGAGACAGGCAGATATCACGTTAGCTCCATGTCATGAACCTAATGCTGATTCTCTGGCGTGCTTTTCTCAGTTTCCACGGACTCTTCCTTCCAAACTGAGCACGTCTCTCCTTAACGCTTTTTTCTACTTTGCTGCTGTTGCTGCACATTCTTCAGTTTTCTTTCCCTTCCCACATAACCATTCATCTCCCACAGCACCTTAAGGGTCCTCTTTTTTTCCAATATTCTTTCCTGCCAAAGGGACATCCCCTTTGTGCAACAAATGTTACTATGCCTATGCAAACATAACAAATATTGAACATAGGACCTTCACTCTTAAAAGAATATAGTCCTTTATCTCTTGACCTACAGGTAATTCCCTTACCTGAAAGCTGTAGTAGACTCCTGTTCCCTTATGCAGATAAGCATTAGAAGGAGACAAAGACTCAGACTTTTCCGTAGTGTGTTGCCAGACACTAGACAGTGCCATGGAATATTTATTCAGCAAATTAATATTTTGCTTTTCCCTCTCTGAGCTCTGCAAAAGCTGCTGCAGTTCACAAGGTTATCCAGATCACTGTGGCCCACAGCTGGCTCCCATTGGTATGCAGTAATCTTGTCAACCCAGGTGTTCCTTTCTTGCAATAAATTGCCTTCTCAGAGGAAAAAAAGCAAAGAGAAAGCTTGGTTGTGTTTGCTTAGAGCAGGACAGTCTGGTCTGAATCTGCAGAAAAAAGACTGCCTAGGAGCCAGGCTAAGGAAAATCTTGCTTGATATACATTCTAGTGGAATGGGCGGACCTGGATTTTATTCAAGCTTTGTCCTTCTAAATGAGCAATCTGTGTGCTGCTTTATTGACTTTCACCTGTGGAGAGTGAGACAGAGCCCCAGAGATTCATAGATTTTTAAGGCCAGAAGGGACTATTACACTCATTAGTCTGGTCTCCTACATAACACATACCATAGATTTCATGTGGTGATTTCGGCATCAAAGCCCAATGACTTGTGAAAGAGTAGGTAAGGGGACTCTGTCAAGTTGTTTTATTGAAGCTGTTCTGCACGGTATTATGCAAGGATTCAGTCCATTAATCCATAGAGCAGATCATCCAGGTAAGTTAGTCCCTGGATCCCACTTGTATTGTCTCTTGGTGCCATTTGCCCATGCGTCTCCTTTCAAAGTCCATAATCATCATCTTCAGCATCCCATTTTAACACTGGCGTTAACTGAGCTCCAGGGAGTAATTGATTTCAATGAAAAGTCCAGATAATTATTTTAATTAAAAAGCCCCCCCAAACTTTTGTTTGATTACAATGAGAAATGAATATTATAAATGAGTGTTAAATGAGCTTAAAATTAAAAGTCCTGGACAGGCTGATGACTAATGTCTATTCTTTATCCATGGAGCTGGGAGAAAAGGGACTATAAGTTTTATTCATGCAGCTTCCATGGCATTTTGCTTCTTGAGTTGCTGGGTTTCCTAAAGGTCTTGATTTGTGAGTAGTAAGATTTGTAGTGATACATGATATGGGTAAGTACATCTTGCATGAGGATTCCCTCTGGGGACCCCTGTGAAGTATAACAATGAAGAATTGGGGGCCAGACAGTAACTGGTTCTTGAATGGACTCCACAGGAGTGAAAGCCAAAGAACCTTCTTGCCCCTTCACCCCCTGTGCAGGGGCCAGTCAGAGCTGCTACCTTTGAGCTTCTCTAAAGGGCTGCTCTGGCTTAGTGCCTTAGCAGGCATTAATCTCTCCAAAATGGAGGTAGGAAAGGGGTCATACTGTTGTCTGAGGAGGGAAATACGCAGTAGGTATGTCTAACACTGCTTCCTAAGTAAGTGTGGGGATGTCACTGAGAAATAAGCCCGGTATGAGAAATACTACCTACTGAGAAATAAGCTCTGCTTGTCCCCAGGCTAGTAGGTTTGCAGTAGATGACTTGGGGTGGCTCTGGGTATGTGTCTCAGCACTATGCCTAGGCTCTCTGTCTTGGGGAAGCATAGGCGTTGTGCAGGGCTGTGCACCTGGGTGGTTCTGAGCCATGTATTTTGGGGTTCCTTCTTCATCAGCTTGCCCGGACTCACTCAGGATGCAGTATAGAAACCCCATTAAAGCACTCTTTGCTGTGGTTTAATGACAGAACATGGCTTTTGGCAAGGTTCACAAGGCACCAGCCAGTAGCAGAAATAGATTATCAGTCTTGTTTGATACAATCTGGTGTAGTCTAGTCTGCTTTTCAAAAGACGGATAGAAAAGAGTGTAGTCCCCAGGCCCATATTCAGTTGTCAGTCCCTCTTCCAACCTTCCCAATTAACACCGGATGCAAAGTCTATTGGAATTCTTGTCTATGTAAATGGAAAATGCCTGTAAAAAAATATCAGGTTAGTAAAAATAGGACTGTGAAGCACCATTTCCTTTGTCCCGGGCCACTGAACAGCCATAGGGTGACAGTATAATTTAGTAGAATCACCCCTGGCAAGGTTTAAAACAGCTCCCTGGGTGAGGGTCTCTGTCTGAGTTTCAGACCCTCCTGAATCACCTAGTCCCTCCAATACTTAAGTATCTGCAAGCTCAGTCAACTTTTTCCAAGGCAGCAAGACTCGCATGGTGAAGAGCTCCTCAGGTAGTTTTCCTTTTCCTTCCAAAGGGATCTGTAGTGAAAAAGAAATAATCTTTAGGGGGCTGCTGTACCTTTGGGAGGGGTGTGGGTAGGGCAAAGTAAGATGTATTTCTGAACTACATCCAAATTATCTCCTCTTGCCTTCGGTAGCTGGTATCACACAATTCACATGCAAGTCCTGTGGCTGTCCCCTCTGCTCTTATCTTGAGGAAAGATGCTGACTGAAATGGGTTTAAAAGCATAGTTCCTAATTGACTAAGAAGCTCAACTTTCCCCAGCCAGCTGCCCTGAAGGCTCCTGTGCTTTGTTGATCTTGTTGCTCAGCACTGTCAGACAGGAGGTTTTGGGCCAGCGTTCCAGTGTGAGATGTTTTTAAAATGAAAGGGGAACAGTGTTCTCCACTACTATACTTTTCACCTCGAAGGTTTCACTCTGGCTACACCCCTGATATTGTAATCCATCTAAGTGTGTTCAAGCTCTTACTTCTTTCCTGACATCAGATCAACCCTTGTAGAAGTTTGCCTCAGCTGGAACTCAGCCACATGTCCTATACCATTACAGTCTCTTTAGGGTTGAGCTAACTAGTAGGTTAGGAGCAACAGATAAATAGTAAAAGACACTGCCAAAATCCTCACATTTGTTGGGGGTTTTCGGCAGGGATTGGATGGGAAGGACCCTGCCCACAGGGAGTTCTTAGCAGTTCCTGCTCTGATGCACTTGGGATTCTCAGTAGGGCTATAAAAAGCGGTGTACTCAACATTCAGTGCTTTCACTCTTGATGCCTGCTCCCAGCCAACTGTACTATGTTTGTTCTGCTTTAACAAGAGGAAGGATACCATGTCTTCATGCTGAGAATGTGGTTAGCCACTAGAGGGTGGTGGTGGATGGAATAGAAGAAGCAATTATGTCTTAAATATGTGCAGACAATTTTATCTAACGTTATCTAGAAGAATATACCTCAAGGAAACAAAGGAGTTTCATAAGGGCAGCTTAAGGGGGTAGAAACAGGATAAACTAAGGAAAGGAACATTGAGGCTGAGTATGAAGAAGTGAGATCTAGTAGGTGGTGGAACAGTTATGTGGGGAACTGCTGGAGGCTCCATTGCTTGGTCATTTAAAAAATAGACTAGACAAATTACATGATAGGGAGTTGTTCAGCAGTAACAGAGGGATTTTGTGGTCACAAAACCTATCTATCAGGTTGTGAAAAGTGAATAAAGTACCATGAGACCAAAGGGGTGAATCTTAAATTGATAGAGCCCCCAAGGCATTGTAAATGTGGTTAGCTAGTGATATTCTGGAGGTAAGGGAATTTCAAAAAATCATAGAAAATTAGGGTTTGAAGGGACCTCAGGAGGTCGTATAGTCCAACCCCTGCTCAAGGCAGGACCATCCACAACCAGATCATCCTGGCCAAACTCTGTCTAGTTGGGTCTTGAGAACATCCAAGGAAGGAGCTTCTACTACCCCTCTGAGTAACGTGTTCCAGTGTTTTACTACCCTGGTAGTATGAAAATTCTTCCTAATTATCTAACCTAAACTTCCCTTGCTGCAACTTGAGACCGTTGCTCCTTGTTCTATCATCTACCACCAGTGTGAACAGTTTAGCTCCATTCTCTTTTGAATCTCCCTTCAGGTAGTTAAAGGCTGCTATTAAATCCCCTCTCAGTCTCCTCTTCTTTAGACTAAATAAGCCCAGTTTCCTCAGTCTTTCCTTGTAAGTCATGTTCCCCAGGCCCTTCACCATTTTTGTTGCCCTCTGGTGGACTCTCTCCGATTTGTCCATATCTTTTCTGTAGTGGGGGGCCCAGAACTGGGCCCAGAACTGGACACAGTACTCTAGATGTGCTGAATAGAGGGGAATACTCACTTCCCTTGACCTGCAGGCAACGCTCCTACCAATGCAGCCCAGGATGCTGTTAGCCTTCTTGGCAACAAGGGCACATTGTTGGCTCACATTCAGCTTATTGTTCACTGTTACTCCCAGGGCCTTTTCTGCAGAGCTGCTGCTTAGTCAGTCAGCCCCCATCCTGTACTCGTGCATGGGACTGTTCTGTCCTAAGTGCAGGACTTTGCAATTGTCCTTGTTGAATCTCATGAGATTTCTTTTGGTCCAAACCTCCAATTTGTCTATGTCACTCTGAATCCTAGCCCTACCCTCCAGCATATCTACTACTCCCCCCAAGTTGGTGTCATCTGCAGACTTGCTGAAGGTGCACTCTACGTCATCTTCCAGGTCTTTGATGAAGACATTGAACAAAACTGGCCCCAGGACTGACTCTTGGGGCACTCTACTTGATACTGGCTGCCAAGCAGACATTGAGCCATTGATTACTACCCTCTGAGCCCAATGCTCCAGTCAGTTTTCTATCCACCTCACAGTCCATTCATCCAGTCTGTAATTCCTTAGTTTGCCTGCAAGATTATTGTGGAAGACTGTATCAAAAGCCTTGCTAAAATCAAGGTACATCACTTCCACTGGTTTCTCCGCATCTACAGAGCCAGTCATCTCATCACAGAAGGCAATCAGGTGGGTCAAGCATGACTTGTCCTTGGTGATTCTGTGTTGACTGGTCCTCATCACCTTTTCCTCCAAGTGCTTAGAAATGGATTCCTTCACAATCTATTCCATGATTTTTCCAGGGACTGAGGTGAGACTGACTGGTCTGTAGTTTCCTGGATCTTCATTTTTTCCTTTCTTAAATATGGGCACTATGTTTACCCTTTTCCAATCATCCAAGACCTCTCCTGATCACCATGAGGTTTCAAAGATGATGGCTAGTGGCTCTGCAGTCTCATTAGCCAGCTCCCTCGGCATCCTCAGGTGCATCCTATCCAGCCCCATGGACTTGTATATGTCCAGCTTTTCTAAATAGTCCCTAACCTGTTCTTTCACCACTGTTGGCTGCTTACTTTCTGCCCAAACTGTGCTGCCTGGTGCAGTAGTCTGGGAGCTGACCTTGCCAGTGAAGACAGAGACGAAGAAGGCATTGAGCACACCAGCCTTTTCTGCATGATCTACCACTGGAGGGCTAAACAGGGTCATCTGACTCTTTACCTCTTCCAGTATAAATCCATGATCTGGAAGAGGAAGTTTCTAGGCAACAAGGCTCAATCTTGTACCTAGACTGCTGCACCCTTGGCTTCTGTTTCTCTGACAGGTCCTCTAGATAGACATTAGAGGCTGGCAGGGACCTCATGAGACTGAGTCCAGTTTTATTTATTTTTTTATTTTATTCCTTTGAAATTCAGGCTTGAAAATTTATCCTGCTTTAACATGCCAATCTGTAAGACATTATTGCATACCTGGCTCTGCTTGCCCCTGCACTCCAAGTTTGACCTGAACATTTGGCTCCCTGACCTGTCTCTGGTTTGATCTTCTGAATAGCTGACTTGGCTAGCTTCTTGACCCTGTGCTCTGCCCGGCCCTCTGGATCACTGACTCTGTTCCCCCACCAAATCTTCTGGCTTTCTGACTTCCCTGCACTCAGACTCTGAATACTCCCCTCAGATCTTGGCTGCTTCTCTTGACCCAGGGTGACCCCCTAACCTGGTTGCCTATGGCCTGGCATGACACCGGATTGCAAACAGTAGATAAGGTAGCAACATGTCTCACTTCTGGGGCTCCTGGCACAAATTTCGTCACGTTCTCTTCAAGGTCCAGTTGAACCTCTCCTCCAATCTGTCTGGGGTGGGAAATGGAGGTTCTGTCTGGAAAGATATTCAGAAGTCCCCATACCTCTTGCAGAAGGTGGGACATGAAGATTGTGCCTTGATCTATTAATATTTCTCCTGGGAGGCCCACATTTGAGATCTTTAACAGTTCTATGGCCACTGTTTGAGATGAGGCATCGTGGACTGCTATCATCTCTGGATACCAGATAGCATAATTCACAAGCCACAGGATAAAGTGGCACCTGCTTGCCCTAGATTCTAAGGGCCTGATGAGATCTTTTCCAGCCCATTCAAACAGGGTGCCCACCATTGGCAATGGAACCAGTTATGCCCGATATCATCGTTGTGGGGCCACCAGCTGGTACTTGGGACATAAAGACAGTAGTCCTTTAATTTCCTAGTAAATTCCAGGCCAGAAGAACTTGGCATATACCCTCTTCTGGGTCTTCTTGAACCCCCAGTGGCCTGCCCAGGTATGTCATGTGCCAATTTCAAAACTTGATTCTGATGTGGTTTTGGCATGAGCAACTGTGTTCTCCAGGCTCCAGTTGTTTGGTTTCATGAGGCCCATGTCGGGACAACCCTTTGCAGCTCACTGCAGTGATCCTGAGTGGCTAGGTGAGGGTATACTGCTTTATTGTTCACCCAGGCCAGTCAGCCATAGAACAATGCAAAAACTGGGTCCTCTCTTTGCCTTTTTATGAAGTCAGGCCCTACATTGTTTTCAGATGAACTACCTGCAGAACCTGACTCTGGAGAATCCTTTCTGGGCCCACCCAGCTCATACTGGACACTGACCACTTTATTTTGCCTATTACCTGGTCTGTTCTTGGCTGCCAAGGTTGCTTTCCTGACCTGTTGGCACTCTCAGCATGGCATGGTTCAGTCTGAAGACAGGGTCAAAAGGGAATGTCTCATTTGGTTGATCCCTGTGGTGCTCTGATGGTGCCTGGTTTCCTTTCTGTCATACAGGCAGGCATAACATTTTGGTCACCAGATCCCAATCTTGACTCACAGGGTAAGAAAGGTGGCTGGCAACTGCTGCAACCTGTTCAGCTATCCAGTCTCCATTTGAAAGCTATGTTTTCCATGAGCTCACTTGATCTAAAATAGCAGACTTAAGGGTGTCACAACTGTGTGCAGCCTCAGCCCCCAGGATTAGTAGGCTGCTTGAACTTCCCAGGTCAGGTAAAGTGCCCTTAGGTAAGGTGCCCATTGATAAATTCTGGCCACCAACTTGAAAATCTCTAAAAATGCTTCAGGATCATTACCAAGCCCCATTTTTCTAAGCATTTCATACCCTCCTGTAACAATCACCTTTGTTTGATTGTTACAATCACCTTTAAATCTCTTCCCTTGAAAGTTTCTGCGATCTGTAGCTTGCAGTGCTCAACCCAAGTGGTTTGTTCCTGGTTCTGGCTGCAATAGTCTGTGACCTGGTTTTTAAGGGTTTGATATCCCACTGGTGAGTTCTGCTTATCTTAGCTGAGGATGACATAAGGGGCATTTGTACTTCCTGCCTCCTGCATGAGGCATCCAGACCATCTCCTGTTTATGCTGGTGGGTCACTCTACTACTACAAACAGAAAAGGTGACCAAAATAGGAAAGCTGTGAAAAGGGCCAGCTAGCCTGATCATATGTTGAATAGTGTAACTCCATTTTTTTTGTTTTCTTTTTTTTTTTGAGACATGCTTTCTCTTTCTGCAGGGTAGAGTAGGGTATAGCACATGCTGCAGCTCCGGTGACACCAGCACTCTGGTAAAATATTTAAATTTCATTTACCAGAGCAGCAGGGGAAGATGCAATTATATTTTATAGAAAAAATAATTTTTCTGGAGTGCAGGTTAATTTTTAATTTGTCAGATCTTCCTTCATCCCCCTCTGTCGTTGTCCCTTCTCCAACTTGCATTTTTAATGCCCTTTTAATTTGCCTGAGTGACAGGATAAAAGAGGAGTGGCAGGAGGGGAGAGAGGGAAAAAGTAAAGGAGCCTGAATGACTTATTCCTGTTTCTGTGTTAAGGACAGCTTGGGTGTCAGCATGTCTTTCCTGACCCAAACACTGGCATCTTATAACTCTCCTCTACACTTCCACTCACATCAGACAGGGCACATATGGTCTCAGCTTCCCTGGAGACCACGCAATATGTGTTTCCCACCTGCATTTTAACAGAAAAATGCATCCACAACACAGTCAATAAATTTAAAACCATTACAAGATGGGCCAGTTTTCTAGCTATTTATAATATGTGCTGCTGATGCCCTGTATTGCGATATATATATATGTAGAGAACTTGATTTATGGCAGCATTCTGTACACTTTAAATATCATGAAAACCAGTCAGTTTTCTTTTTGCAACAGCTTAAATCTATCCTGGCAGATCTTGCTACATCCCAGTTCCCACTGCAGTACCAGGCATTAAAAACAGAGCAGGCTGCTTGAATGCTTTTAATGATGGGGCACAGGATAGGGGCATTATTAATTAGGTAAAAATGTCAATACAAAGCCTTGGAAGTCAATATATATTCATTACGTGACTCCCTTAATTGCTGTGAATGAATATTTTCTATCATCTATCTCTTCCACTGTCTATGATTTAGATTCTTATTCTAGCTCATCACCATAATCTCTGAGCAGCTGCATGGGGAAATTACTGCCCTGTATACAGTGATGCTCCAATCACTGACTAAACAAAATTACCATATCATTTTCTTCCTTGCATTTCCTGCCCTCTGCCAGAGTCTTGCAGAACAGAGCAGTATGCTGCAGTATGTAGAAGGCTGGGGGATGTTGATGGGGATCTGAATGTCCAGGACAGGAAAAGATGGTATACAGGAAACAGCTAAGAGCAAAAAAAATGAGGTTAAGGACAATTTAGGCAAATACAAAGAAACACTTCCTTACAGTGAGCATTGGTAGAAAGGAGGATTAGCAGACTCCCAAGGGAATCTAAGTGCCTGATGCTGCAAACTGTTGAAGACCTCAGGTCAGTGGGCTTGAGGATACTCAACACCCCATGGGATTAGGCCTTTAGGGAAGGGCAAGGAGAATACATTACAGTATGCTTTGCCTAGTCCTTTTCATCTTCAAAGCAGTGTGCAAACTCTGAAATCCCTACATGAGTAGTCTTTATGTCAGCATAGTCCTAATGGGACTGTATCTGTAAGAGCTGTACGACTGGGATCACAAAATGATTTTTCCTCTTGTGGGCCCTGTTAGAGAAGCAGTAATCATTACACATCTTCATTTCATAGGGAAAACAACATAATGAGGTTATTCTCTCACCATTGCATTCTCTCTGCATCATCGTCAAAATAAGAAGCAGAACTTGGTGTGGGGGGAAGAGGAGGGTTGTGTGTCCCAGTCCTTTCTTACTTCACTATTTGGTTCATACCCTCTCCCTGAACATTTAAAATTTAACCATGGAATATTTTTTAAGGGAACAGTTCTGCTTTGGTGGCAAGGAGTGATCTTCTGTTTCTTCCACTTTGCAGCCAGTGGGCTATACTTTGCAAGTTTCCTGTAGGTTTGAGTTCATCTCCTCTTCAGTGTTCCTGGACTATATCAGAAAGAGGAGTGACAGCCCAGCTGTTGGTGTGAAAACATCTTAATTTATCTTACCACTCAAATCACTGACACTACTGAAAAAGGTCTTCATTAACAGTGCATTAATATCAACAGCTGATTTGGATCTTGCCTCTTGGAGTCTTCACATTCTTATCCAGAGGGCCCTATAACCAGCTGTACCAAGCATGATTTTTTTTATCTGAACATCAGAATGGTCTTAAGTAGGGGTGCACCGATAGAGACTTTTTGGGCTGATACCCATGGCTGATTTTTAACAAGCAGGGTGGGGAGGCTTGGTGCCCCCTGCTGCTGCCAGGCAGGCAGGGAATACCTTGCCATGGCAGCATGGGGCTCCCAGCAGTGGCACCAAGCTTCCCCACCCTACAATACTAGGTCTCACCTGTTTGGCTGTAGAGGCCCTTGGGGAAGGGCAGCTGGGCTGCGGAGGGGCCAGGGGAAGGGCAGCAGGGTAGGGAGCCCCAAGTCTGCAGTGGCCGGTCTACATTTACTCCAACCTTGTGCACAAATATAGGGGGCACACAGTGTTGGGGAGTCACTTACCCTGACGCCCCACAGATGAGCCACCCGTGCCTCCATCCTGCTCTCTGCCCAGGCTCTGCAGGTGCACATTCCTGCCCCAGCCCTGAACCCAAGCCTCAGGCCCCACACACCACCCTGGCTGGGCAAGATCCCCAGACCTAGCCATGCCTGCCTGCCTGCCTGCCTCCCTCACTATGGAGGCCTCACTCTCTCCCTATTCCCTAGACTTACCTGGAGGGAGCTGTGTAAGCTGCTCTCCAGGCTGCCTGGCTGCCATATGCATCTGTGCATGTACACATGCATATGGTGCCCCCTGCCTGGTTGCCCTCCTTCCACCCCCCCCGGCCCCTTGCATGCTGAAACTCTGCCTGCCTAGAAGGGGAAATGCACTGTTTTCCATGTTTCTCTCCTTTTAAAGGAGAAAATACACATTTTTCTCTTTAAAATGAGGAAAATCTGTGTTTTTTCTGCATTTTTCTGGGGTAAGTGGAAAACCTGGATCCCTGGTAATGGGCTTATCACTTAAATTGGCAGGGGCCAACAATCTTGGCAGGCTTGCCACAAATTAGCCCCACACTATCCCCAAGTGCCAGTCTGATCTATTTCCCCTGACAAATCTGTTTTTCTGCTTTCTGCCTGTCCTGTGCTCCCTGCCCAACCTGCTGTTCTCCATTCTGCTTCCTGCCCTATCTACTGCGGTGATGCCTGTCCCCTCCTCAATCTGCCAAGTGCCACACAGAGACTGTCCGTGCCACTTGTAGCATGCATGTCACATATTGGCTGCCTCTACCCTAAACCACTGAAGTTTCTACTCTTTGGGGTTTTTTTAACACTCTTAACATGGATGTCCTCATTATTCATGTAAGTATGTAAGTATCTTTATAATCTTTCTAAAATCTTGGCTCCCCTGATTTTATGTGGCAGGGTATTTCACAAATTAGTCGTTGTTTGGGTTTAAGTGTATTTCTGAGGAACTTGGTGCCCTTTGGCAATCACAGATCACATTCTTGGAAGGAATTCCATCACTGTTAACCAAGACTCCACACATTGGCCAGGAATTACTGAAGCAAATCTGCAGAATAGCCTGCCAAATATGTCTGAATCACAGGTTCTAACTCAGCATGGATCAGTGTCTGATGCCTATGCAATTACTTTGTGAAATAAATCAGAAGGCAAATACTTAGTCTAGATATTAGGAATTTAGGATTAGAAAGGACCTCCTGGGCCACAGGGCCCAGTTTCTTTTATTTTCAGGCAACTTTGTTCAAGAACATCTCTTCCACACTCCTACACAACAGCCTACTTCCTGGTCCTGCTGTCTTTTAAATCATCAACCGCACCACCCATTTGGGCAGCATGGATGGCCAGGGTAAGCAGGTGGGGCTGGCAAAGCCCCCCACCTCTTCCTGAAACCAGGGACTGCAGGGAGGCAGGGAAGAATGGCTGTTGCTGCTGCTTTCACATGTCTTGGACTGATTTAGGAGGGGAAAGAAGTAGTGTGGCAAAGCTACCATCTTGCTTTTGACTCTGAGGACTCCCAAGCAAGTGCCTATGAGTTGAGCAGATGGAGCAGCATGGCAAAACTCTCTGCCTGCTTCTCACACAGGAGTCCCTGGAGAGTGAGGAGCCAGCAGGCAGGAGCTGGCAGCTGCTCTTCCCTTCCCAGTCTACTGGCGGGGCAGGAACAGCTGCTTCTCATGCCTTCTCCAAGGCCCCAGTCTCAGGGATGGGAAGGGAGCCTTTTCTTTGCCTCCATTCCTTCTGGTCACTGGGAGGAGTTAGGCTGGGAGAAAGCAGTGGAGCTGGCTTATTTTTCTCCAGGAATGGCTTTTTTTTTTTGGTCCAGGAGAAACCATTTGAACATTTGTACATTTCTGGCTTCTACCAGGAGAAATGGTCTGTACATGAGAATTACATTAACGCTTTTTCACAGCTACACCGTACAATGGCTGATCATTAGAGATGAGCAAGAATCGAAATTTTTATCCTGCAGGAAATTCTATCATTCCAACATTTTTTGATCCTGAATAAGAAGAAAAAAAGGTGAAATGGTGCATTTTTACCCATAACAAAAGTTTTTTTTTATTCAGGCATAGTGAAGTATTTCATTTTGGAATTTTTAAAAATTGAAATAGGACTTTTTGATATATAAAAATCATGTTTCATTTTGATTTGCTGAATTGGCTTGAAACATTTCATTATGAAATTGCTTATTCCCATGGTGTTGTGTTACCTCATAGGTTTTGTCAGTTGGTTGTCTCATGCCCCGATTCTCTCATATAGGCTGGACTACATTTTAGTTTTTCAGAAAGTGAATTTTCTGTCACACAGGCATTTTGACAGAAAATTCCCAAGCTAATTTACTAGATGCCTACTTTTATGACGCAAGCAGACATCATAATTCACACTAATTGCCAATTGCAGCAGAGAAATTGGCAAACAAGTCTGTATGGAAGATGAACTTTTTTGTTTTTTCAGATGAACAACTTTTGGGCTAGATTGAGGTGCATTAGCAGTGTGAAGAAAAGGTATGTTCAAGTGGCCATATAAACTGAAGAGCCCATCCAAGGCCAACGATTTACTTGGCTTGTCAGAAAGGATGAAGTGAAGTGAAGCAAGAAGTGGAAGATTGCAGAATTGTAATTTGATGACAAAATGGATTGCTTTTGGGGGGCGTTTTGTGTGACGATAAGTAAATTACTAGTTTGACAGAAAAGCACAAAGGGAGGCACCAAAAATGATACAAAGATTGAAGGCTGAGACGAGGGAGCTAAATTTATGTTGTCTAGAAAAGAGAAAACACAGCTTGAGGAGACATGATCTGTCTATAAATGCTTCCCCAGAATAATATATAAATGTTTGCAGTTTCAAATCATTAGGGAGGATTTGATGGAGGACATTACATGCACTTCTGAAAAATACTACAGATCAACAATGGTATAAATTGGTGATCACAGAGTGTCTGAGATTCTAACATCCTCTGAAGTCTTCAGCCGCATGTGTTTTCTTTTGTAATTCTTTGGAACTGTGAGATGCTGATACAACCACATAATGAAGCCTGGCTATTTAAAAAAAAAAAAAAGGCTTATCTTGTAAGTGCACAACCTGGGACTATGGCATGATGAATCACATGCAGGGAGGGGATATCAGCTGAATCCAGTCTGTGCTCTAAAGCCCAGAAAAAGGACAGGAGTATATTGCAAAGTAGTTGGTTGAAGATGAATGCACCAAACAAAGTTCATGGCCAATTATTCTTTGGCTAGTTTCATTAATCCTTTGAAATATTTGTATATAGAATTCTTTTGCATTTATTTAAAAAAATATAATAATTGATTCTTAAGCAATCCATATTGCCTTGAAAAAGGAATTATTTTTTGTCATGGATGATAACAAGACAAGAAGCAGCCTCAAGTTAATAAAGGGAAAAACAGCTGGTATTAGGGGAAGGTTCTAAATAATCAGATCATCTTGACAGTAATGTAGGCAGGTAGCCAGAATGTTGCTCCTGCTCTTGGTCAAGAAAGGGTAGATGAGCCACTAGGGGAAACAGAGTGACCATTCCTGTAAAGGGTTTGATCCCAGACTGCATTGCAAAGAGGTCTTTTCTCATTCCTACAAGCTGTTACGAGCAAAAAAATCTACACAAATGCAATGAGCTAATTTTCCAACTAAGCATTCCAAATTCAATTCATGAAGTGTGTAAACTGAAGTTGGATGTGCACACATTTATTTGTGCAGCATATTCAGTATCCCTGCAGCAAACAACCCTGTCAGAAGCGGACTGGCCTGAACTCCATGGAAATCAGCATCTTAGAGGATCAGGTCCTAAGTCCATGTCTCATCAACCTAGTATAAAGTAAGCCCTATTACCCTTTTCTAAGATAATGTCACTGAAGATGGTGAGCCATACAGCTTCATGGATTTCAAGACTATAAAAATCACTATTAAGAGTTCCTCTGACTTCCTACATAGCAGACTACATATGTTACACATTAATTTCTGCAAGAAGATTAAAACTCCTTGCTCAGCTAAAGCATAGCTTGATGACAGGGCAGTACAGGCAGCCCCCTCTTAATGCGGTTGCGATTAGTGCTCTTTCGCTATAGCACTCATTTAAAAATGATACCTGGTTTCACTGAGCGCTCAGCGGGTTTCGCTATAGTGCTCAGTGGAATCGGCAAGTTTTGGCAGGAAGGTGGGGAGAAGCAGCGGTGGCAGCGGCAGCAGCAAGTGTGGTGAGTGGCAACAAGTGGGGGACAGGCATGAGCGGTGGGGAGAAGCCAGGCATGGCTGCTGAATACAGACTGGTGGGGCAGTGGAGCATCCCATGGGGGGGGAGGGTCGGTTTTGAAGCCAGCTGGTAGCAGGATGGGGTTTACAGTCAGCCGGGCATGTAGCAGGGATGCTGCAAACCCCTGGTCAGCTGCAAACATCCACCCTGCTCCTGTGGCATGCTCCATCACCTGAATGCACCAGCTGAAGTAGTGGTGGTGGTGAGGAGTGCAGGGCCTTGCCCAGGGCCAGGGCCAGCAGGGGCCTGCACCCAGGGTGGGGCAGCAGGAGTGCGGGGCCCAGGCTGGCACGTGGGGCCAGTGGGCAGGTGGATAGAGGTGGTGGCAGTGAGAAGCGGTGAGTTGTAGGGGATGGGCATCAGCTTAGGGCCTGCGTTGGTGCCCAGGGCCAGGGCCCAGGGTGAGGCAGCAGGAATGCAGGCCCGGGCTGGTATGTGGGACTACAGCAGCCGGTAGGCTAGTGGGAAGAGGCAGTGGCGGCAAGAAATGGCGGCAAAAAGCGCCAGTAACCAATTACTTACATTTACATTCATTCCTATGGGCAAATGGGTTTTGCTTAGCGTGGTTTTGCTTAGCACTCAGTTTTTCGTGAACCAATTAAAAGCACTAAGTGGGGGTTGCCTGTACAAGAAATATTATTAATGTAGAGAAAAGATACTCTGATGTCATGGTTGATCTTCAGTTAGAAATTGCAGGCAGTGTTCCCTGCTAGAGCAAGACTTACTGGCTACCAGTAACATAGATGTCATCGTCAGCCACATCTTATCATTCACCTAACTAGTTTCTCTCACCTTGGATTCATTCTGCTTGTTTTGTTTTGACAATTCTGTATTTATTAGACCAGAATATTCTCTTGTCTTTCTTCTCCATACTTACACATCTGGCTGCCCACCTATTCAGCAGTTCCTCTGTTTGGGGGCTGAAGACTTAGAAGCATATGCTGCAGTTGATACTTAAGTCGTGGTTATGTTCTCTTATTCCACTACTTATTTTCTGACTGTTTCTTGCAGACTAACTCCAGTTTTTCTACAGGAGCTATATTTTCTGCTTGGACAATTTGGTTATCGCTTTTAAGTTAACAGTCCACGCCTTCACCTCCCGTGTATCAAAGCTGCAGAAATGAATGAGTTGAATACACCCTACACTTCAAGACTATCAAAGATATCTGTCTCAGCAACACTACATTTCACAATAGAATTAGGCAATCAGGACTCATAGTAGAGATGATATCTTTTATTAGACCAACAAGATTTTTGCAAAAACATTTCTTTAATTACAAGCTTTCCGGCACAAACTTCCTTCATCAGGCATTGAAGAAAAGATTGTAAAAGTTCTCCTGGGTAGAAATGAAAGTCCATATTTCATAGTGCCCAAAAGCTTGCAATTAAAGATTTTTTTTGTTGCAAAAATCTTGTTGGTCTAATACAAGATATCATCTCTACTACACATCCCAATTGCCTTTTCCTCTAGACAAATATGCCTACAACCCGGCTACCTGACAATTAGAATTAGAGCATTTTTCTATCTATGGTATCATCTTTACTTGGTCTGAAAAGTGAAGATGAGCCTTGATAATTGCACACCTGCACTCTGAAAGGAGGGGGTGGTAGTTTCTTACTAACTCCCACAAGCTCTCAGTGGAGAAGCATGAGGATGGATAGCTTTATGTTTTCTGAACTCATTTCTGTGTCTACAAACTTTTTCAGATTTGCACCAAACAGCTTCAATTTTCCTGTCAATCTTTGTCATAATTTTCAATCTACAGTTCATGCTTATCTGCTGGTCCAGTTATATAATGGCTTCCATTCTCCACAGCAGGGCTCCTTCAAAGGTAATTTACTTTAACTCAGTGCGCGGTTACCAATGACCGTTTCTCTTACTGCACACTTAGGAAAATTACTTTTAGGTTTCCTCTGATGTTGCTACTGTAGCTAAAGGCTCCACACACAGGCATCAGAGCTTTATAAAAAATGTTCTTTAAAAATATCAACTTCAACAATTTCTCTAGCTCTAGTGAAACATTGCTTTGAAGAGGGTAGTACTGTTTTTGGGATTTATTTTTTTTTAAAGCTATGATGGAATGACATTTCCATGACTCTGTACCAAGCTATATGATATGTAGAAGATGGATATCACTTGCAAAAATTTTACATGAGCTGACAGACAACAAGATAAATGCTCAGAATGTTTAGAAGAGAAAGGGCTTCTTGTGCTAATTTTAAATTAAAAAGGAAAATGTCATACTTCAATTAGTGTCAATATTCCCCATCTCTTTTACCTACTCAACAAAGCTTTATCACGTAATATTCCTGAGACCAGAATTTGCCTTTTCTCTGTTGGATTTCTGTAACATGCTAATTTTCCACTTTCTGATAGAATCTATTTTTTCTATAATACTATTGACAATTTTATTATTTCCAACTAATAATGGACCTATACCACTGATAGAATAGCTTTCCCCACTAATTTACTTAGAAAACTCCTTGATTTACTTAATTCTGATGGCCACAGAAATTACCTTTTATCCTTTTGCTTTCCTTATCAGTTTCTAGATGGAAATTATAGAATTTTCAATAATAATAAAAACGGCAAAAATATTCAATAAATATTTCTATTCTGTATGAGGAAAAAGCTAAGTCACGTGTTCAATCCATATGATGAAATGCTTTCAATTCCAATGGGCACTCAAGGAAACTATTAAACAATAACAAATAGACATGGACCTTTCAAAATCAGGTAAGTTTGGCCAACTTGAGTCCAAGGGCATGTGTAGATGAAATGGGGGCCCTAAACTGAAGCAGTGGGTTTTTAAAAACACCACTTCCATTTAGAGATGATTAAACCCCTGTGTTGTGCACACACCCTGCTGACTTACCTGCCTGTCTGGTAGGGAGTGGAGGGTGAGCTGCCGGCTGGTGGAGCGCTGCCTGGGCTGCTGCGAGGTGGGGCTGGTGCTTCCCTCTGCATCAGCAGCAGCCCCCGCCCTCCCCCAGGCAGCACCCACCGGCAGGCACCTGGCTCAGGTGGTCCCAGGGGGCATTGCAGCTGTGGAGGGAAGTACCAGACCCCAATGCAGCTCAGGCATGAAGGCTCCAGACAAAAAAAAAAAACAAAACACCCAGGCTCTCTGCTTTTCTTGGGCGAAGCCTGCCTTCCGAGGCTGCTGCCAGGCTGCCTGCATGGGCTTCCTGCAGAGCCTCTGAGCTGCATGGGGCCTGGTGCTTCACTTCCCATCTGTAGGGCAGCAAAGTAAAACTCCTTGGAGAAGTTTTAGTTTGCTGCACCCCAAGTCACTTAAGGTGCATTATGCTGTCAGATTTGCTACAGCTGGAATTACTGCACAATACACCATCAATGCACACAAACAACACCATTAAAGCGGTGCAAAAGGATTTAACCCACTTTAAAGGGTTCTGCACACATACCCCTCATTTCATCTACACATGACCCAAGACTTAAAAGAGCTGGTTGAGGAGCTCTCTGGACCATTTATGTTCATTTTCAGTATGGTTTAGAACACTTGGGAAGTTCTAGAAAACTAAAAGCATTTAATTTTGTGCATATAGTTTAAAAAAGGAAGTGGGGTGGCTCAAATAATAACATATCATCCTGACACTGATTCTGGGCAAAACAAAGGTGCTTTGTTTATTAATAGAGTCCTATATATGTTGTTCCATTAAACTAAGCCCGCTGGGGGATGGGGGGACTACTGCCACTGCTGGCCCGCTGAGCAACCCTTGCAAAGCCAGCAGACCAAGGCACTTAAGGGAGCCCACCCTGGGTAAAAATTCATGGGGAATACAGCACAGGGGACACAACGGTGGGAGTCTACTACAGACCTCCCACTCAAAGTCCTGAGCTTGACTAGGAGTTCGCCCGGGAACTGACTGAGGCCGCTTGCTCCAGGACCTTGGTTGTCATGGATGACTTCAATTACCCGGACATCTCGTGGGAAGATCACTCAGCAAAATCTGAGCGGTTGCAAGGCTTTCTCTCATGCGTGGATGACCTCTACCTGACTCAAGAAGTCTATGGGCCAACGAGAGGCAAAGCGCTGCTCGACCTGGTACTGGCTATGGGGGACGACCTAATCGGCTACCTAGTGATCGATGGGAAGCTGGGTGACAGTGACCACGAGCTGATCACCTTCACCATCTGCCGTAAAGCTAGCAAGTCAGTCAGCAACACAGAAGTCCTTGACTTCACAAAAGCCGACTTTGACAAGCTCAAGAGGCTTGTCAGTCAGGCCCTCAGGGACCATGACCCCAGGGAGATGGGAGTTCAAGAAGAGTGGTTGCTTCTGAAGGAAGCGATCCTCAATGCACAAGCTAAATCTATTCCAACACGGAGGAAAGGCAGCAAGAAGGTACAGCAGCCTTCCTGGCTCTCTAGGGACCTAGCGGACCTCCTGCGGCTAAAAAGGAAAGCCTACAAAGGATGGAGGACGGGATTTGCCTCCAAGGAGGATTATTCTGCGCTGGTCCGGTCATGCAGGGAGCAAATCAGGAAAGCCAAGGCTGCAACTGAACTCCAACTAGCTTCAAGCATCAAGGACAACAAAAAGTCCTTTTTCAGATATGTGGGGAACCAGAGGAAAAGCAAGGGCAACGTTGGACCCCTGCTAAACCAGATGGGGCAACTGACAACTGACGCCCAGGAAAAAGCCAACCTATTAAATAGGTACTTTGCGTCAGTCTTTCATGAGTCCCATGGGACACCCATGCCTGCTATGGGACAGGGAGATCCGGGTGATGGGGATCCCCTACCCTCCATAAATGCTGACCTCATGAAGGAACACCTTGAGAAGCTGGATACCTTCAAGTCAGCTGGCCCTGACAATCTGCACCCCAGGGTACTCAAGGAGCTGGTGAGCGTCATAGCCCAGCCCCTGGCATGGATCTTTGAAAACTCCTGGCGCTCTGGTGTAGTGCCTGAAAACTGGAAGAAGGCCAATGTGGTGCCGATCTTCAAGAAAGGGAGAAGAGTGGATCCAGCTAACTACAGGCCCATTAGCCTGACTTCTATCCTGGGGAAGATCTTAGAAAAGTTTATTAAGGAGGCCATCCTTGATAGACTGGCCCAGGCTAGCATCCTAAGGGATAGCCAGCATGGGTTTGTTGCGGGTAGGTCTTGTTTGACAAATCTCATTTCCTTCTATGACCAGGTGACCTATCACCTGGATGAGGGAGAAGAGATTGATTTCATATATCTTGACTTCAAAAAAGCTTTTGATCTGGTATCCCATGATCACCTCTTGGCCAAACTGGCCAGTTGTGGCCTTGGCTCCACCACGATCCACTGGCTGGGAAACTTGCTCCGTGGTCGGACCCAGAGGGTTGTAATTGATGGCAGTCACTCATCGTGGTGACCTGTGACCAGTGGGGTCCCTCAAGGCTCTGTCCTTGGACCCATACTGTTCAACATCTTCAATGATGATGTGGACATTGGAGTCAGGAGTGGACTGGCCAAGTTCGCCGATGACACCAAACTTTGGGGCAAAGCATCCATGCCAGAAGATAGGCGAGTGATCCAGGCTGACCTGGACAAGCTCAGCAAATGGGCAGATGAGAACCTGATGGTGTTTAACACCGAAAAATGCAAGGGTCTCCACCTTGGGAAGAAAAACCTGCAGCATCCTTATAGGCTCGGCAGTGCTACGTTGGATAGCACTACAGAAGAAAGAGACTTGGGGGTCATCATTGACCACAAGATGAACATGAGCCTGCAACGCGATGCTGCGGCTAGTAAAGCGACCAAAACGCTGGCTTGCATCCATAGATGCTTCTCGAGCAAATCCCAGGACGTCATTCTCCCCTTGTACTCGGTCTTGGTGAGGCCGCAGCTGGAGTACTGCATCCAGTTTTGGGCTCCACAATTCAAAAAGAATGTGGAGAAGCTTGAGAGAGTCCAGAGGAGAGCCACGCGCGTGATCAGAGGTCAGGAAAACAGATTTTACGATGATAGGCTGAGAGACATGGGACTCCTTAGCCTAGAAAAGCGTAGGCTCAGGGGTGATCTGACGGCCTATGAGTTTATCAGGGGTGACCACCAGGATCTGGGGGAACGTTTGTTCACCAGGATCTGGGGGAACGTTTGTTCACCAGAGCGCCGCAAAGGATGACGAGGTCGAACGGTCACAAACTCCTGCAAGACCGTTTCAGGCTGGACATAAGGAAGAATTTCTTTACTGTCTGAGCCCTCAAGGTCTGGAACAGTCTGCCAGCGGAGGTGGTTTAAGCACCTACATTGAACACCTTCAAGAGTAAATTGGATGCTTATCTTGCTGGGATCCTATGACCCCATCTGACTTCCTGCCCTTTGCGCAGGGGGCTGGACTCGATCTCCCGAGGTCCCTTCCAGCCCTGATGTCTATGAAATCTATGAAACAACTAACTACAGGTAATATAATCAATGCCAAACATCATATGTTAATGGAAAATGGATCTTGTTAACCTGAGTGCGGTCTTTTTTTTTTTTTTGACAAGATCATCAGCTTGATTGACAATGATAATAATATTGATTATAATCGTAGTTTGTATTATTGCAGCATCTAGGAACCCTAGACGTGGAGATGGATCCTATTGTGCTGGGTGATGTACACACACAGAAAAAGGATGGATCAAATAGGTTTAGACTTTTTGTAAAACCATATCTACACAATTCATTTACCACTCATACAGCAGTAGTGCCCTCAAGCATGAATGTCTGCTCTGGGTTGACAGAATCCTAAACTAAGCACCATAACTTTGACTGAGTAGTGCTGTGAGTTAGATCACCCAGAGTTCTGCGTGAACACAGCTACGCTGCTTTGGCTCAGGAGGCAGTGTTGTGTGCAGTATGGTGTGTATGTGTGAGGGTGCTGCTTCTGGGCACAGTAGGTTTGCCACATAGACATGGTCTAAGGCATTTGACTTAAGACCAGACAGAAAATGACAAAACATCAACATGGAGTTCATTAAATGGATTAAACAGTAGCTAATGACTGAGTCTCCAAATGAAATTGTAAATAGGAAGCATCACTGAATATGTGAGTCTCTAATGGAATCTCACAGAGATTTGGTTTTTGTCCTTGTGCTCTTTATTAATGTTATTAATAACTTGAAAGAAAACATAAAATCATAACTTATAAAGTTTCCGACACAAAAGCTGGGGGAGTGGTAAATAACAAGGAGCATACATTGCTAATATTAAGCAAACTGGATTACTTTGAAAATATAAGATGTTCACTTACTCCCTATTTCAGAATAGTCACATTTCAAGTTATACCATGAGAGACAAAGAATACAGGTCATACTTGCAAGGTGCAGGATCCTATCCCGGGAAGCAGGAACTCTGAAAAGGTTTGGAGGTCTGGATAGCTTGTCAGCTGATCATGCTTCCTCAGGGCAGCACTGTGGCCAAAAAAATGCTAATGTGATTCATGGCTGTATAAATAGGGATAACAGTTAAGGCACAGAGATTAGATTTTTCCTCCATTGGCCCTGGTAGGATTGCTTCTAGAATACCATGTCCAATCCTGGAGTCCATAAACCAAACTGGATCTTATAAACTGGAGCGTTTTTTCACTAAAAAAATTATCTCAATTTTTCTCAAAGGATGCACGTTACAACGGCAGCCCTACTAGACCCAAGGGCTCATCAACAGGTAACCTCATCCTTACTATTATTTTAAAGCAGTGTTTAAAATGAATTAACACCATTGCTGCACTGTGCAGCTTTATTATCTGATCCTTGGTGAGCCAATAGTTAATCTCAGCTCTGCTTTCCTATAAATTTGCTGTGAAGAAGGACCCTACATTGGCTCTCTTGTGGGGGAGAGGGGCAAATATCAGTGGAAAAGCTATGTTGTACAAACTCTTTAGCTGCAGGAGGCTTTTTTTTTTCTTTGCTTCTTTTTACTTATGCTATTTTGGGATTGTCGTTTTAAGAATTAATCCTTGAAGAAAAACCGGGGTGGTTCCATGGTGGGTGCAGTGGTGCAGTCACAGTCCCCTTTGATTCTGGCTCCACTCAAAGCTAAAAACCAAGTGCCAGACAGTGGCAACAACATTTCTATTCAGATAGTAGTGAGGGAGTCCATTGACTTCATGGATTATTGTAATCTATTTGATTCCTTCTAAATTCTTTGTTCCACAGGTGTTAACAACCCTCTCTTCCTTTTTAATGGCGCTAATGTTTCTTCTGCAATTCTGCTAGCTGTGAGCTGCTTTGGGTTATGTAGCTCCTACCTCACAGCTCTGCAGACTGTTTTTAACTCTGTGTAAAAACATCAACTCGGGTGCAGAAATAACTTCCAGTGAAGTATTGGATGCAGTGTGAAGACTCTGAAGAAGGCTAGATTTTGTTTTCTGGATCAGAAAAAAAGATGTACATTTAATTTTAATGACTATAGAATTAATGAAGCAAACAATTTTTGATAATTTATTTTGCTAAATTGGTTGTGTTTTTACACATACCAGAGGTGCCTAGTATGTGGGGGCCTGAGGGCCTTGGCCCCCCTCAGAAAGAGGGCTGTCATCTGAAATGCATAAACCTTTCCACATGCCCAACATCTTAGCCCCCTCCCTCCAGCAAAAATAAGTCAGCACCTATGATATGTAATATATGTTAGAGCCAATTAATGCATACTTCAGTAAAGTTATTTGTTTTTGCTTTGTTCTTAAAAGGAATAATATAGCTCTGGGCCACTAGCACATTAGTAAGGCTTCTAGTTTCTTTTTAACTGTTGAAAAATATGTGTTGTGTTATATGTGATGGTACATCACTCCATCTGCCCCCCCACCCTCTCCCCTCCCCCCCAACCTGTTTTCACAATCCTAGATCTGCCCATGAGCAGGCATCAATCTCTTGAGCTTGAGCTAAAGGAATATGCTACTTGAACCAGTATAGCAGGAGCCAGTTCTTATCCTTTTATGCAGAAGAATTACCAGAGGGAGATCTAACACACTTAGCTAGAATATTTCAAATGTGTTTGTGGTGTTTCTGTGTTTAGTTTTCGAGACACGTCATCAAGCTGCAGGCCCAAACAGGGAAAGGGTCTAAAGACATTTTTCTCAAATGCAGATGACACCCCTTTTGGAGCATGGGAAGGCTGAATTTCAGCCTAAAGTGTCAATGGCTATTAGATAAAAATGTAAGATTAAGTCCTGATGTAAGAGTAGCTTAGTGAGTTGTGGCCAAATGAAGCTATAATCCTGTGGGCTAAAGAGCTTTTCATGGGATTTCCCTTTTTGCTATACCTTGATAAGGGAAAAGATATTGTATCATTTTTAGCCACCAGAATTAGCAGAATTAACATAGTGGAAAATTGCAATATAACTAGTGAGAGGTTTAAAAAAAAAAGCATCAGTAGCAAGTCCAGAATGATGCATGGGGGAAGGATCATGATGTGAATAGCAATGGAGTATATCAGATGACAGATGCAGGGAGAGTACAGTAGCTTGTCACTTCCAGCAAAAAAAAACAGGTCAGCAGTAGCCCTTAAGGCCTTCTGCCAAAATTCAGGAGCAGGTGGGGAAGGCACTGTGCTGTTTTTAGACAAGACACAACTATCAGATACCTCGTACACAGGTAGGCAGCTGAGATGAGAACTCTGCCCTGCCAGGCCCACCAAATGTAGGTTTCTAACTCTTAAAACTAAGGTCGCAAAAAGATAGTTAGCTCTGTTAGTCTGAAGTCAGACAGAAGACAAGGTAGAGGTGCATATGATAGGCTCTCTGATTTAGTTAGTCTCTAAGGTACATCTCTACTACTAGAGACTAATGCAGTTTTCTCTTCAACAGTTCTAATAGCACATTTCTATAAGGCAGGCACCAGAATGAAACATCACATAGACAAAACCAGGAAATTACATATTCTTCCCACAGCCTTGAGTTAGGCAATGTTTCATAGGCAAAGGATTTCATAGGAATATAGGCTGTTTATAGATGTGCTGGTTTGTGTTCTAATTAGAATGGGCCAAAGCAGACTTGATTAATTGAGCCTGCTCTGCCATCTAATTCAAATGCTCCAACATCGCCCCACTGTCATGTATATTAAGCCCCCCACCCTTCCCCTATTTTAAAATGATTGCAAGGACATTTAATTAAAGCTTGCCGAATGGTTAAAGCACCCCAGTGGCCATTTTAAAATGTCAGAGGCTTAATACATGTGACGGGGAGCCATTTGAATTAGAGCAGCTGTTGGGGAACAGATCTAATCAAAACGGCCTCTCCCCACCACCGAATACATGGACAGGCACCCATAGCTACTACATAAATGCTGGGCCCCATTCTGTAATAACTGTGAGTTCTTATGTGTCCAATGTCATGTTGCCAAGTGATGGGATTCATTTATCACTTATGTGGCCAACACTCATCTGGAATGCCAGAATTTACTAGGCTTCAGATGATGGTTCTGTGAACAGGAAGCAAAGCATTCTGGGCTATGGGCCTCAGCAATATATTTAATCATCCACCCGGTCAGGCACAGAAAGAATTGAAAAATTCACGTTTATGTGTGGGCTTTCAACTGATCATAAACTACGAGCTGCTAGTCTTTTAGCTGACTGGCCAAAAACACTTCTTCAGCCTTAAAGCGGTGGAACAGCAATAATGTTCTTTTTCCCCCCTTTTAGTCATAATTATTAATGCCCTACTATAGGCTATGAAAAGTGCATCCAGATATCATGGTGATAAGTGCCTTGTGAATGCCTGTAATAATAAATAATTCAAGTGATGTTCTTCAAGAATCTTTTTCGGTATATTAACCAGAAACTTATATCCGCAATGAAACCTCTCTGACAGACATACACCAAAGTAATGAGCAGATCCACAGCTTTTGTGTTTGGAGGAATTGGGCAAATAATATATAATGATTATTCTTAGTGGGTTTGTGTTTCTGTCACCTGTCAGGCCCACCAGAACTCAAAGCAATCCCCCAATTCATCTATGAAGGCAATTTAGATAAACAATAAGACATCTTAAATTTTATGTGATTTAAAATAACTGATGGATTCATGACAGGGAGGGTGGTCTTGCTGGTAAGATTTTACTGGGTCTGTTTGGGCATTTTACATTAGATGGTCATTATTTGAAAAAACAAGAACAGTGATGGCCACAGGGACGCGAACTCAGGGTCCTCCCCACCCTTACGTGGCTTCTGTAAATAGTGGACTATGAGGCATGCGTCATCTTGTGAGCTCTCCTATATTGCCATGACTTGTGACTGCTGGTGCCCCAGCTTCAGTAGGCAAAGTATTATTGTGCAGTCCATTGATGCTCAACCGTTCAGCCTGTGGGCCAGATGAGTGGTGTGGGGCCAGTCCTGTGAGCATTGTTGCTGCTAGGGCCTGATCCAGCGTGGGTTCAGCCTGCAGGTGTGAGACAGCACACCAGGTTCAGCTGTGGAGCAACCCCACTCCCTGAGTGTGGAGTGACCCCATGCGACAGCATAAATTAGCATGCAGTCTCATGCCATCCAGCTCAAAGGGTTCCCCATGGGTCTGGATATTTGGCAGCAGGAGAATGGCGGCAGCATTCATTTTCTTATTATTCCCTACTGTTGCTATCTCTCTCCCACCACCAAATTTCTGGACCTGTGGGGAGCCGGTCCAGATTCTGCCCATGGGGTGAGAGGCGAGCAGTAGGGCTCTGTGTAATTTCGCCACCGGTTTTGTTTCGGTACTGTTTCAACCTGTTAGAAGATTGAAACAGCAAAATAAAAAAGGAACAGATATGGTCAAAACAGCCTTGAAACAAAATGAGGCAAGTCGAAACCTTTCAATGTTTCACCCATAGGCTATAATGGGGAAGGTTGAAACAGACTATAACTTTGTAATTTCTGGCTGGAGTTGGATGAAACTTGCGGGATTGGTAGCCCCTTCTAAGGGCATGAAGTGTGCCACATTTCAAGAACATAGGTAAAGGGGGTTTGGAGAAACTGCACCCCAAAATCTTGAAAGCAAAACTCCTGTCGTGTGTGTGTGTGTTAAGCCACAGCAGGGTCAAAACTGCAGGCGTGCTAGCCCCTGCTGAGGCCACAAAGCCTGCCAAGTTTCAAGGAGATAGGTGCAGGGGTTTGGGGGAAACTGCACCTCAAGCTGCAGACCAGCAAAACTCGTGACATGGGTGACACTGTGTGGTAAGGCGCAGCAGAGTGAAAGCTGCAGGCCTGCTAGCCCCTGCTGAGGCCATGAAGCCTGCCAGCTGTCGAGGGGAGAGGTGCAGAGGCGTTCTGGGGCCCTGCACCCTTAGCTGCTGACAGGCAAAACTTGTGTCATGGGTGCTTGTGCAACTGCTGCCTCTCATCAGGCAGCAGGACTGAAGATCCCCCATCACTTGCCACCACAGACCCGGGGGTAATAATTGATCACAGTATGAACATGAGTCGGCAGTGCGATGCTGTAACCAGCAGTGCCAACAATATGCTGGCATGTATCAATTGATGCATCTCCAGCAAAGCCATTGCAAAGAAGTGATTCTCCTGCTCTACTTGGCTCTACCCGGCACTGGTGAGACTGCAGTTGGAGTACTACATCCAGTTCTGGGTTCCTCACCTTAACAAAGATGTGAAAAAGCTTAAGAGAGTCCAGAGAAGGGCCACTCATATGATCAGAAACTTGCACAGAAAGCCACATGAGGAAAGGCTGAGGGACCTGGGACTCTTCAGCCTGAAAAAGAGAAGGCTGAAAGGGGACTTGGTAGCAGCTCAAAGCTACATCAGAAGCATACATCTAGGGCTCAGTGAACAACTGTTCACCACGGCACCCTTGGGGAAAACTAGGAGTAATGGTCACAAACTCCTGGAAGATCATTTCAGGCTCATTTCAGGATCAACATTAGGAAAAACTACTTCACAATTAGGCTGTCCAGACTGTGACCATTACTCCTAGTTTTCCCCAAGGGGGCTCACAGTATTGGCTCCTTGAAGCCCCAGGATTACCTGCTCAGGCCAGCTGGAGAGTGCAGGCAACTATGGGCTACTCCCACCACAAAAAGCAGCACAAATTTATACCACCTGTTATCACAGCCACAATTTATGGTGTAACAAGGGGTATGAATGTCTATTTGCTTGACCTATGAGCTGCCATAAGCATTTTTATGGTGGCACAAAAGCAACTTCTGTTTCCAGAAAGAGATTAGCAATATGCTCCAGAGTTTTTTGCTCCCAGGCACATGTTCAAATGGCATGCATGAAAGCAAAAACTCCAGAGCAATAAGCTCCAGAGCTTACTCATCTGTATTAATTGCATGTGTAGATGTACCCATTATGTCTCTTGTTCATGTAATTGTAAGCTTCTTGATGTCCTGTAGTGTATATGTATCACCTTGTAAAAATGGCCCCTCTCTCTCAGCATTAATGTAATGCACATTCCTAATAAAAAGAACCCTCCAACCTGAAGGATTTGCATAGCTCAGAGAAGGCTCATTCACCACCACTTTCTCTGTCAATACCTAGGCTAGGTATGGGGACAAATTTTGTGACACCAGCCTAAAATTCAGTAGGGAACTGAAATGACACCATCTCCTGGACTGCAGAAGGGCTCCCATGGGAAACATGCCATGGCTCAATAGCTCCTATAAATGGAGATTGACCCTGAACAAAAGTGGGATTTATTCCCCGACTCCTGCAAATGACTTCCGCCCCATTTTGGCAGCCATAGCTGTTTCCTGAAAAGGCTTCAGGGACTACTAAATAACCCCAAAACCAATGGGTTTGATTCTTACTCGGAAAGCTTCATTCACACACATTCACTTAAGTCTCCCTTATTCCACTAGGACACGGTATAAGGGCATTCATGTGTATAAGAATCAGGATCAATGTGTGTTTGTTTTATTTTCTCCATTCATATGGACAAGAGCAGAACATGTTGCAAACTGCTGCAGCTTATTCTGTCTCTGGAGACTACAGGATTTCTTAGCTGTACTAGCATAATTCTTAGGATACAAAATTTGCCTTTCACCCTTCTGATCAACAGTCTCCATGTATCTGCCTGAGAATGAATTCTGCAGACTTCAGTCTTGTAGGCAAATGCCCCTGTGGAAGACTGCATGAAATTGCTTCAAAGGAACTCAAAAAAGTTTCTGTGGAACACTTCAGCAAACTTTAATTTAAGGAGCCAAATCTACATTTTTTGCCCATTTGTAAGATTAATTTCTTCCCAGTTACACAGGCCAGAAACGCATTCATTCTGAAGCCATCAGAGCAATGACGTGACTTATGCTTTAACTGCTGAATATATAACAGAGAGGTAGCCAACTCAGAGATCTGAGAAAAAGTGAGACACTTCCCTGGGGAATGGACATATTTCAAGAAAACTCTGCTCCCTTAGGGTAAGTCACATCATGTAGTTCTCAGATGGTTCCTTCCCATGCCCCACATTTCTTCAGGGTTCACCCCACTGCTTGGAAGAAAAGAAAAGATGTTTAGTAAATCGTTCAGTTCTCCTAAAATTTGCATATTTTGTGACACTAAGAAATAACATAGTCCAACCATATTTCTTTCCCAGTGTCCTACAGTGCAGATTCCTTCTTGGCTGATGAACTGCTGACAAATAATTTTATTTTTGCACCCTTCTGAAAAGTCACTCACTTGAACCTCTTTGAGTTTCAGTGTCTCCATTTGTAAAATGAGGAAAACATTACTGACCCTTGTTTTTAAAGTGTTTTGAAAGCTACAGGTGAAAAGAATGATGGAAGTGAAAATCCCTGTTACTGTTTCCCATGATAAATATTACTTTATTGAAAAAATTGTAATATCCATAGTTTAGCTGGTATGTCTTATATCATCCCACTGTTTCATCAAGTCCTACCAGAATGGTACAGGATGAAGGCTTGGAGCTCACAAATCGGTGGGGGGGGGGTGGTGGTGGTGGAATCTGTGGCTAGAAATAGATATTGTCAAATGAAGTAGATTACTTATGCCAGGATGTGTCCTGGGTAAATCCTAGTAAGCAGGGAAAATCAGGATTTCCCCACGTACTGAGAAGTGTCCCTGGGATCATTGGGGCATGTCTCGGTAAGTGTGAAAAATCCAGCTTTCTCCCCTTATTGAGGTGTGCCCAGGAGACCCTAGTGGTTATAGGTCTCACTGGGGCAGTGATCAATATATACTTCTCATACAAAGGCTTTGCTAAAGTATTGGCCAGAGTAGGTCCTGACCAGCAAACCTGACCAATGCCTGAACTCCTTATGTAAGCAAAACTTGGCATGTGGTCCAGATGGGCTCTCCTGCCGAAGGATGGGAGGGGGAGATGGCTGTAGAAGATGTAGGATATTCTACTGCCTGCATGATAAGACTAGAACAGGAACACCCAGAATAGGACAGTATGAGAGATTCAAAATTCAGATGGAATGCAATATGTAATTTGTTTTGATCATTGTATAAAAGGAGAATTGGAAATCAGGGGACGTTTATAACAGCCTAGGAGAGCCTGCATGGTATTTTGCCTACTACCTTATCACAGGTACAAATGCCTTAACTCCTGATCTGATGTACTTGTAAGGCCAAAATGTGCTAAGGCTGTGCTTGTAGACAATAAACTCAACCAAATCGTTGCCACTAAACAGAGCCTGTAGTCACTCTTTAAGACAAGATTGGTGCTAGAATCGCTTGGCTGTGACTTCGCTGACACCATGTCATCAGGTGTTATTAGTGTTGTCATTGCTGTTGTCCTCGTTGGGTGTTATTGATGTGTTGTCAGTGTTGAAGCCTCAGGAACTGTGGTGTTGAGAAAGGTAACAAAAGGCAATGTCTGTTTCATTCTGTGTCATATGTTGTAGTTAGGGTAATTCTCTATCTTTAAAACGGGAAAACTAGCAGCCTCCATGCGTGTATAAATCAATTACTGTTTGTGAAGCACTGAGGGCTATGCTGATTGTTTAATTAAAGACTATTAAAGATTATTTAATTGAACATGTGATTGTTTAATTAAAGACTGTTTCAGAGTACACATGCATAAGGGCCCCAACTAAAGTAGAATAGACTATTTTAATGGAGGCACTTCCTAAATTCCAAGTATTTTGCTTAGCAACTGAAATATTCTTGTAACACAGTTTGTGTGTGTATTTGTATCATAACTTAAGGCTTTTTTTGCAAAAAGCAAACTGATGTCATGATCAAGTATAGGCAGTCCTTGGACTTATGACACACATGATTCCTGAAAACCACATCTTAAGTCAAAACATCGTAACTTGGAAGTGATTTCCCCATAGGAACAATGTTATAAATGGGGATTAGTTCCAGAACCAAGGCCCGATACCCTGTTTTCACCAAAAATAAACCAGAATTTTATACTTGGTCAATTATAGTTGAGTAAAAAAGCTACATTAATTTATTTATACTGTAAATAGCAATCATATTGATTTGGAAGGACCTCTTTGAGGTGACTTTGCTGGACTTTTTGAAGGGCTCTTGGTTGGACTTTTCGAAGGGTTCTTGGCTGCAGTCTTCTCAGGAGTCTTGGCCGCAGGGTTTTCTGGAGTCTTGTCTGCTTTTTTAAAGAAAATTTCCAAGGAAGTTGGATGTTCTCCAGGGGGATGGGTGATGCAGTGAACTTGTTTGCTGGCATGGCGTCGCATCGGGTCAAGCATCATAAAGTCAAAACTGATGTCAGAAAGTTGAAACAGGGTGTCAATTTATAAACGTCGTAAATGCCATTCATTGTGACTCGAAACATCTTAAGCAGAGGACTGTCTGTATCCTTTTTAGCTGCTTTAAAAGGGGGGCGGGGGGAAGCTGCTGCTTGGAAGTGTATATCAACTGTTATGAACCTACAGTGATACCAGTGATGTCAAACATACATTCTGTGGGCTGGATTTGGCCCATGGAACCTCTCTATTTGGCCTGCCAGGGTACTGGTGAGACATTAGAAGTTGGGGAGTGTGGCCTGCTGCAGAATCCAGGGCCCTTTGGCTCAGCTGGGCACGGCCTTTGGCAGTAACCACACCTGGCCTCTCCCACAGTCACTCTTGCCACCAGATCCCACTTCCACTGCTGCCACTGGATCCCCATGGAGGATTTCTCACCCTGGGATAGATCTAGCCACAAGAAACCCCATGGTCCAGATCTATCCCAGGGCTCCAGGTGAGTTTGACATCCCAAAATTAAATCATCCTACCTTTGACCCTGAATGAAACACAGTAATTCTGCTGTACTTACAACACTACAGAATCATGCAGATATAGCAGGCACACTACAGGCGCTTATGTAGCTATCCTTTGATAGATACAAGTGATAAATCTCGCTATACTCCTGAATAGACCACAAAAATCCATCATGTAACATCATATTGACATACACATAGGTTATTAATGGGGCTGGAGCTTTCAGATCCTCCTACAGATTTCTCCCAGTTGAGCAAAGGGACCAGGTGACAGCAGTGGCAGGCTGTGGATAAGCACTAAAAAGGGAGGTGGGGGGTTCACACTTTGCTGGCAAATTTCACCAGTAACTTTTGTCAGCAGAGACAACTCAGGAATCTTGGAGGGAGGCATGCTGTAGTGCCTTGGCACCCTGGGGTGCCACCAGCTTCTTTCAATGGTGGCCTGAGGTGTGAAGAGATAAGCTGATAAGTGCAGGCTCAGGCTGGTCTCTGCCTGGCCAGTCTCCCACTCCCACTGCCAGGACCCTCTGCCAGGAAGCAAGAACTGTCATATATACATTAGTTTTTGAAATTGAGTGTCACTCAACTCACAAAGTTATGGAAGGACATCTTGAGTCCAGTGAGGGGTTCCTTGAGTCCCAAAAGTTTGAGAACCACTGCTCTAGTGAATGTAAACCTTCATGAATGCTTACCTCCCCCCCACCAATATAATCCTATTGAACCTTCTCTGACAAGCTGTAAGTCTTGCTTCTGTCTCTTCTCTAATACTAGCTTCATATCTTTGGACCACTTTTGTTGCCCAAACTTGTTCCCCACCCTCTACGTTTCCCATATGAATCCCAGTGTCCCTTTCTCCATGCCCAGTCCCAGCATCTCTCTTCTTTCTCTCCAACCTCAATGTCAGATCCCTTTGTTCAGCTGGTCCCAACTCCACCTTCTAGATCTGTACCAACTTCTCTCACCCAAAGTCTCCTTGGCTTCAGTCATTTTCCACCCTGCCATTTCCCTCCACTGGCTCCCTATCTCCAGTCACTCCCACTTTCTTCCACTTTCAATCCCCTTGTTCAGCTCTCTACCTTGCCAGCTTTCAATCCAACTGTCTGTCTCCTTACACTTTTACTCATCTTATTTCTCCTTACACTCTGATCCAGTTCTTCCCCTTCTGCATTCAGATTAGGCTCTTTCCTTTTCTACACTGCCCTAGCATCAGGCAGACTTCACTTAGAACACCACAAAGTCCATTTAACTGCTCTCAGTTCTGATGCTCAGCACCCCCAGCTTGCAGCATCTGGGAGGTAAAATTACAGGAAAAGTTCCTTTTGGCCCTTATGGCCACATCCACATGTTCAGGGGTGTGTGTTGCAGCAGCACAAATAGTAGCAGTGCAAATTTGTGCCACTACTTTGTGTTGCAGCTCATGCCCCTGCTTGTGTGCTTTGCAGCAGGGCACATTGTCCTGCTTTGTCCTGCAGGGGGCCAGGGCTGGCTGAGGCCCAGGGTTCCTCAGTGAGGGGCTAGCCAGCAGGCAGTCCGTGTGCTGAGGCACCCTGTGATGCAGCCAGCTGGGAAATGGCACCTGGAGATGGGGGAGCAGGCCGCCCAGGGCTGTCTGCTCCCCTGTCTCTCCACGCAGCAGAGCCCCGCCATGCTGAAGCACCCTGCACCCCAGCCAGCCACTCCCCAGCTGGCTGTCTCACAATGAGGGAGCAGGCAGCCCCGAGCTGCCTGCTCCCTTGTCTCTGGTTGCCACCCTGAACCACATGGAGCTCCCATGCTGAGGCACCCCACACCCCAGCCACCTGTTCAGCAGCTGGCTGGGGCACAGTGTGCCTCAAGGCAGAGGAGCAGCCAGCCCAGGGCTGCCTGCTCACCCATCCTGAGGCACAGTGCATCCCAGCCAGCTGGGGAGCCATGCCTTCACCTGCATCTCTGTGTTTGTCTTGGTGCAGGCCACTTTGGCATTTTTATGCCACTTTTTTCTTCCAGTTTTTTTTTTGGTGGGGGGTGGGGTTGCTACTGGGGAATCCCAGGAGCAAATTTTGCCCTAGTGCTGCAAATTAGCAGCACTGTTCATGGTTTACTTTGCAGTGCATGTGGTTTGTGGCACCACAAAGAGGTGCCTGCATGTCTGAATATCTGGATCCAGCCTATAGCTCCAGAAAGGATTTTCCAGAGACCTTAGATGGAGCATTCCAACATGTCTCCATAGATTCTGTGTGAATTGAAGCACAACCTGGCCAATTTTAGATAGATGTCCATGGGAACAGGAAAAAGCAGATGCAGAGCACAAAGATCACCCCCAAACACATTTCAGTTCCTACTTTGAAGCAGGACTTTATTAGAGCTTCTCAAAAAATGTTGAAATAATTGTAAAGGAGCAAAATAATCTGTTTTGGATGAAGCTTTCCAAAAATCCACTCGAGGCAGATGTGCAAGATGGGAAAATTCAGCCCGAACAGTTAAGAGTTGGCAAAGCTTTAAGCAACTGAAGACATAGTATCAAGCATGCTTATGATACAGCACTGCCAATTCTGCCAGAATTCAATGATGTTACTTACGCAGGCAAGGTTCTTTGGGTAGATGTGATATCTTTTATTAGACCAACTGAATAGTTGGAAAAAAGTTCTTAGCAAGCCTTTGGGCGCAGCCACCCTTCTTCAGGCATATGCCTACCTATGTCCTTAGACCAACACAGCTATAACCGAAAACCCAGCAGCATGGTGTTACTTATGTGTTCCATTTTGTGGATATAGCAAGAACACCTTTAAAAGCAAAACCTTTTGGCAAGCAAGGTAGGGGATTTCCCCTTCATTGAAGGAATGTGGGGTAGAATGTGGTGGTTAGATGGCAACATACAGTAGAAATGCTGGAATACACAGGGGAAGAAGCGATGAATACCATATGCAATTCAAGTTCCACAAGTAATTTTAGGTAGAATAGAATACATTTTCCCATACAATAAAGATTCTGGTGAGGCAACAAAATAGTTCTGGTGGGCACGGTACTCTGAGAACTTTAACAGCCACAAGACGCATCATAACCTTGGTTTTCAGTCTCCTCCAAAAAATGGTACCTGCAGGAGGACAGACATGAGATCACATCTAAGGCAGTGGCCTCCTGATGCAAGCTGGGCACAATTTCAAGTTTCCAAGAGGGAATCTTTTTGTAGTCATTCTGTTGGGATACTTTTTGCTGGGCATGAGGGTCCCTTTGTACATTTTAGTGTCTCTCTCTCTCTCTCTCTCACACACATGCACACGCACACGCACGCACACACACACACGTGCACACACACACACACATGGCCAGTAGATAGGGGCTCCAGTCAATGGTTAAATTGTTTTTAGTGCCTTGTCACTGAAGATACCTCAGGGTTGAATACACTTCACAGCATGCAGGAATGTCTTTGGTGTAACAATTAAACTACATGATAAAATATATGTTGAAAATTAATGAGCATCACAGAAGATAGATTTAGTGTTTCAGATTCAGTCCTAAACAGGAAGTGTTAATATTTCTTTATCTGTGTTTAACCTGTCATAAGGACAAGGTCACCTTCAGTTAGCAACAGATGGTTGCCCTGCCATTTATCTCTGTCCCTCTCTGTCCAATCACATTTTGATGCACCTGACACTTAGGATTTAGTATGTAGGTACCAGTCTACCAAATAAAAAGGTATTGTCTTTTATCACTTGGTCTGAACTGAGACCCAAGAGTGTGTCACTTCCTCTCAACCTGTTCCTCAAGAGAACTTTTGAAAGAGGAGGACAATGGATTTGCAGGTCTGTAGGATCTCAGAACATAGGCTTTTTCCCAGGACAAATGTGAAGTCTATTTATGGCCATAATGATTTCCAAGGTGGATTTAATGGAATAATTAATGTTTACCTCTCAGGCTGTAAATAGACATATCATATTGCCACCCAACCCCAGACTATTTAAGTAAAGTAGGACTAGGGCATCTGGCTCAGCATGTGGGATAGATCAGGCAAGTGACAGATCATACTGGGTTACTTCAAAATGTTGTCCCATGTGGAGGATGAGGCTTGGGAACTGTTTTTTTTTTTTTTTATTAGGGCTGTTTGAAGTTTCAGTTGCTGATTCAATTTGGCGGAGATTCGGCCTGATTCGCTGGCTGAATCTCCAAATCAGAATCTAATCAGGAGACCCTTTAATCTTTCTGAATTGAATCAGAACCCTCCAAATCAATTTGGAGAGATTCAATGATTCAGCTGTAGACACAGCTTTAAATGTTTTTTCTACATACCTCAAGGTACCAGGTGTCTCGTGAATGCTGGGATGTTGGGGCGGATGGAGTGTCCCATGGGAGTGCAGTGGGTCCCCAGTGTGCTCAGCGGCAGACACGGAAGTGGACCAGAAGCACTTTCAGTCCACTTCTGGGTCTGCCAGGTTGCGTGTGGGGGACCCACGCTCTGCTGCCATGGCTTGGCAACTGGTGCCTCCTGGGTCACTTGGGAGAGGGGACACTTGGGGTACTCCTACAGAACCAGGGAGCATGGTGGGGGGAGCCCCATGCACTCAGTGGTGGATCCAGAAGTGGACCGGCAGTACTTCTGGTCTACTTCTGGGTCTGCTGCCAAGCAGGCGGGGCCCCCACACTCCTGTGGGTTGCTCCATCCACCCCAGCATCACAGTGTTCACAAGCTATGCCTGGTACCTCGAGGTATGTAGAAAAAACATGTAAAGTTGTGTCTATGCCTGAATCACTGATTCTCTGAATTAGCATCAAATCTTCAGATTTGGATTCGGCTGAATTGAATCAGGATAGTGATCTGAATCCATGAATTGAATCACTGTCCCTGATTCAGGCTGAATCCAAATCCAAATTGAATATGGCCTGTTTCTCACATGTCTACTAACTATTGTAACTACAGAAACTATTGTTATTCATAGAAAGAGTCATAAGGGATCAGACCTTTAGATTTCTAGTTACCCTTTGTAACTAGAGAATGGACCAATGGGGGAAGCAAAGAGTAGATAGAGTTAACTGGTACTACAAGTTTATATCTTACAATATAGTCCAAATTCGCAATTTACCAGTGTGTATTACCCCCAACGGGGCTTTAACCCTAGAATGGGTAGCTTAATTATCACTCTGCTCCCATTTATAATTAGGTTTCTGTTAGTTCATTTTGAAGCATGATTTCATAATAAAAAAATATTTAAAAATTCCTGTGGAATAATCCTAGTAAATTAATGTTGTGGACTTCGATGAACTGATGCTTTTAATAGACCGCGGTATTTGAAAAAACTCTATATCACAGCAATAATGCTACCTGAAGGTCAGTGTCAGATGTTGATAAATCAGACAATGAGAAGGGATGACTACTGGATAATCTAAGGAGACTGGATGATCTGAACTATAGGCTTTCTTTTGTCTGTCTTGGTGGCAGAGAAGACACAATGGGCAGTGGGGACGTTTATGTAGAAGTGGATGGGAAATAGCATTTCTTGTCTGAAAGAATTAAGTGTACAGTAAGTGTATATCCCATCTTGAATAGAGAAGGAAAATTGAAACCTCAAATTTTTATAAACCAAAAATCTGAAGGAGAAGAAAAACCAGTTCAGGTCAAACCAAACATCTCCTTTTGTTTGTTTTTTAACTATAAAATAAAAAATTGCATCTCTAAACAAAATGTCATTTTGACCACCTGGGGCAGAAGGTTTCTGCCTAGAAAAATATGATGTTTAAATATTTCAGTGATTTTTTTTTTCAAAATAGTGAGTTTAGCCTAACACACTGGATTTTTATGATGAGCAACGTTTGGCAGAAAAAATCCTGGTTGATTGTTATTTTTAGTCTATCTTTGGCAGTTCAGTCCTGCCAGAAGCCACATGGATGTACTTAGCACCTTGCAGGATTGCCAGGCATGTTTCTTCCTTGGCAATTCTCTGAAAGCTAAATCACAGAGTTTGTTTCTAGAACCATAAATCATTGTGTGATAATTACAGGAAAACAAACCTTGACTTTACTCATGAACAACAGCAATTTAATCTCTAGTGGTTTGGGAAAATGAATGAGGAATGAATGCAAATGAATACAAAGCAACAAAGAGGTGGCCACTTGGTAGAAAGCTTTTTATGACCCATTGTTCTTTTAAAAAAAAGTCAGAAAGACAAAACATGTTTCTTGCACAGGATCTAGAGATGAATGAGAACACAGGGTCTTCTGGGCTATTTCTCTCCTGTGTTATGAGCTGAACTTCAGAAATGGGCGGCTTTATTTTTAAAAAGATGCAATTTATCCTTCCTTTTGAAAGAACCTGACAGCTTCTTCTGCATCAGCTTACTTGTATTAGCAGATTCATTTCTTACTATGTTGTAATTGATCATTTCCATAGATGCATACATGCTCATGATTCCACAGACAGAACATAAGACAAGGTCTCTGACCAAAGGAACAGAATCAAATAGTGCAAACTAACCTCTGCTAGAATCCCTGGAAAGACTGGATAGACTTTCATTGACTTCATTGGGCACCGAGTGGGTAAACAAACATAGAGAAGAAAATGGGAAAAGAGTACCTAGGGAAGTCATATCATTCAAAAGATACATGTTTATCATACTTCTCATACATATCATTTTGGACCAAAGCTGCCTCTGGAGAGTTCCATGAGCACAGATATTCATAGAAAAGAAATGTCTAAGTCCTGCTACCACAAAATGTGGCTTCCCCCACTGTTTAGCCTGAGAATGACTAGATATGTAAGAAGGACCTAACTCTTTACTGCTCTACAGTACCGTGGTCAGTTATAGCACTGCATGAGTGCGAATAACAACAATAATACTCCCAAGAAAACATCGATAACTGGCCAGTGGTTTACCATTACTTTGTACCTTGCTCTGTGGGAGATGCTGTTTTAGCTTCCAGTCCCTTAACACAAGTTCCAGAATGAATGAATGCTGCTTATTTTTTTACAAAAGTGAGGTGGATGTGTGGCTGGGGAGGCAGGATAGAAACTAGGGAATGGTAAAGCCTTCTTCAATCCCACTTCTCCAGAAACAAAAATATTGAAAACCAAACTCAATGGCTAGGAAAGAATTTCCTGCCTTCTGGAGTGCCTCTGCCTTGGCGTTCACATTCTGCTCATCTCTGTGGGATTGGGGGATTAATGTTCAGTTGTACATCATGCTGGCAGCATGGCATGCCTGGGACTAAGTCTGAGAGGCAGCCATTAAGACTTATCTTGGGTTGCTGCCAGCCTTGGGCTGATTTGATAGCATACACTGTCACCAACAATTTCATCAGAGTGAAATAATCAGGCTTGTATTCTTTTTTTTTAGTGATGGTGGGAGAATGAGAAGGAGACATGCTAGGAAGGGCATTTGCAAATTTACATTGGCTGTTAACACTTTGCATGGATTCTCTTTTAAGTGTTTGGAGCAATGCCATGAGAAAAGCTTGCAGATGGCCAAGATAACAGGAGATCAGGTGCCGTTGCTCCTTTGCTCATTTTACTAGACTAATCTTATTTTAAAGGGGCAGTGGGAGCTGTTGGCTGCTTTAATGTGAAGAATGGAAAATCATGCAGCATTAACACATTGACTGGCACTGTGCTTGATATTAAAAATAAATACCCTCTTCCAATCTACCTGCTGTTTCTCTGCTGCCTCAATTATGATAGGGCAGAATGCATATATTGTCCCATTACCTACTCCAGAACCACTGAGCTTTAACACCACTGTCTTCTGCTGCCATGCTTGAATATCAATGGTGTGTACAGTAGTAAAAAATTAAATAAAATAAAGTGAAAGGGTAGTTAAAAGAGACAGATGTTCTTGTTGCTGTTGGGTTGAATTATGCAATGACCTCCCTCATATTGATTATGTTAGAAGCATCTGGTGAGTGCTGGCATGACACAGTGTAAATCCTCAGTGTTAATTCTGATTCAGATCAATAGAGTACCTGTCCATCTGGGTGACAACTCTCTTCTCATTCTCCTGCCTTCTGTCAACCTTACCACCGTGACATTGCCTTGTGTTTGCAGCAATAGAGTCAGTTTTGCACTCTTTCTGCACAGTGGGAAGCATCCAAAGACTAATGCTTGCTGGATGTGTATAACAGACTTGGTTGTAGGCAGTCTAATCTAGTGGTTAGGCCACCAGAGAAAAGCCAGAGATAGAGACAGAATCCAAAATACAGGCCAAATCCAGGATCATGAAACAAATACCCAGTTACCAGATCCAAGACAAACCCAGGGGGCAAGGTCTGAATCACAAGCCAAGTTGAAGTTCAGGGGTCAGCGATTACATTACAAAATTCAAGGGCAAATCCAGAAGCCAGAGTCCAGGAATGAAGCAATCAGGATCAGGAAACTAGATCACAGAAGCTTACCAGGACAGACTTTTAACAAGAACTATGAATTGGCCTAGAGTCTACTTCCATTACCAGAGCTAAATGGGGAAGCTGCTCCCCTAGCAGCCATTCAGGAGGCCCAGAGAGTGGTCAGCTCTGTGACCAGTGGTGTCCCCCAAGGCTCTGTCCTTGGACCAGTTCATTTTAACATCTTTATCAACAATGTGGACATTGGTGTCAAAAGCGCACTGGCTAAGTTCTCCAATGACACTAAATTTTGGGGCATAGTGTCCACACCTGAGGACAGGCTAGTGATCTAGGCTGACTTGGATAAACTTAGTAAGTGGGCGGATACAAACCTGATGATGTTCAATACCAATAAATATAAGGTATTACACCTTTGGGAAAAAACCCTGCAGCATGCTTATACGCTTGGCTGTGCTACACTTGCTAGCACCATGACTGAAAGAGACTTGGGGGGTCATGATCAACGACAAGATGAACATAAGCCACCAATGTGATGTCGCAGCTGGTCAAGCAAATAAAACTCTGGTTTGCATCCATAGATGCTTCTCAAGTAAATCTGAGGATGTCATCCTCCCGTTGTACTCAGCCTTGGTGAGGCTGCAGCTGGAGTACTGCATCCAGTTCTGGGCTCTTGAATCAAAAATAATTCAAGAAGGATGTGGAGAAGCTTGAGATAGTCCAGAGGAGAGCCACGCGCATGATCAGAGGACAAGGGAACAGGCCTTATGAAGAGAGGCTGAGAGCCATGGGACTCTTTAGCCTGGAAAAGTGCAGACTCAGGGGGAACCTGGTGGCTGCTTATAAGTATATAAGGGGTGTACATCAGGATCCGGGATAAAGTCTGTTCACCAGAACGCCCCAAGGAAAAACAAGGACCAATGGTCATAAACCCCTCCAAAACTGTTTTAGCCTGGACATAAGAAATTAATTCTTTACTGTCCGAGTCCCCAAGACCTGGAACAGACTCCCTCCAGAAGTGGTGCAGGCACCTACTCTGGACTCATTCAACAAATGTTTGGATACTTATCTTATTGGGATCCTTTGACCTCCGGCGCTGGGGCAGGAGGCTGGACTTGATGATCTTCAAGGTCCCTTCCAGCTGTAACATCTATGAAATCTATGAAGCTGGCTTAGGGGTGCTAGTGAAAACCCCAGGCAGGTGGGCCCACTAGGAAATTCACACAGGTTGAGCTGCCTGTTAGGGCCCCTGACAATGTAAAAGATGAACTTCCAGAAGTCCTCACTTAGGTATTTTAAATTCATGTTTTGTCAGGTTAGAAGGGATTATTTTGATCAGAGTGATTTTGTGTGTAAAACAGGCCATAGAACTTCCTGAATGAACTTGTATTTGAATTACAGTAAAGCTTATAGAAAATGTCTGGTCACCTCTCACCACTCTGGCTTCAGATTTCAGCCACTGAGTCTCTGCTAGCAAGACTGCAGAGCCCTTTGTTCTTCAAATACCTCTTCCCCAGGTAGATGCCTCTGAACTGACCATCTCATCTCTTAATATTCTCCTTGAAATGATAAATAGATTGAATTATGGGAGTTCCTTATTAAAAGTCATGGTTTCCAATTATTTAATCTTCTCCTGACTTCTCTGAGTCCCCTCCAATTTTTAAACATTTTACTTGGGTTGCAGGCTCCAAAGTGGACAAAGTGTTCCAGTAGCGGTTGCTACAGTGCCAAATAGAGAGATAACGCCTTCTCTCTCTTCCTGATCAGTATCCTCCTGTTTATATAGCACCTGATCTCATTAATCACTTGAGCCAAGGGGTCCAGCTGAGAGGATGTTCAAGTAATTATCTCCTTGTCATTTTCAGAGCTGCTGATCCCTAGGACAGGCTCCAACAGCCTGGAAATGTGACAAATAGTGTTGCCTTTGGCCATATTAAAATATACATTATTTGCTCATGCCCAGGTTATCATACAATTTAGATGTTTTTGAAACAATGACCAACCCTGTTCATTATTAACTAAAATCTTTGTGGCATCTGCAAACTTTATCAAAAATGATTTATGTTTTCTTTGAAACCATTTATAATAATTGTAAATAGAGTAGCTCTGGGAACCAATTACTTGGACTATATATATTTTCATTGATGATTCCCTATGCACATGTACATTTTGAGACCTGCAATTTAACCAGCTTTTAATCCACTTTTCATGAACCATGTTGATATTGTATTATGGTAGTTTCTTAAAATGTTGTGCATTATCGAGGCAATCTGTCTTGCCGGTGTCTATTATATCAATGTTATTGCATTGATCAAAAATATTTCGTCTCACCAGAAAAGATTGTTGGTTAGCTTGACGAGGATATATTTTCCATAAATCTCAGGTTGACTAGCATTAATTATGCTTTCTTTCTTTAATGTTTTTTAACTGGGTCTTGTATCAGCTGTTCTATTATTTTGTCTGGGATTGATGACATGGTGACAGGCCTATACTTATTCCAGTTATTCTGTTTTCCTTTTTAAATGTTCGTACACTGCTAGATTTCTTGCAATTCTCTGCATCATCACAAGTGGCCCCAAACTTGCTGCAAAACAACAATAACAGCCCGAAACTGTCCTGGACCATCTCTTAAAATTCTTCTATCCCATTTTTTTGGACCAGCTGATCTGAAAATGTCTGACTATAATCTACTCTTTTACATCCTACAGAATTATTGTTATAATGACGAGTAGTTCATTATCATCATATAAGAAAACACAATTTGCCTCTCCTCCCTGAACACAGACAGATGTGTATCTAAATATTTTTTTGCCTTTTTTGCATTATTATCAACATGTTCACGTATTAATAGGCCAATACCAGTGTTAGCACACCCTTTGTTTACAAGATATTTTAAAGATGTCCTTAATTTTGCTGGCCACAACTTTCTCTTTGTGTCCTTTAGCTGTCCTTACCAATTTGCTACAATTTGTAAATTATGATTTATATTTATTGCTATCCACAGTTTTTCTTTTTTCCCCATTTGTTTTAGTTATGCTTTTATAAAACAAGGTGGATTTTTTAAAGGAGAAAAGGCCTTCTTAATGGTTGAATTGTTGTTTTAGGTGGTGCATTGCAGAATTCTTCCGCAGTCACAACCACCACCATCAGCAGTTTTGGGAAATGAAGCCACCTGTTAGTTCTGTCCTTTTACTTATAACGTAACAGTTGCAGGAAGTCACTGTACCTGCATCAATGCTGCACTTAAATAGTGGTCTTCCATCTCTTTGGCTGTGGTGCTTCTCCTGTGTTTTAATCTTTTGGATTCTGGGAGACTGGTGAGACACTGTACCAAGCAGGATGTGCCACCTTCCTGTGGTCTTTGCCAATAGCACCAATGTGACATGTGAATAGAAGGCATATTACACCAAGTTTTTCCAGCATCTTGGAAGTCATGGCACTCATTTAAAATGCTATAGATGAATCTTTCATGAAAACTAATTAACATTTTGTCACCCCAGTGAGCAAGTCAATTCTATTAGGGCACCCTGACCTTTAGTGGCAAGGTAGAAGAGGAAATTATGTGGCGTTCCGCTATATGGCTATATGGCCATTCGCCTTTATAAATAATGAAACCTCTAGTACTAATATTTTTTAAAATATATAACACCCTGCTTATTACTCTGTGACACTACTGACTTTAAAATCCCTTTATAAACAATGGCAGAGTATTTGTATTTTATTTGTCAAACTCAGCTTCCTTGCTTTGGATAAACGTTATGAGTAACTCACAATGGGTTTTGCACTATTATTTGTCTGTCTTATTTAGATTTCAAGCTCACTGGGACAGACTATATATATTCCTATACAGGTTTTGTTACAAAGGGGTCTGGATCTGGACTGAGACTTTTGAACACTTACAATAGAGTCATTCTTACTTAATAAATAATGATAGTATTTACACTCAGAGGGCAAGAACTAGATTGGGGGTCCAAATTCAGAAAGTTCAGATTCAATTCTGGTAATGATAAAGGGGATATACTAATTATACAACATTTTTTTGGTCCATCAGTCTCCAAATGGTATGCAAAGATGGGCAAGAATCATGATATTAATTTACCAAATGGGGGAACAGAAGCACAGAGTAGCTGAACAAGCAACACAAAGTCACCCACTTAGTTTGAAGGACAGACAGAACACAAAGAATGTTGTGTTTGATTTCTTTATAGGTAATTCACTGGATCATATATTGTTTTAAATAAAATTGGCCAAAGCTTGAAAAATCTGTGTGTGTAGTTGGTCTAAAAGACTAACATTCTCATCAAAAAATTCCAAAAAGGAAAAAAAAAAAAGCCCTTTTGGTGGAAATTCAAAATGCTGATGAATTTTTAAAATAAGAAATGAGGAAGTTTAATTTAGTTTAGTTTTTTTAATTAATTTTGTTTAGCTGAAATACCTGCTGGAATAGCCAGGCTGGAATTCTCTCAGGGACAGTCTTTCACCCTTTCTCTATGAAACCTGAAAATGCTAGGGCTTAGCATACTGAAAGACCATGGGGGGGAAGCAGCTACTTTGGGCTTTGGGTTAAGTTTGGAGGCAAAGTGCCCAGAGTGAAGGATGAAATGCCAGGGGAGGATAGAAATATTACTGCCAAAATATTTTATCCATTTTAGCCATTTTTTCCTAATTTGAATCTGGTGGAACAATATGGAAACTTAATTGTTAATTAGTAGCTCCTCAGCAGCCTTTATAAATGACCTGTATTCTATCCCATGCCATGAAATCTAGCTATAAAATTCAAAGTACTAGTTAATGATTCAGAGACCTTGTGGACCTCACTTGGGTAGAATGATTCAGCAGCAGATGATATCACTGTTGAATCAGCAGGATCTTTCCTCAAAGCATAGTGTTCATAATAAGGAAGTAAAATAACATAATCAGAAAGAAGACAGAAAATTCCCAGGTTTAATTTCATCCTAGACTTCATTAAAGGTGTTTTTCTCTTTTGGTCTCTCAAGCAGCCAGCCTTATACAGTCTCACAGGAACATCTAAGCAAGGAAAGGGAGAAGCTGTCAGGGCCTCCCAGTTCTTGAGCTTCAACTTCTGACCTTGATCCCAGGTTAACACAACTGCCCTAGTTCTCTATAACTAGATCGGTTGCTGAGAGTGCCACTCAGCTCTTTTAAGCACACCTTTGTCCTTAGGCTGCAGGCATGCCTTGACAACAAAAATAAGTCAGCTCCACCAAGTCTCGTCTCCTCGCTCAGCTTTGGCTTTTTCTGACCCTTCTCTTTGATCTTCCCGGGGACTTGTCACCCAGCTCTCTGATTCTTCCAGTTTCTGGTCTCAGCTTCATCCTGGACTATGCCTCTCAGCTCTCTCTCTCTGCTGTCTTGACCTGGCCCCATATTCTCTGCTCTGTTGATCCAGACACTGACCTGATGCTCTGGTAACACATACCCCCACCTAGCTGACCTTCTGGTTGCCCTTCAGGGCATGAGTGATTGGTGCCTCCTGAATGGGGGGGGGCACCTGCAGAAGCTGCCAATGGTGGCAGCCCAGTCAGGCGGGGCCCCAACCCTGCTGACAGCATCAGTGTTGGCCGTTTGGGGGCCACCGGCCCTGTCGGGGGGGCATGTGCACCCCTGTGAACCCCCTAATAATTGCCTATGCTTCTGGGCAGGGGTGGGCAAAATGTGGCCCAGGGGCCGCATGCAGCCCACCAGGCCGTTCTATCCAGCTTGCAGGCCCCAACGAAAGTTAAGAAAATTAATATTTATTTGCCCCTGGCTGCCTGTCATGCGGCCCTTGATGGCCTGCCAAAACTCAGGAAGCAGCCCTCTTCCCAAAATAATTGCCCACCCCTGCTTCAGGGTCTACCTGCAGGCTTGGCTGCCTACATCCTGAACCTTCAGAAGCTGAATGAAAGCTAATCTTTTTCACTAATGTGCAACTGCTCCCTGAAACTGACATAAATGTTTGCAGTAGTGGCCACGCTGAGAGGGAGTTTTGTCCAATGGTTTAATCACTAGCAGTCTCATTTTATTCCCAGCTTTCCATGTGGCTTTTGTTGTGACCTTCTCAAAATCACTTACAACTCTGTGCTTTGTTTCCCACACCTATAACAGGATTGTTGCAACACCTATAATGTAGGGGTTGTCATGAGACATAATTAATGCTTGTAAAAGGGTTTGTGATCCTTGGCTGCATTGTGCAACAGATGTGCAAAATACATAATTACAATAATTCAGGCCTTGAAATATTGATTGCTTAACTCTTTGCCATGCATTATGTTTGCTCTGCTGTTTCTTCTAGCTAACTGCAGATCCAGATACTACTGGGTCTTATAGTTTTCACCACCTTCATGTAATACTCATGTTCATCTTATTTTAAATCTGGAGGGCAAATTGCACTGCCAAAATAATCTGAATTCTCTTTTCTTTTGAATGATGATGGTAAATGGTGTAAGGCTCATAGCTCTGGGGGTGAGGAACAGAATGGATAGTGAGTATAAGCCACCCCCTTTTCCTCTATCCATCCTCCAACCACAGTGTTTTTGTCAGATGTGCTGGAGATGAGACAGCAATGTTATCTCCATAGTTAATTTCTTTGGTGCTAGTGCTGTGAATGAAAGTGAGCTAGCTAATCATGGCTATGATAGTATTTGCCATGGTGTGCACATCTATCACTGTGGAGTCGACATAGATTAATCACTATATGTTGCTTAATGAATGATGCCTGTCATATGAGTCACCTACTAACATGGATTTGATTTGAACTGGTGACCTGAAGAGGACTCCTAACTGATTCCCCAGAAATCTCATTTTTTCAAGAGCAGGATGAAAATTACCATCACTAACAGAGAAGAAAGAGCAGTGCTAACATTGGGAGATGCCATAAACAGCTCCAAATAAATGAAACGTCTATTAATTTTCTCATTGCATCAGTCACCTGGTCATGTCAACAGCCGTGCTCTCACCAGCGTTGTACCATAGTCTCTCTAGAACACGTAGACCTGATTTCCCTTTTATTTATCCTAGAGTAAATATAACAGTGACTCTACTTGAGTGGGGTACAGGTTCAGATCAGAGGACTAGGGGAAAATGTTACATCTTCAGTTTGTGTAACCTGGTAAAGCTCCATCAAAATCAAAGGAGCTATGTCTAGATATAATCCAATGGAAGATCTGTCCCAATGGAATTTCTTTGCCATGGAAGAGAGTAGAATCAGACCCGCTGCTTTCACTGGGTGCATATGTGTTTCTTCTCAGTCTCTCTGTTAAGTAGAGTCTGAATTCCCAATCCCTTAGCAACTGACAGTGGACTGGGACAAGAGGGAAGTAGTGATGGGAAGGTAAAACAGCCTCAAGTACTGTTTCCACCGCATATAATGGCTACTAAACTGGCTTATTAATGTGATCACATCCTTTCTCCAGCTAAAAGGAATCAAATATCTTTACTCCAATAATTTGAGTTTCCATAAAAAAAAATCATCCTAAACCACGGTGAAAAGCCAAGATCATTGGAGCTCTGGAAAGTCAGGCTGGAAGAGACTTCACAAGGTTATCTAGTCCAGCCCCCTTGCTCAAGGCAGGTCATCCCTGACTAAAGCATTCCAGCCAAGTGTTTGTCCCATCTGCTTCACAACTTAATCTAGGTAGCCTGTTCCAGTACTTGATCATTTTCATAGTCAGAAAGTTCTTCCTCAAAGTTCCTCCTAATCTCCAACTGAAATGTCCCCAGCTACAGCTTGAGGCCATTGCTCCTAGTCCTATCCACTACAGCCACAGAGAAAAGCCCATCTCCATCGTCTCTATAATCACCCTTAAGGTATTTGAAGACTGGTACCAAATCTCTCCTTGGTCTTCTCTTCTTTAGACTAAATAACCCTGGTTCTTTCGGACCTTCCTCGTAAATCTTGTCTCCTAGTGCTTGAATCATTTTTATTTATCTGCACTGGATTACTTCCCATTTGTCCATGTATTTCCCAAAGTGTAGAGCCCAAAACCACACACAATACTCCAGGGGAGCCCTCATCCATGATGAATAGAGAAGAAGAATCACTTCTTTTGGTTTGCAGGTGATCAATACCTAGTATGCTGTTGGCCTTTTTGTTTGCAACAAGATCACGCTGTTGGCTCATATTTTGCTTAGGTTTACTGTAACCCACAGGTTTTTCTCTTCAATACTGCAGCCTAGCCTTCTCTGCGATACTGCAGCCCACATCTGGAATCATTCTCCCATCTGTATTTGTGTATGCAATTATTCTGTCTGAAATTTGGAACTTTGCCCTTGTCGAAACTCATTGATTGACTATTTCTCCAGTCTATTCAGATCATTCTGGATCCCAGCTCTACTCTCTGAAACATCTGCAACTCTACCCAACTTGATGTCATCTGCAAATTTGCTAAGCAATGCCATCATCCAAATAATTAATGAAGTAATTAAACAATACCAGACCCAGAACAGAGTTCTGGGGAACCCCACTTGATGCCTTCTCCCATATAGAGATTGTGTTATTGGTGACTAACTGTTGAGTATGATGATCCAGCCAATTATATGTCCACTTTGCAGCACTTTCATCTAGTCTCTATTTCCTTAGCTTGTTAATGAGAATGTTGTGAGAGACAGTATCAAAATCCTAACTAAAAATCAAGATATGTCATACTGACTGCTCTCCCCCATCCACAGAAGCTGTCACCTTATCATAACAGTCAGGTTGGTGAGGTACAATTTTCTCTTGGTGACTCCATGTTAGCTGTTCCTGGTCAATTTGCTCTCCTCTAGGTGCTTCACAACAGATTCCTTGAGGACCTACTCCATGATATTTCCAGATAATGGGGCTTCCTAGCATTTCACTGAAGCCCACCATAGAATAACATGGGTAGGACATAGTCAAAATGACAAGAGTCATGTCAATTTTAGACAGAAGCATCTAAGGCTCTGGACCATGCCCACTTAGTAGGAGGCCTCATGGCTGGGAATCTCTGGTTTCCAGACTATTAAGTGCTCTGGGTCTCCAGGCTGCAGGTCTTTGGCAGCTTGAGGAGTTAGCTGGCCTGGGACTTCGAAGCCCTGGGCTCTCTAGCTCTGGAGCAAGCTACAAAGCATAGATGCTCCAAAACTGTTAGTGCTAGGACCCCAAGACCATAGATGGCTCACATTTATGAAGTCTAGAGGCCCATCCCAAAACTTCCAGGTTCCTACTTCCACAGCAGGGAAACTGGAGGCTGTGAGAGCTTGCCAGCTGGTTCCTCAGGCTGTCTGATTCTTGATGCTGTTGGCTCCCTGAAGTACAGGATTTGGGGAAAAGGCTATCTTAATCAACCTAATCTTCCACAGCAGTCCTTCAGGCAAGGCTGAAGAGCTGGGTGGGTGAACTGGAAGGAAACCAGGAGGGTTTCTGATGGAAGATGGCAACCATGTTTCAACACCTGCCTATGTGCGGTCAGAAATGAAGACAAAATTAGCACATTCCTGTTTGGTTGAAAACAGAGCTGATTTTCAAAAAGTTGGCATTTTCTGACAGAAAAAAAAAATCTGTTGAAAAATGTTTAGTCAGTACTAGTCATGATGCATAACTAAGCCCCAGGGGAGCTGGAAGCCTTCCTTATTCTTCAGCAGAGGCCTAGTCTTCATGCTAGTGACAGTTTGACTGCTCTACTTGAACTTGTCATGCAGAGGCTTCAGGGTGAGGGGAATCTTCTAGGGGTGATTTCTACCTCCCTGTAGCTGTCTTGCTGCATGGGCTTTGGACTAAAACAATAACCGGAAGAAAACTGCTTCCAGATGTGAGGGAGGAAAAGGAGGTGATTGTAACAACATTAATATTCAACTACAGATGAAGAGTGGCTAAATCAACCTCAGCAAGTGAGTCCTGACTTAACTCTTGAAAGAAATAGTGTTGCAGGCCAGTTCCAGAATATATTCTACACATGTTCCCAATACCCAAAAATCACATCCTTCTTGTGCTTCTGTGCTTTGACATTATTAACCCCAAAAACCCCAACATAAGCTACACTCCAAGTTTTCTTCCCTTGTTGGCTATTTCTTCAGGGAGCAGCTGAAATGAAATACTGTTAAAGGTTTTGTGGAGAGGGAGAAATTGAGACAGGAGAGTGATTTCCTGGTTTGTGTTCTGCTTGAGTCAGAATTAATAGGAATGAACAAATTAGCTTTGTATCGGGCAAAGCAGACTTGAATTGGGTCATCAAAATCTCAGGCCAGTACCTTAACTGCTAGGCTAGTCTCTCTTGGACATTTTCTTTTGCTTCTTGAATAAAAAACCTGAAATTTCCAAACTGCAAATATAACATTTTGACACAACTCTGTTTTCACAAAAAAGGGAATGTTTTGTTTCTTATTCCCAGGAAGAGCAAGGACAAATTTAAATCCTTGAAAGGTGACACATGAGGGAAGTGTCAGTCTGAGCTCTGATTCAGATCACAAATCCCCCTCTTTATAAAGAACCACTCCTATGTCCATTATATCCATGGGGGAGATAATGCACACTATCTACAATGGGGCTCGATTAGCATCTTTCTTGCTAATAGGGTGGGACTAAAATGAAGCCAGCCAAAAACCTAACGATCCTATACACCAGTGCCTATACACGAGCATGGAGTCTGCTTTGACATGCTGGAATTTCAATGCATCAGAGTAGATTTGATCTTTGAAAACTCCTGGCGCTCTGGTGTAGTGCCCGAAAACTGGAAGAAGGCCAATGTGGTGCCGATCTTCAAGAAAGGGAGGAGAGTGGATCTGGCTAACTACAGGCCCATTAGCCTGACTTCTATCCTGGGGAAGATCTTAGAAAAGTTTATTAAGGAGGCCATCCTTGAGGGACTGGCCCAGGGATAGTCAGCAAGGGTTTGTTGCGGATAGGTCTTGTTTGACAAATCTCATTTCCTTCTATGACCAGGTGACCTATCACCTGGACAAGGGAGAAGACATTGATGTCATATATCTTGACTTCAAAAAAGCTTTTGATCTGGTATCCCATGATCACCTCTTGGCCAAACTGCCCAGTTGTGGCTTTGGCTCCACCACGATCCGCTGGCTGGGAAATTGGCTTCGTGGTCGGACCCATAGGGTTGTGATTGATGGCAGTCACTCATCGTGGTGCCCTGTGACCAGTGGGGTCCCTCAAGGCTCTGTCCTGGGACCCATACTGTTCAACATCTTCATTAACGATGTGGACATTGGAGTCAGGAGTGGACTGGCAAAGCATCCACGCCAGAAGATAGGCGAGTGATCCAGGCTGACCTGGACAAGCTCAGCAAATGGGCAGATGAGAACCTCATGGTATTTAACACCGAAAAATGCAAGGTTCTCCACCTTGGGAGGAAAAACCTGCAGCACCCTTATAGGCTCGGCAGTGCTACGTTGGTTAGCACTACAGAAGAAAAAGACTTGGGGGTCATCATTGACCACAAGATGAACATGAACCTGCAATGCGATGCTGCGGCTAGTAAAGCGACCAAAATGCTGGCGTGCATCCATAGATGCTTCTCGAGCAAATCCCGGGACGTCATTCTCCCCTTGTACTCGGCCTTAGTGAGGCCGCAGCTGGAGTACTGTGTCCAGTTTTGGGCTCCACTATTCAAAAAGGATGTGGAGAAGCTTGAGAGAGTCCAAAGGAGAGCCACGCGCATGATCAGAGGTCAGGAAAACAGATCTTATGATGACAGGCTGAGAGCCATGGGACTCTTTAGCCTGGAAAAGCGCAGGCTCAGGGGTGATCTGATGGCCACCTATAAGTTTATCGGGGTGACCACCAGGATCTGGGGGAACATCTGTTCACCAGAGCGCCCCATGGGATGACGAGGTTGAACGGTCACAAACTCCTGCAAGACCGTTTCAGGCTGGACATAAGGAAGAATTTCTTTACTGTCCGAGCCCCCAAGGTCTGGAACAGTCTGCCAGCGGAGGTGGTTCAAGCACCTACATTGAACACCTTCAAGAGTAAATTGGATGCTTATCTTGCTGGGATCCTATGACCCCAGCTGACTTCCTGCCCTTTGGGCAGGGGGCTGGACTCGATGATCTCCTGAGGTCCCTTCCAGCCCTAATGTCTATGAAATTCTATGAAATTCTGTGATTAATTAATTGAGTCTGCTGGAGCGTGGCAATTTCTTTACTCCAGCACCCACCTGTGTCTCGTGTATCAGTGTCTCCGTGCTTAAAAATAGTAGCAGGGGCACTTTATCTGAAGCTTGTTGAATGAACTTTAGCTCAAGTGCCCCCATTGCCATATTTAAGCATGGGGACACTGATCCATGAGATAAGATGGTGCTTTAATTAGAGCAGCTCTTGGAGCTGCTCTAACTAAAGCGCCACCTGCCCCACCCTCGGAGCACATGTAAAAGTGCTTCCAGTTGCAATCACATTTCTATGCCTATTGTAAAATCAGCATATAGAGAAAACAATAGCTCAGTCTAACTAGCTCTCTAGCTTTTGCTGACTATTTTTATTCATATTCGTACTTGCAAAATCCCAGAGATAGTCATCTCAGTCCTGCATGGTGCAGTACCATGTAAGTAACACATTTCTGGGAGAAAACCCTGTAAGATACATGATAGTCTTAACATTTATACACATTTACTCTAACTTACTATAGAACCCTAAATGCAAGATCATTTCAGGATGCCTGATCCAACATGGTAAATAGTGTCACTGAATACTACCAATTTCAGTAACAACAGGGTTTGATTTTTTTGAGAGGCTTAAACTTGAATAGCATCATCTATTCATTTAAATGAAATTGGTTGGTTTTTTTTGCAAATACTGTAAAACAAAATGTTTTAGGGATAGGCAGGTAAGGTTCTTTGGGTAGATGTGATATCTTTTATTAGACCAACTAAATAGATGGGGAAAAGTTCTTTTCAAGCTTTCAGGCACAAACACCTTTCGTCGGGCCTTATCCTATTTTAGGGATATGTTTTAGGGATATGTATTCACATTTGTGATGAATTTATTTTAGTTGGTTTCCCACTGCCCACTCCTGTGTAGACACACCAAACCTGGAAATGTGTCAGTGAAACTGTTTCTGAGGATTCCTGCATCGCTGCCTCATTACTGGGTTTGGCAGGAGAGGATGGGTGGAACATTTTGTAGAGCTGTGCTTAATGGGAATACCCGAGGACACAGTATAGACATATCTACACTTAACAAAATAGGGAACTGGAAAGAGGGATTGCATGAGGATTGAATGGACACTGCAGAATATTTGTGAAAAATGAATTCCAACTGCATAACTAGGAATATTTACACAGAATCCTAATTTGAAGGGTCATGTTCGCCTAATTAGCAGACCACATGGCCTATATAAGAGATCAAAAAAGCTGCAATTTCCAGTACTGAATAATTGCAAGTATTTGCTTGTGAATAAGCCATGGACCAAGAATTACTTCTAATGACAAATATAATCAAGAAAATTGTGATCTGCTCATGGACAATTTATAAAAAAAATACAAGGAGACATATAGTGAATGTATTATTCACTCAAATCACTGAACTCATCCTAGGAGCTTAATGTAGTTATATCAACATGCTACCTGAATGCCTCTTAAAATTAAACATATACCAACAAGGGATATACTTAACTACAGAATTTGTCTAAACTTTTAATCTCTTTCTGATTATGCCATGCCTATCAAGTATTGTATATAATAAGTGATGAAGATAAGTACAATTTACAGAACAAAATTCAACCCTGTTAGCCTAATGTTTTCAGATTATCACCACTAAGAAAACACAGTTCTGGATGAAAGGGGAAAAAAAGAGAAATACATGTGCATTTACATGTGAGTTCCACAGTTAAAGGTATTCTTGAGGTTGATACTTCCATTATTCCATTGGGACACTGCTATCATTGTGACTTCATGAGCACCTAAAGTGACCTTGGAGCAGGTTCCATGTAGCAGAGGCTGCAGCTTGGCTGCAGGCGGTAAGGCAAGATTGCCTGCCTGCCTAGGAGGACTGGGAAGCTGATGTGGATAACTGGCTGATTAAGAGGAAGTTAAAAGCTCTCAGGGGAGGGAACCGATGGGGTGGAAGAGGGAAGGTTGTTGGCTAGAGGCTACAGCATTGAGCCAGATACTTTCTTAGGGTCTGGGAAAGACTAGTGTGTGACTTAACCCTTTACTGTTAATGTCTTTGGTTGCTGATTGATGAGTTATGTTGTATACTGAGGGGCAAGTTTGCCCCAGGGAAATAAAGATTGTGCTTTGCAAAGGGACAACCTGCTACAGACTCAACCTCTCAAGTAACTTGTACTAAAACCTCGGAGGGCTTTGAAGATGAAGACCAAAACCTTGAATACTTTGTATAGCACTTTGAAAGAATAATGTTATTGAATTTCTAGACATTATTAGTGCCCCTGGTATCACAGATGATGCTTTTGGAAAAACAAACAACATTCATTTTAGAAAAAATGCACTTGATATCTGTAGATCGTAGTGATATTCACATAAAAACAGAATATTTAATCCATACCAGTTTATATGCATCAGAAGTTTATATCTTACCTGAGGTCATAATTCTCTGTGAGAATGAATCAACTGTTTGCAGAGCTACTAGTGTGGTGTGCAGAAGGAGGGGCAGGGGGGGAACAACATATCTGAAGTGTGTGAATGTAAACTAGGAAGCGTTACAAATGCCACAACATGAGACACAATAAAATGGACTGAGCTGTTAATAAAGTGGGCAGGAAACATTCTGTAAGCTAATTAATCTAAGGAGTAATTGTTCAAATCCCAGCTACTCAGTTTGGTGGAGATGTGTGAAGTAGGGTAATTGGGAAAATGTTCTACTAATCATATTCAGTTTACAATGAGATCTTGAGCAATTAAACAAAATCAATGAATTTGAGGTGCATTTTGTATATGCAGTAGCATCACACATCATATCAAGGACCTCTTTCTGTGGGACAGATGAGATAACTATAAGTACTGTATTTAGTTCAGGGGTTGGTAATATCTGAGAAAAGCCAAAAAAAAGTCCCTTGTATAAAGCTAGATATTCCATTGCCTAAAATCTAAAGATCTTCCTCTGTCTCTTTCACTCTCAATTCCAGCCTTTGGACAACTCCTACTGTGCAAGGATAACTGTTTGTCTGTTACTATGACCTTGAATGCTTTACAAGAAAACCAACATATGGCTTTTTGCCATGTGGGTAGCCCTTCTCAAGACAGAAAGGTGTTGTTCAGGAGGAAGCTTTTTCTTTGTTGCCTTTTGTGGAGTTTTGTTCTTAGTGTGATGGGAAAGTTGGGTCTTTAAAATGCTGCCCTGAAAACAGCCAAGTTCCAGGTAATTCTAGGCTGTTCAGAAAGGGAGCCCAATAACCATTATTGACCACCAATCAAACCCTGTCTCTAGCTCACACAGATTTATCCTTGCTGCAGGCAGCTTCATTGTTTTTGGAGAGTGAAGACTTTTTGGAAGGTATTACAATAAAAAAAGGAGGTATATGAGCCTAGAACTATCACTATCACTGTTAATTTCCTTTGCTGTTGTTTTTGAGAAAATGCATAAATCTCCTCGTTTAACAATGTTTTCCAAACACCTGGAGACAGTTGTCATATTCCTAGCTTCCTTTCCTCATATTTATGGAAAAAAACCGGAGTCATTTTATCATTTCAGACTTGATAAATGTTTAATTAATGTTTACAATGCATTTTGAGTTTTTTGGATGAAAGTGTGCTCATAAAAGGCAACGTGTATCTGTTCTTTGCTTTTCATACCTTGTAACATGCCAAGTACTCTCCTCCCTGCTGTGTCGTCTTCTGCATCCTTTGATGATGCTATCACGAAAAAATCCCTTTTAACCAATAAGAAGGGGCTGCTAAAGAATGACATCATTATATACAGGCAGCAGGGGAGTAAGATACACAGCCATTAGTATTCTAGTTAAAAAGGTCATACTAAATAGCCCCGGGAGACTGATGCACAGCACTATGTCAAGATGGATTATAATATATAGTAGCTGCCGGTATTGCCATTATTGTTTATAAGGATGTTGTCTGTTTGTATTTGCATTCTTGTCTTTCAAGTTTTTTCCAATGTTGAAGTGTCTCTTTAAAACTAACATTAAAGAACTCTGCAAAAGAAAAGTCCTACACACGTGCACACACAGAATAAAATCTGAGGGTACATTATAAGGGGAGTGTCAGCCCTTAGCTGTCAATTTCCTAGCTTTTGTCAGTTTCAATCAGTCTTTTAGATAATTTAAACATTCCAGCTTTTTGTCTGTGTCTGCCCCTGTGTCTTTCATGCAGTTATAAATAGGGATTGGGCTGAAAAGCAACGTGTTACTAAGAGCTGCAGTAAATAGAGGCAGGTCCGTTTTGAAACAAGGGCACAAAAGGAGATAGATTTCCAAGATGTCAGGCATAAAGGCCTGTTAAAATGCACTTAGCAATTCACACACTAACATCTACTCCTTCTCTCTATCATCATAAATATGTGTGGAGGGGTTTGTAATGGCAATGAACTTCAATGTTGTCCAAAGGATTCTATACATATAAAGTGCATGTTGGCATATTGATGTGTGAGGATCCATTAAAAGAGGAGCCATTGCTCGCTTTGTTTGTTGTCTTAGATGGAGAAAGTGGAAGCTAAACCACTCTGCCCAATGCTTAATAAACTCAAGAGGCCATTGCTTTTCCAGCCACTTATGCTGTCATAGACTGGGAGGTTTTGAGACTAAACTTGGGGTAGGTATATCAGTCATGCCTCCAGTACCCCAGTCTGTTTTTCTTCCTCTCCCCTTCTCCCCTTTTGTTGGCACAGAACTTGACTTTTATGAAAAAAGGTACTAACAGGTCAAGAGCTTGCTTCAAGTCAGCCTGAGAATAGAATTCACATCTCCTGACTCTTGGTACTATAGTCCGACCTCTCTAAAAGGTTTTTGTACAGAAAAAGGTGTATGCAGAATTGAACTAAAATCAGGTGTTTTAGAGTTGAGTTAGTGATGTGTTTCAGAAGAAGATATAGAAGTTACAGTTCAGGGCCTCAATTTGTAATAACAATAAGAACTTCAGGTCCATGTACCACATAGTCCTGCAATAAACACTGAGCAAAGTGGAAATGTCATCCTATGAAAAGGTAACAGCTGACCTGTATTGTTTCCTTTTTCTATAGAGAGGACATTAGGTTAACTATCTTTCTGATTTATGAAAGAAATGCACAGCATGGAAGCTACACTGAGATAAATCTGCAAAGGTCCATCTGTGTTAATCAATGATCACCCATTTATCAAAGCTCCATCAGTGTTACTGAAGATGGACTCCATATGCTCCACAAGAATTCTGCCATCTGGTATGATTTCATCCTCGGTACTGTCTGTTAAGCCTGCTAAAAAAATGACCTCAGACCAGGAACAGTTTTGGTCCTGGGATGACAGAATTCATAAGAGACATTGTAAGAGCAGAGTACCTGCTGTCTTTCAACTCCCTAAGTCTATAACCCATCCAGTTGAAGGCCAGTCCAGTGGTACATTGTAAATTTGAGCCACCAGAGCTCAAAAGGTGAACAATTGCACCATTCAGGACTGAGGGTATCAGCCCTTAGCCATTCAAGTCCCTGTCCCTGTGAGCAGTGTATTTTATTTGTCAATATCCAGCTCTTTAGAGCCTTCAGAAAATGTATAGACTTGCTTTCCATTTCACAGAGCTCAAGTATAGCCAAGTCCTCCTGTAGGATATGCAAAGAAAGATTTTCCAATGAGACAATCTCAGCACAACATACTCATTTGTTTAACCAGTTTAATGTATGGATATTCAAGTCTCCCTCTATTGTAGCAGTTCTCAACTTTTTAGACTCCATGCACCCCTCAAAAATGCCATCTCTTTACTTTCACTACTTTTTTTTACTATGAAAAAATAATAGAGCAATTCTGGTATTGCAGAGAGCTCAGAAAGACCACACCACATCAGTTTGTTTTTGACACTATGGAATCCTTTTTGAAATTTCTCAGTTTATCTTGTAAATCATGGGTGAATGTTTCTGCACTTAACATTCCTAATATTGTGCAACATCTTTAAGAGGATCTCTTGGCACCCGAGAGTGCTATGGCACACTGGTTGATAATCACTGGTGGCCCTGTGACTTGTGACAGCATGATATTTACTCATGATGAAAGGAGTTACTTCCTCAGCTTAAGTGTGAGAGATGTCTGCTTTTGGGAGGTGTCTACACATGCAAATGTTGTGGGGTTGGTTTGCTCTAGAGTAAATTACTTTGGATTAAACCCACTCCAGGCAGGTGTCTCCACATGCAGTGATGTGGAAGAAGATTTGCTGTTCCTGGCAGCAGAGGCCCCAGCTCCCTGACCAGGGACAGAGAGTTTGGAAAGAGCTGCAGGGGAGGGGCAGGTCAGGGACAGGTCTCAGCCCCATCTCCCCATCAGGCGATTGAGGTGCGGGGCATGGAAAGAGCTGTGAGGGGGAGGCAGGCCCCAGCCCCCTGCTCCGATCTGCTGTACAATCGTGAGTACATTTGCAATTTGTATTTACAGGTAGCAAATTTACTCATGCTTAGAGCAAATTACTGCGTAGTAAGCCTCCACCCATATAGATAGTGATGCTTACTGTGTAGTAATTTCCTTTAATTTCGACTAAAGTGTCTCGTGTAGATGCACCCACTGATGACTCTAATTCTTTATTTAATAAAATGTAAGACATACAGGGATGTCGGTGATCTTTATGTACTAATTCTAATAATATAATATAAATCAGGACAAGAAGATTAAACCCCAAAAGATTTAAAATATTAAATGCGGCAGGGATCAGTACACAATAATTCCAGTGTCTAGTGTCTTCTATTGTGAAAGTTCTAGATTTTTCTAGAAACTTTTTGCCATCCTCTTCATAAATCTGTATATTTTGTAATAATTTTTGGAAACTCACTCAGTGAAGCCCAAATTCCAGATAGGAGATTTCATATACTCTCTGCCCCTTGAATTTGGCCTTCAGGTGGATGGACTGATCATCTCCTGGGTATTCAAGAAGCCCAAATCCTGAAAACCAAATTCTGACCTTATTACAGCTCCAAACATTTTGTTTTAGCAGGCAAGTCAGAGTTAATGGACAGACTTGTTTCATTGATTTTACTGTGAGAAGCCACTTGGAGTTCAGATAGGATGGGAAGATTAGTAAAACATTGATTAAATGCTTCAGTGATCCACAATGGATTCATAGTTTATACCTTTATCAGTTCCGAGCTGTTTCATTTCAAAAGCAGCATTAAATAGAAATAATTGATGCATACCATCCCCAAAATTTACGAGGTAAGTTACAAAGCACATGGCAGTAACTTAGTTGATATTCTGACCTCGTGTTTTGTCTGCTGGTTTCGTATTGTTGCCTGGACACTTCATTTTACTGATCTTGTAGTCCTCAGATCTTTTATTTTATCCACAATCCTTTTCATTACATGGGTCAATTCCATTGTCCTTAGTGGATGGTCAGTCATTTCCCTGTCACCTTTTAAAAGGGATGATTATTACAATCTCTTAAAGAGTCCAGATAACTCCCATGCTTCAGTTCATTGCTAAACTACTCAGCTCTTGTAACAACATCTTTGTACAGTCATCATTCAGAATACCAGGAAACACCACTTCATTTGCCACTGTATTAGTTTTAGTTGAATGCTGCTGGATTGACAGTTCCATGCTTTGTGCGATTTTTTTATGGATAACATGGGTAATGTAAACATAAGCTTTTGGTACAACTGATCTCCTTCAACACTGACCTGCAGGAAACACCTATCAAAACACTTCAAGATTATTTTTTATTTGCATTATATTGGTGTCTAAAGGCCCCAGGTAACAGAGAAGCACCATTTAGGTGGATGCTGTACAATCAAACAGTTCTTGCCCTGAGTTAACACTCTAAATGGATGAGGGAGAGGAGAATTTGGAGGTGAAATGACCTAGCACTGCCCCCCTCCTGCCTCTTTTCTCCACCCTTCTGTCTCTTTCTCTCTCCTTTTTGCTTTTTATATTCAAATTTCTTTCTCCTTCTAATTGTAGCCCCAGTTGAGCCTGCAGAGATGCCAGCTCCTGCAGGCAAGGGAGGATCACCCACCCCTACTCTCCCTAAGACGAAACGCAGAGTGGTTGTCATGGGAGACTCCTTCCTGAGGGAGACAGAGGGGGCAATCTGATGCCCCAACCCCCTAACCCAGGAGGTCTGCTACTTCCTGGGGACCCACATCCAGGACATGGCAGAGAGGTTCCCAAAGCTTATCTGGCCCTCCAAACACTACCCTATGTTCCTTAACCATGTGGGCATGAATGACACTGGTCAGAGTAATCCCAGCTGGGTCAGAGCTCTGGGAGAGGGTTGGGGGTGCAAGTAATCTTTTCCTCGCTGCTCCCAGTTGTGGGTCATGGGCTGAGGAGGGAGAGATGGGTCAAGGTAGTCAACCAAAGACTGAGGCGCGGGTGTCATTTTGAAAGCTTCGGCTTCCATGATCACAGTCTGCTCTTTGGTGAGAGAGACAGTGGTCTGCTGTGGAGAGGTGGTCTTCACCTCACTGCACTGGGGAGGTGGCTGTTCTCAGCCAGACTGGCTGACTTGCTCAACCGGGCTTTAAATTAAGCCTGCCGGAGGTTGTGGGGATTACTGCCACTGCAAGCCCACTGGGCAACCTTTGTAAATCCAGCAGGCTAAGGCACTTAAGGGAATCCAACCCTACCCTAACTCCAGAATGATCTGTAGGGAAGGCAGGGGTCCTAATGGGACACTTACCTGCCTGTATACCAATGCCAGGAGCCTGGGGAATAAACAGGAGGAAATGGTCCTCCTGCTAAACAAGAATGACTATGAACTCATAGGGATAAAGGAGACCTGGTGGGACTCCACCTATGACTGGGCCAGAGGTATAGATGGCTATACCCCATACAGGTGAGATCATACAGAAAAAAGGGGTAAGGGTGTAGCTCTCTATGTCAAGGGCAGCTACACATCCCTGCAAATTGACATTGGCACCCAGGAAGGATGGCTGGAGTCTCTCTGGGTTAAAATATATGGGGAACGCGGCACAGGGAACACCATGGTAGGAGTCTACTACAGACCTCTTAACCAGAAACAAGAGCTGGACCAGGAATTTGCCAGGGAACTGGCTGAGGATGCATGCTCTCAGTGCATGGTTGTCATGGGAGACTTTAACTACCTGGACATCTCACAGGATGAGCACTCGGCCAAATCTGATGGGTCGCAAAGCTTCCGCACGTGTGAGGACGAGCTCTACCTGACTCAAGAAGTGTATGGGCCGTCAAGAGTTAAAGCATTGCTGCATCTGTTACTGGCCAATGGGGATGACCTATTGAGTGACCTAAGAATCAATGGAAATCTGCGTGATAGTGACCATGAGCTGATCAGCTTTACTATCCATTGCAAAGCTGGCAAGTCAGTCAGCAATACAGAAGTCCTCAACTTCAGGAACGCTGACTTTAATAAGCTCAGGAGGCTTGTCAGCGAGGCCCTAAGGGACCATGACTCGACAGGAAGAGGAGTCCAAGAGGAGTGGTTGTTCCTCAAGGGAACAATCCTGACATACTTATAGGCTTGGCAGTGCTACGCTTTCTATCACCACTGCTGAAAGAGACTTGGGGTCATGACTGACAACAAGATGAACATGAGCCACCAATGAGATGTTGCAGCTGGCAAAGCAGACAAAACTCTGGCTTGCACCCATAGATGTTTCTCAAGTAAATCTCAGGATGTCATCCTCCCCCTGTACTCAGCCACTGGAGTACTGCATCCAATTCTGGGCTCCACAATTCAAGAAGGATGTCAAGAAGCTTGACAGAGTCCAAAGGAGAGTCACACACATGATCAGAGAGCAAGAAAATAGGCCTTATGAAGAGAGGCTGAGGTCCATGGGACTCTTCAGCCTGGAAAAGCACAGCCTCAGGGGGGACCTGGTGGCTGCTTATATAAGGGGTGTACGCCAGGACTCCCACCAGAGCGTCCCAAGATAAAAAAAGGGCCAAGAGTCATAAACTCCTCCCAGACCATTTTAGGCTGGACATAAGAAAATAATTATTTATTGTCTGAGCCCCCAAGACCTGGAACAGACTCCTCCAGAAGTGGTGCCGGCACCTACTCTGGACTCATTCAACAAATGCTTGGATGCTTATCTTGCTGGGATCCTTTGACCCTAGCTGACTTCCTGACCCTGGGACAAGGGGCTGGACTTGATGATCTTTGAGGTTGCTTCCAGCCCTAATGTCTATGAATCTATGAATAATGCATTGCTTTTGTGCATGTCCTTTCACGGCATTTGTTGAAGTGAATTTCAGCCCACAACAGTTTGTGCTATATCTATCTACTTTGGTTAGTTTATAAGGTACAAATTTACCCTAGGTAAAATGACCTGCCCAAGGTCACAGAGTTAGTTGTGAGTACCCACACATTCAGGGTTCTAGCACAGTGTCAAAACCACCTGATCGCAGTGCCTCTGGCTTTAATCTTTTGAATGCATTTTGGATATGTAGCATTTAAAGAATTCCTAAAATAAACTATCTGATAATTTTAGCCGTAGTGCTCATCAATGTGAATCCAGTACTTGCTCCTTTTGTACTTTACTACTGAGTAAAGTATATGTCTACTGGGTTTCATACTTGCTGTATTCAAAATACTGACAACCTGATATAAATATAACTTCTTAATTGCAAAGCTGACCTTGTTTTATTTGCTTGCTAACTGCCAAATTGATAATGTGCATTCTGACAGCTCTCTTAGGGATTGTATTGTCTTTACAGAAACAAGCAACAAAATCCAGGACCTATAGCTGAATGTCTATAAAGATGACATACCCAAGCAACAGACTGTTCCTATCTTCTTTACAAAATGGAAACATATCAGCATAATAAATAATTGCAAGAAACTGACTGGATGCTGGTATCTGATACAGCATGGTATCTGATACAGCACTCCTACAAATTGGGAAATACGTTGGTAAAACTGGCAGATTTTTAGCTAGGGGAAATGCTTAAGGGGAACTTTGTCATTTATTCGCTGAAATACAGCCCTCAGAATGATAGAGGAAAATCCAGGTCTTTGGTTCACTGATATTTGGTCACCATTTTTGTTATTAACCTTAATAGTGAACTGAACCTTGTAGCATTCTCTTAAAAGGGGATTTAAACAAAGCATTCAGCAATGTTCTGCACATACTGTTAAAGAGAAACCAAGCATGCCTAACATGCATTGACAGTTCAGTACAAAGTGCAGCAGCTATGGTCACTCTCACTCAAAAATGTAGCAACGGTGCACAACTTTTACACAGTGTCTTAGTATTTACTCCTCAGGAATTGGGAAGTCTGGCTTTCAGATGCTTCCTAGCCTGAGGAAATTTAAATCCACCTCTCCTACATTCCCAGAGAGTATCCTACCACCAGGCTGTAGGCTGAATCTATGCCACTTTACAGAAAGGAATTCTGGTCCCTGCTTCTATGGTTATTCCTCTTTTCTAAGAATAACTATAATGTAAAATATAGCGCTGGAAGCAGGGACAAGATGGCACAGATGCCTAATTTATAGCCAGGAGAGGAGTCAGGTACCTGTGTTCCAGAGGCTGATGGGAGTTCCAATATATCGCCATGTTTGCTCCCTGTCCAGACTCTGTGAACTGCCTCACAGAGCTACCTAACTCTTGTTACTGACTGTATTGGAACAGAGTTGCCTGAATTATCTTCCCTGCTTGCCCCTCCCTTCTGCCTTCCCCAAAGCATCCTTTTGAGGACAGGCACTTAATTTTTGACCTTGTGACACTTGAGGGTTCAGTCTGGATTTTGCCTGACATGATTTGCCAAAGGTCATAATGGAAGCTTTTGGCTGAGAAAAAAATGAAATCCTGGGTTCCCCAGTCGCAGGCTAATGCCCTAACCATGGTGAAGTTGTGTGCAGGTAAAATAAGATGTGGGTGTCTTTTCATTCCTGTAATAAGTGGGTAAATGACAAGTTTTTTGTGGCAAGCTTCTTTTCAAAAGGCATATAGAGCATGGACAGATCCGGGGGAGACGTAAGGGGGAGTGGGGTGTATATGGCCACCCCTACCTTTGCTGTGTGGCACATGTGCACTGGATTCCCTGAGCTCACTGGCTTGTTACTCCAGCTCCTGCCTGAAGCTGCTGCTTTGGTACATTTCTGGAATCCATACTGAGGAGAGAACCATGGCAGATCACCCCCTTGCCCATTTTCCCCTGCCACCAAATTCTCCAGTGGTCAAGAAGGTGGGGCAAGAGGTCAGCAACAGCAGTGTTCACCTCCTGGGTTCTGGAGTTATTCCAAAATGGTGTCCCTGGCCAGAAGCTTTGCTGACAAGATAGTGAGCTCAGAGACCTCTGTGTATATATCACACAGCTGAAGGGAGGGGTGCAGCTGCACCCTCAACCTCATCCTGGATTCACCCCTGAAACAACGTATCACAATGGAAGTCCAGTCCCCAGTTGAGGCTACTAGGTACTACTGCCATGCAAAATTATAATGTGTATATCTCATTTTAATATATATATTTAAATTGGTCTTTGGAAGCTGGGGAATATTCCCCAGACACATTTGTAGATAGCTTAGGTTTTTAGATGAAGTAACTTGAAGAACTTCCATGCTGGAGACCTGGTCCATGAATTTTAAATGTCTTTTCCTGAGAGAAGTAAGAAACTTTGCTCCAAGTTATAAAGTAATTTGGAAAAAATTTTCCAAGTCTGGATCATTCACCACATACTGTTTTACTGTCTATACCAGGGCCATTGGTAAGTGCTTCTGCATCAAGTTAGATAGAGGTCACCTATGCTTCTCTCTAAGTAACAGGCTCATGAGCAGGGAGAGCCAGTAGGCATACTTTCGCAGGAACCAGCACTTTTACAGACTCTCAAGGTATTTTAGGTCTTTGTAAGGAAGCTGCAGCTCTGACCAGGCTGAAACATACTTATTCAGTTTAGGCACATTATAGGTTTTGTGCAAAGCAGCGCATGTACAGTAGAACTGCCAGGAAACATTGTGCCTGAAGTAATAAGAGTGGTTCCTGGAGCTTCCAAACACAGAAGGCAAACATGTCTATTGTTACACCCATGGGTGGATCTGGAATTTTGACAAAGTGGGGTGCAGGTGCTAAGGTGTATAATTTCATACAAAATAACATTTTTTTCTCCAGTTAGAAATAAACTAGAAGCTCTGCTAACACAATAAGGGCCCAGGGATGTAGTATTCAGTTTAAATGTGAAGAAAAAATATATAACTTCATTGGCATGAGTTAAAAATAGTCTGCAGGGCTTGTGAAATAGGAGCTTCATTACCATGATTAGCAGAATTGTAGCAAAAAGGATAGCTTGATTGGTGGAACCAGCGTCAATGTGTTTGGGGTGCATGGGAGTGCACACAAACCCCCTGAGAGTGCTGGTGCACCCTCTCACTGCAGTGTTCCCCACTTAGGTGGTGGGTGGGGGGGCAAGTGGGAGCACTGGTGTCCCCCCGAGAGTGCCGGCTGGGGAATGGAGGCACCAGGAGAAATGCCCCTGACACTTTTGGATGTGTCCCTGGACCTTCTGGGCACGCAACTTAAAGCCAGCTTAGAGGGAACACTGCTTCTGGGTTGGCAAGTGCAATGAGCTGCGGAGGGAATCCCCCACAGCCAGTTGTTGAGACTGGCCACAGCGGGGGCAAGTGCCCCCCCTGACTCAGCAGGCACCAGTCACCTATGGGTGGAACAGCATGATTATTAAGAACAAGAGAGGTGTTCCATTAACACCCATGGAATGAAGAGATTAGAAGGGCTCAGTGAACAATGGAGTCAATTGACTCCCTCAGCACCACCTGACTAGAACTGCTGCTGCCATTGCCAGGCAGTTGTTTTTAAACTTTGGATGGAGCAGGAATGAAAGGAGGCTGCAAGTCATAGGTGATGCATGGGGGGGCACAGGCTGGCACGCATCCTCCCAAGATTGGCCGCCACCAGCTCCTGTGGGCGTTCACCCTCCCCCCTCACTGCTGACACAGCCGCTGGTGGATGCGGCTGGTCCCAGCTCACTGCCTGCTGCTCACCACCCCCGCTTCCTGCTGCAGACACCACCGCGGCCATCTGTGGATGGTCTCTGCTTGCTGCTGCCACACCCCCGCTGCCAACACCACCACCGCTGCCTGCAGATGGTTTCCATACCTCCACATGCTCTGGGGGCACACGTTGTTCATAGTGCAAATGCACCAGTGCACCCCTCCCTGGGTCTGTTGCCCCCCTTCAAGACCTGCAACATACATTGTCTTCTGAGGCTGGCCATTTCAGCTAACTGATTTGACAGTAGTTGCCTCAAACTGTACCTGTTAGCTATCTCAGCCTTTAGCAAAGAAACCTATGATTGTACATTCTGAGGGATAAGTGACTGATATTTGAACATGATTGTGGCAGTGTACTTTTGGGTAGGTGCCACTTTAAGGAGGAGGCAGCTGACAGGTGCCTGATTAAGGTGGCCATTTTGAGACCCAGGGTATATATAGGGTGAAGCAGTAGTTTGCTGCTGGTTGCTCTGAGGGAGATGTTAGCTGACTGAGCTGAGGTTCACAACATGCTGGAGGTAAGGGCAGGAGCTAGGGGGATGGCTTGGAGGTTCCTGGTCCTGGGCATGACCTAAAACTGCACCCTGCTGGGGAAGGAAGGCCTGGTGGGACTGCCAATGGCTCAGCAGTCCTCAGGAAATAACAGGACTGCTCACCTCCCTGGTGAAAGGTGGGTTGGGGTGCCTTACTAACCCCTAGCCCCCATCTTTGGGTGGGTTACATCTAGCAAGTGGGGCCAGGCATGGCCATGGCCACCTGAACCCACAGGGGATTGAGATCCTGTAAGCCCTGGAGGGGATAGAAATGTAGCCCCAGAGATGGGGTGGTAGCGTGGCCCCAGAGAGGGGACAGGTGTATAGCCCTAGGGAAGAAGGCAGGGTTGTGTGGCCCTGCACAGAGTAGGACTCAACAGGGAGTAGGCCTGAAGGACATTCCTAGGGGTGCGTTGAGTAGGACTGAACTGGGAGTAAGCCTGAAGAACAGTGCATGGGCCAGCCCTGTGAGTAGTTGGTTGTGAGGATGATGAGAAGATCTCAGGGTGGGGCATGGTATGGACGCCCTAGAGTGGACATAGTAGGAACACCATGTGTAGGGCAGAGGCCAAGGTATGTCCATGGATGCCTGAGGCCATAGTTTGGGACAGAGGCTGAATGTGTATGTGGGGGGGGGGGGGAAGTGGGGGGGGGCTCAGCCAGAGAGCTAGGGGTGAATCATGACCCTGGTAAGTCCTTCACTACTAGGAAGCCAAGTGTGGGTTGAAAGTAAGATCTAAGTTTTGAGCAAAATCACCTGTTGCTCCAGGGAGGGAGAGTCTCTGTGAGCCCCTGAAGCACCATTCATGGTGTTGGTTATGAATATCATGTGGATGCTATCTGTGAGGCCTGGACTATGGTGTAGGGGAGGTTTGGAGCCACAGATCGTGCCCCCTGGCATTGGAGCTGGGAATGGGCAGCCTCCCGCTTAGCAAATCAAGGTGACCAACAAGTCATGGGAGGCAAGCCCAGGTTGACTGCCCCATAGAGACAGGTTGGCGGGCCAGTATGAGACCCAGCCCTGAGTGTGCCCCCTGTCACATGGATCCATATGTTTAGTATAGCTGCAAGTTCTGAAGAACATGGGATTCTTCTTACAATATATCATCTTCAAGGTTTCAAATATGGTCTATGGAGTATGGCACAGCCCTTTAGATGTGCTCATTTCCCTTAAACTTAGTATATTCTGAGCAGTGTCTAAAAGGAGGAGGGATGCCCAATCTTAATGAAAGACTCCAGGTTCAAGTGAAGATTTGGGTTGGGTCACCCTCGTACAGAGTGTCCCATGATCATGAAGGCTGGTGAATAGAACATGGATATCCTTATTTCCAAACCTCTCCCCTTATTTTGCTGATCATCTGTGTTCTGACAGGGGGGTGGGAGGGTTGTTTTTTTGTTGGCATTCCTGGGACATTGACTGGCTTTCAATTTTTTTTTTTTTAAGTTTATCCCAGCAAAGGATGTCATTAGGTATTTTTTTTTTTTTGAGCTCCAACTGTTCTGAAAAGCATATCATGCAGAGTTTCTTTCACCATTTCATCCATGTTGACTAGTCACTCCTCTGCCAGAAACTTAATGGAGCTCAATCTATTTCCCTGGGGTTAAAGGTAGCTCCCCATTTTCCAAAAATGTCACCATTAATTACTTGTGGATATTAGCAATTCTGGTATTTAAAGAGACATTGACAAACTGCCTGTAGAACTATATTGTACAAAAACTAATCATCTTTTGGGGACACTTCCTTTAAAATGGAACATATAATGATATGTTGTGTTTTAAAATCCCTTTGGTATCATTTCATTTCCCCCACTTTTCACCAGATACCTTAGATAAGGTTGGCCAACCTGTAGCATGCATGCTGTAAGTGACAAGGGCAATCTCTATGGGCACGTCTACACACGATGCTACATTGCTACAGCGACGGAGTATCCACAGGTGTTTACACTTGACCAGCAACTACTTCACCATAGCAGTGTGCTCCTCTGTTATACTGCACCACTACAGCAAAGTAGCTGCTAGAAATAACTGTGTGCCATATGTACCGTGCGATATGGGTGGTTACTGCACCATGGTTTAGTACTTCCTTTTGGAAGTACTAAAGCACAGCACAGTAACAGTATCATCTTAGGGTGTGTCTACATGTTGCCCTAGGTGTGGCATGTGGCAGATCAGGTAGCAGGACGATTGCAGATACAGCAGAGCGCAGAAAGCACAGCAGCAGATAGGCCAGGTTAAAGGAATTGGAGTAGCACTCAGGTGCATGCCTATACACATTCATTAATGCACCGTAATTACAGTGCATTAAGTTTAGTGCCTTTAATAACAGGTGCCAACTTAATGCATTATAATAAGTGCTATTGTGCATTAGTGCAGATGAATGCTTTTTGTGTGATGCTTATACTCATTGGACTACTATGCATTAGTGCAGGGGTTTTCAACCTTTTTTGGTTGGTGTACTGCCAGCAGCTGGTGAAGAAACAGGGAGTCCTCTGACTGGTCAACAAGCGCAGAGGAGGGGGAGAGGTCCCCCAGTGGCTGATTGGCAAGTGGGGGATAGGGGTCCCTGTGTGCAGTGGTGAAACCAGGGGCAGGGGTGCTGCTGCTTCTCTGTGCCATTGCTGTGTACCCCCTGGGGCCTTCCCAAGTACCCCCAGGGGTACACATATCCCTGGCTGACAGTCCCTGCATTAATGTATTGGCATGTTTTTGCCTGTCACGCTAATGTGCAATAGTATTAGTCCAGTGTTCATTAAGCGCCTCATGTAGATGCACCCAGGAACAGCATGGAGCGTAATCTGAGGCATGCTTGCCAAAAAAGGCTGTCCCTCACTCCCTCAGATAAAGAATGAAATTCTGACTCCTTAGTTGATTTCAGCAGGTGAGGAAGTCTGCTGACACTTTGCAGAATCATGGTATTTTCAGGGAGTACTGATTCTCACTTTTACTTGTTTCTGACACAGACTTAGTTGGATGCCTTAGTTCCTGGTATAGGGATGAGTGGCCTTAATGTATTGTCATAGCTGCTAGAAATGAATCTCAGCCCTTTTCTCTTTGCCAAAAGCTATAATAAAGTTGTACAGTATTGAGAGTGTTGCCCATCTGAGGCACTTTTGGAAGCAAATGCCATGACCCTTGTTTTATACGAGTATACTTGCAAACCCTGATCTTTGCATGCCCACAGTTGGTCATTTCATGTAGAAGCCAGTAATTTTGGAGGCTGCAAAAAGGTGGCTTTGGTCAGCAGCTCACAAAAATGAAGCCAGTTTGGAAGAAATAATCCATATTATTGGATGGACATTAGGAGAGACTCTGAGTCTAGTTCTTCCCAGTGTACTCTGATGTAACTCAGGAGCAAATCCACTGAAGATAATGGCACTTCCTGATGTAAGTGCAGTATATGTGATAGTTTTAAGCTGTAGTAACATGCATTCTGAGGTGCAATGAACACTCTTACCCTCACGTTTACTTAAGTGTGAGTTGAGCACACCTCCCAAAAGGCACTCGGTACTGGAGGATCAGACTGAATCTCTATGAGGCAACTGTCTTCCAAGCAATGTCAGCCAAATGAAGCCCATCAGGTAAAGGTAAACCTTTGGAAGAAAGATAATATAATACATGTTAATTTGTCACATAGGTTAATAGGTCAAAGAAATATGTGAACTTTGATTCTTAACATCTCAGCATCCAGCCCATTAACAAATACTCAACTTTTTCTATGTAGAAATATCCAGTTGCAGGTACACATACAGGTTTTCATGTATGATCTCTTTAGTCATGACAGCATCAGATGTATTATTTAAAGGGGTTATATGTAGTGTAGTGTAGAATGAAACTGAAGAGTAATTCTTCCAATGAGGAGAAACATGTCGCAGAGGGTAGGAGGAGGGATTATTTGCATAATTCCTTTAGGAAAAGAAATCAGTTCAAATTACTCAGTAAAATCCCTGCTGAAGGCTTTCCAAAATACTTCACAACGCCTTATGAAAAACCAAACCAGCCTAACCAGTTAGCAGATGATCCCCTTGCTATAAAAGTCTGCCAGTCTGCAATATTTTGGCTCCGACACTTGGCTTGGAGAAAGGAACAGCTGGAGCAAAGCAAAAAGAAAAACCCCAAAGTGCACTCATCCTATCTTTGCTCACAGGCACTGCACTTTAATTAACTTCATCCTCTTATTAAAATCAAAGTCCTTTAATGGGGCTTTTTTTCCCTCACTCAGTTCACACTGTGTTTATCCTATGGAACCTTTTTCTTGTATGGTTGACATTACCTGGATACCTCTCAAAACTTTTGTCCTGCCTTTCAGAATGAATTAAGGTCTGAAAAAAAACCATACAAATGTCCTGCCATGATAGAAACAGCAATTTCTAATATGAAACAGGAGATTGTTAAAAGGTAAATCCATAATTTTTCTTTTGAGAAGTTTCCTTTGTTAATTGCTTAGATGCAGGAGTAGAGGTGGATGTCATTTTCTTGGACTTTAGCAAGGCCTTTGATAAAGTATCTCATCCTATTTTCATAAATAAATTAAGAGGCTGTGACATAGATGTTTACATGGTCTGGTGGGTGGCAAATTGGCTTAGCGGTCACACCCATAGAGTGGTAGTAGATGGGCTGGTATCAACCTGGAGGGATGTGGGTAGTGGGGTCCTGCAGGGTTTGGTCCTTTGACCTGTACTCTTCAATATCTTCAGCACTGACTTGGATGTGGGTGTGAAGTGTACTCTGTCCAAGTTTGCAGATGATACTGAATTGTGGGGTGAAGTGCACACTATGGAGGGTAGGGAACAATTGCAGGCAGACCTAGACAGGTTAGAAAAGTGGGCAGTACACAATAGGATGCAGTACAACAGGGACAAGTACAGAGTGCTGCACCAGGATGTAAAAATATCCAGCACACCTGCTGGCTGGGAAGTGAACCTCGCATCTACACAGAAGCAGAAAGGGATCTCTGATTCATAGTGGACTCCCAGATGAACATGAGCTGTCAGTGTGATGAAATCATCAGCAAAACTAACCGCACTTCAACATGCATCAGCACATGCATGACAAATAGATCCCAGGAGGTGATGCTTCCCCTCTGTGAAGCATTGGTCAGACCACAGTTTGAGTACTGCATCCAGTTTGGGGCACCATACTTCAAGAAGGATGTTGATAAACTTGAGAGGGTCCAGAGGAGACCCACTCATATGGTTTGCGGTTTATGAGGAGAGACTGAGGGACCTGGACCTCTTCAGCCTCTGCAAGAGAAGGCTGAGAGGTGATCTTGTGGCCACCTACAAATTTATTAGGGGGGATGCAGAAAGGGATCGCAGATGCTCTGTTTACCAGGGCGCCTCTTGTGGTAACAAGGAACAATGGTCACAAACTGACAGAGCAGATTTAGGCTAGATATCAGGAAAAACTTCTTCACAGTAAGTGTGGCCAAAATCTGGAATGGGCGTCCAAGGGAGGTGGTGCTCTCCCCTACCTTGGGGGTCTTTAAGAGAAGGATGGATAGTAGGGCTGTGTGAAATTTCGCCACCAGTTTTGTTTTGACGTTGTTTCGACCTGTTTTGAGTTTGAAATAGCAAAATCAAAATGTATCAGATATGATTGAAACAGCCTTGAAACAAAATGAGGCAAGTTGAAATGTTTTGACGGTGTTTCAACGTTTTGCCCATATGCTATAATGGGGAAGGTTGAAACAGCCTATAACTTTGTCATTTCTGGCCAGATTTGGATAAAACATGCTGAAGTGGTAGCACCTTCTGAGGGCATAAAGCATGTCAAGTTTCAAGAAGATAGGTGCAAGGAGTTCAGAGAAACTGCACCCCAAATTCTTGAGGGCCAAACTTGTGTCATATGAATGTCTTAAGCCACAGCAGGGTCAAAACTGCTGGCATGCTAGCCCCTCCTAAGGCTACAAAGCCTGCCAGCTGTCAAGGAGATTGGTGCAGGGGGGTTCTGGGGCCCTGCACTCCTAGGTGCTGACAGGCAAAACTTGTGACAAGGGTGCTTGTGCAACTTCTGCCTCTCATCAGGCAGTAGGACTGAAGATCCCCCAGCACTTGCCACCACAGACCTGGGGGTAATAATTGACCACAATATGAACATGAGCCAGCAGTGCAATGCCACACCGAGGCCCAAATTTAGATTTCATAGATTCACAGACATTAGGGCTGGAAGGGACCTCGGGAGATCATCGAGTCCAGCCCCCCGCCCAAAGTGCAGGAAGTCAGCTGGGGTCATAGGATCCCAGCAAGATAAGCATCCAATTTGCTCTTGAAGGTGTTTAATGTAAGTGCTTGAACCACCTCCAATGGCAGACTGTTTCAGACCTTGGGGGCTCGGACAGTAAAGAAATTCTTCCTTACGTCCAACCTGAGATGGTCTTGCAGTAGTTTATGACCGTTCAACCTTGTCATCCCTTGGGGTGCTCTGGTGAATAATCGTTCCCCCAGATCCTGGTGGTCACCCCTGATAAACTTATAGGTGGCCATCAGATCACCCCTGAGCCTACGCTTTTGCAGGCTAAAGAGCCCCATGGCTCTCAGCCTGTTGTTGTAGGGTCTGCCTTCCTTCAGTTCTCAGGGCTGTTTTTCTTACTCATCAACTGTGCTGGAAGCTATGGTGACGGCACTTGTGAACCTAAAACCAGTTGTGTGAGGGAAGACTGAACTCACGTACAACTATTCCGCTTTTGTGGTAGCATACAGTATTCACCCGTTAAGTGTCTGTTGCCTACAGATCCAGTTAAGGCATAATCCCTGACAAATAAGCGAGATAAGGTAGGAATTTAAGCTGCATAGAAGCTCTTTGTTTAAATATATAGTTTTAATGGTTTTCTCTAGTAAATGCCTGCTCTTTAAGACTGCCCAGGATTCCATACATCATAATGTTTGTAAAACTTGCTCTTTCCCAGAAACAGCTCAGCTGAATTATGTGCCCAGCCCCTGCCTTCATATGCACGTGGGTGACACTCCAAGCCACTTGTCTTTTTAATACATCATACACTTTTAATCCTCTGTTGGTCTTTGGATGACCCTGTGTGCTATGTTCCTTTTGTATCTGTGACAATCTAATCAATGCTGCACTCAACTGTTAAGTTCAAAGGAAAACAAATATTATTGATATGCAGTACATTTCCTGTGGGTTTTAATTTTAGGGAAAATTGTGTGTGGGGAGCATCCATACCTGTCATTTAAACTAATCAGAGTAGCAGGTGCTCAACACTTTTCCAGATTTGTTCCTCTCTCAGCATTTTCAAAACACATACACTAGGCTGACCAAAGTAACCATCTCATCAGCAGTCTGCTTCTCTGCCTGTTTCATCTATACAAAGAACAAGACTGGTCCCCTAAAGTCTCTACTAGGAGTCTTTTTATTGCATAACCCTTTGTAGAAAAAGACTACAAAACTGAACATGGAAAAGATAATCACTTTCAAAGGCAGTTAAAACCAAAATCTAGAATGTAAAAAGTTACATCCTTGCTGTTCAACTTTATAACACAGTTTAAATGTATAGAAATGATTCCGTTCTCTGCCATAGTCTGTAGAGTTTAGAGTAATTCCATGGACACCCAATTGTTTCATGACCATTAAACTCTGTAGGAGCTTCCATTAAAAAAAAATCCCACAACATTCAGTACATACCACTGGGAAATCAGTGCCTGGTCTGTATAAGACAAGTCATTAACTTTGGAGATAAAACAATTCAGAATTTTCATTTTGTCTGCAACTTCTTCCTGTTCCCCTTAGTTCCTATTTGCACTGGGGATGTATTAAAAATAGCTCAGGTTGTAGAAGAGAGAGTCCCTGCTGGTTAATAGTGACAGTGTTTGTGTGAATGTAGCCAATATGTCTAGATTTACAAGAGGCAAAGTGCAGAACAGCTCATTACTTAGGCAGACCTGGACATGAATAGGAATTCCTTAAACTGAATCCAGGGTCTTTAGCATTGGCAAGAAAATGAAATTCCCATCACACAGGAAATGCCAGAATCTCAGAATTTGTTTTCATCCCAAACTAAAAAAGTTAAAATGAGATATTTTAGAATGTCAAAACAGGATAAATTGATTAACTATACATAATATTGGCAGAAGATAGGGCAGACCAATTGGTTCAGCTAGTCCTACAGCTCAACTGGTTCAGAGAGGCGTGAGCTTTGTAGGCAACAACCTGCTTTGTCAGATGCTTAAAGCATAATGTCAGATGCTGATAATATCTGACAAAGTAGATTGCTGACTACAAAGGACCAAGTCTCTCTGAATTGGTGGGCGTGACTACTTGTGCATTAATAAGCCTTTTCTCATGCATATTAAATTTAGTACCTGTGGATACCTGTACACAGGTGTGGAGGCTGTTCCAGCACACTGTAATTACAGTGTGTCAGAGCAGACTCTATTAATCAAGTCTGCTGGAGCGTAGTAATTACCACACTTCAGCAGCCTCCTGTGTCTCATGTATCAGCATGCCCGTGCTTAAAAATGGCAGGGGTGTGCTTGAATTAAAGCTCTGGAATGCAGGGACGCCAATACGTGAGAAGTTGGGGTGCTTCAATTAGACTGGGTCTCAGAGCCGCTCAAATTAAAACGCTGACCCCCTCACCATAGAGCATGTGTAAAAGTGGCCCCCCACGTAAGGTACTAAATTAATTAACATTAGGCTGCACTAATGCACAGTAGCACATTTGCATACTTTTTTAGTGATGCTTAATGTGCAGTAGACTATTTTACTATGCATCACGTTAAAAAAGTGACATTATGCCAGTGTGCAGTAAAATAGTCTACTGTATTAAACCACATGTGTAGATATGCCCATTTAGTCTCTATAGCATCACCCTGCCCTATTTTTTTTCTTGACTGACTTCGGACTAAAATGGCTAACCACATCTCTGTATAATATTAAAAGAAAAGAAAACAGGCAACTCCAAAAAACCCCCAAAAAACCCAAACAAACAAAGAAACAAACAAAAAAAAGAACGTTGTTGTTGGAGTTTCCAGTGTCAGTGATAGCAGTGTCATCAGTGCTGTTGTCTTTGTTAGGTGGTGTTAATGTGTTGTCAGTGTTGGAGTCTTAGAAATTGTGGTGTCAACAAAGTTGCAGCCAGGAAATTCCAGCACCAATTTTGTCTTAAAGAATGACCACAGGACATAGCCAGATTTATTGTTTACGAACATAGCCGTAATATATTTTGGCCTGACAAGTACATCAGACCAGGAGTTGAGGCATTTGTACCTGTGATACGGTAGCTGGCACAATACCATGCAGGCTCCCCTAGGCCACTACAAATTTCCCATACTTTCCAACTCTTCTTTTATATAGTGATCAAAGCAAATTACATATTACATTCCATCTTGAATATCTTAAAGTGCCCTGTACCATGGGGTTGTTTCACATTCTAAGCTGCCTGTTTTTATTTCAGGTATATCAACCTGGTACTGGACTACCTTACACCTAATAGATCCATCTCCCTACCCATCTCATGGTAGGAGTGCACATCTGGCCCTCATGTCAAGTTTTGCTTACATAAGGAGTCCAGGCATCAGTCAAGTTTGCTCATCAGGCCAATGATTTAAGTAAACTATTGTGTGAGCAGTTTATCTTGATCAATGTTCCAGGGAGGACTTTCAAAACTTTCATTCTGATTTCAATTCATTTTTTTTAAAGGAATATGACATTAAAATCAACATTTTCCTATGTGACAAAATAGCCTTCTTTTGATGGAAAAGTATACTGCTCACTCTTTTTGACTGGCCCTGCTGTTTAGTTTCAGCTCTGTTTCAGAAAAGGTATGAAAAGTAACTTAGAGTAACCATGCTTATTCATATCATAAGGTATCTTCTGGGTACAGAAAAGAAAGTGAGAGCTTTTGAAGACTGTTATTGCAAGGTACATGTCTGGAAGTCAGGAGGGATGGGTACCTTTGCAAGCTCTGTAGAAGACCTGCATGACCATGAGCAAGTCACTTCGGCTTTCTGTGCCTCATGGAGATGAATGGATAAATGAATTATTTAAGACTGAATGAATTCATTTGTGTAATGTGAAAGATCTTTAAAATGACAAAGTATTATATTTAGAAAATTGGAGTCAAGTATTACTAAGATTAGAGCAAGGTGAATTGAAGTTAGAAAAAAATGAATTTGTATTCTATTTTTAGGCTATTTAGAGGAAGATGGCATAAATTGTAGGATAAAAGGAATTGCTATAAAGAATTGGCTTTGTCTTCCCTACTTTGTTCATCTCTGCTCCTTTCAGAATTCATAATCTATTATAATTGTTCTTGCTAGGTGTTATAATAGTCCTTTACTTTATGAACTACCAAAGCAGAAGAAAAGATCAGTTGTCTGAAGCCCGTGCAGTGGAATTTAAGGGAACTAACGCTGCAAGCAGAAGTGCAGCTTCACACTGTAACTCAGAAGGCTTTGCGGGAAGTGTTCTGAGTTACAGTGATCCCCTGGACCAAACAGAAATTCACTGTTGGGTCCAGGGGGGAAGGGAATCTAGTTGCTGGCTTTGAGTCTGCAGCCAATTTCACCTAGCAACAGCCCCTCCTCCCTCCCAGCCCATGCTGTTTTCAGAATGGGAAGGGGGGAAACGGAGCAGAGGGAGCTCATTCTCGGGGTTTTCCAGTGGGTGTTGGAGGGTGAGGGGTTGATTCCCACCCCACCCCTCCAGTCTTGGAGGGAAGCTCCAATCCACCTGCTCCATCCTTCAGTGCAGGTTGAAAAAACCCCAGACCATACTTCCTCTGGTGCTTTTCCCCTCTCCCATTCTGAAAACAGTGACAGGCTGGGAGGCAGCGCAGACAGAAGTCACTGAAGACACTATAGTTTGAAACATCTTCATCTGAACCCTCATGCATTGGGACCATTTAAAGTTTTTTGCAGTTCTGTTTGGTCACAGCTGTAAAACGCTTTCAGTGGCCACACTGGGTGAAAATTGTCACTTCTGACTGTGCCCTAAGAGGCTTGTAGTGCTCATTTTTGTGAACCAGGACTTATACAGAGATTAGTTTTTGACACCCACCCTCCTGATGTCTGTAGTGATGCCATAATTCAGGCTTCCAAGTGCGAAAGACCACTAGCAGCTACATCCCCCTCACTGCGATTAGCTGAAGAAACACTATGTGGAAAAATGCCTTACACGACATGTTAAGGCATTTTACCAATAATACATGTGCCATAAACCTTAACCATAGTAGCAGACAAATGGCTCCTGATATAAGAATTCAGTCCAGGATAATTTATTGCAATCTCCTCAACCTGGACACAACCCTCAGTGACACTGAACATCCATTATATTTGGCACAGTTGAATAAACAAGAGGAAATGGTAGTTCCTTGAATTCAGGGCCCTCACCCCTCTACCCACCCTGGAATATTTCTGTTCCATCCCCTTCTTGTCTTCACTAGCCCGTATTTTCTCAGTGCCTCTTTGGGTTATTTCAAGTGTTTTTTTTATTATTATTATTCTGCTCCAGAGATGCAAGAAACCTTATTGTGGCCAAGGATTTCAGTGGATTCAGATAGGAAACTGAAGGTATGTCTGTATTGCCAATGAAGGCATGTAAGTAGCATAGGTAGTAATTTCTGATTTACCCATTCCTAAGTCAGTGAAAATCTACACAACATGCACACCTCCTGGGAAAGTCAGCTTTGAAGCATTTATCCATCAAACTATTTAATCACTTCACTTAAGGCTGCATCATTTAGCATCAAAGCATGTTGTTTTCCTTGAACTGTGCAGTTCAAGTGCCTTATGTGACTGGCTGCTTCTTAAAGAATAAAATAAATGCTTTACATCTTTAAAAGTCAGGGGGCCAACAATTTTCTCCTTTCAGCCTGAAAGTGTAGGTGCATTACTGAAAGCAATTCATTCCTCAGATTTGGCACAAAATGAGCTGATTTGATTTGTTTCTATTGCCTCTTGCTACAGGCAAGGCGCAAAATTGAGAAAAAGGAACATATTGTGCCTGGAATTGAAGAATATATTTAAATAAGAGACAGTCCCTTAATTTGATCATGGTTGGCATTATTCCAAACTGGTGTTATTTCAGAGACTAGAAGTTATCATAGTTTGTTGCTTGTTAGGCTTTTCAAAACTAAAAAAATCTCTCCATCTAAATGCAAATTTCATTTTTTTTCCCCTTTATTTTTGTTTTTGCTTAAGGGCTGCCAAACCATAGTTGCCTTGGAAACATCACTACAATTAAAATTTAAATTCTAAAACTGTCAAGCTCTATTGGGGAAGAAAAGTGTTTCTAGAAGTCCCCACACAGTGGCAAACAGTTAATCTTTCCTGATAGTCAAAGACCAAGTGAAACTTTCAAAGAAAACTAGATGTGTTGAAAAGTATGATACAGTCAAGCCAATCTTATGACACATCTGGTCTCATTCTGAAGTAATCTGGGAACAGAGAATGAACAAATAGGGTTGGAAAATATATCAAGATTTACTCAACTGAACATTTTAACAGTTCTAGCACCAAGTTTGACCATATGATCAAAATACAATAACACCTCCACATCCATTTTTACTGATATCTTCTCCTTTCCGTTTTTTCTTGGCTTATGGGCCAAGTTGTGTTTCCCACTGCAGCCACTGTACCTGACTCCAAGTGCCTTTGACTGTGACTCAACATGGACACATAAGATTTAACAACATTCAAGTTCATCTAAGGGTCTTGTTAAACATCCATTTTAGGTGGCTTCTGAAGCTCAAAACCCCTGGATTGGCCACACATTAACACCTGAAATTAGTTTTAAGCACACTTTAGGCAGCTTAGAGCTATACCATTCCAGGGCAGGTTTATCTTTGATCCGTGTTACCCAGCTCATGTTCCATTAAAATGTGGCCACTCCCCACAGTTGAGCCACTAAATGTTGCAGTTCCCCAGCATCCCAGGATGCAGCATCTCCTCCCCACCCTCCTGTTCTTTGTGGACGAACTTTCCACCCCGAGAACTCTATTGGTTAGGGGGCTGTTCTGGCACCAAGCCAACTCCCCCTCCTGCTCCCAGGGGTGTGACTTTCCCCACAGCTTGAAGAACGAAGGCAGGTCTCAGGACATGGATGGGCTCCAGAAGTGGGGTCTAGAAGGGGTGGGGGAACAAGGTAGGGAGCTGGATTGGGTCCCCGGGAGTCTGGGTGTCCTTCCCAGGGCAGGGATAGTAGCTCCCCCAAAAGCACCTTCCCTCACCACTGCCACCTCCCAGCCATACCAGGAAGCATGACCAGCACCCCTTAGACCCAAACCCCAATTAATTAAAACATGAGACCTCCTTTAATTTTCTTCCTCTTTATTTCTTTTTTTAATGCTTTTTTAATCTTCATTTTACTTTATTCTTTGGTGGCTAGCTGTCTTCATTTCAATACCCTTCCTCCATCCCCCACTTCCTTTCCTCCTCCCATTTGATTACCCATCCCATTAATGCTTCACCTTCCAGCTCTATGTTCCTGTCTCCCCCCCGCCCTCCACACCCCCACCTAGAGCAGAGATTGATACCTGTCCTGGTTCACCAGCCCTGTAATTGCAACTCACAGCTACAGGTCCTTGTCAGCACACTACTTGCCAGCCCTCTTGTGGCAAGCTACAGCTGTGCAGGTGGGGGACACTCAGAGAAGGGTTTTAACCTTCACATGTGACTGCTCCAAACTCAAGCTAGCACTAACACCAGTCAGCATTTGTGCAGCTCGAAGTACAATGTGTATGTAGCAAGGCCCATTTTGGAACAAAGCTGGTAAGTTACTCATGGTTCCAGGACCAAATACAATTGATACCTTGGCACTTGAATGTTAAGACACAAGCATGACAAGTGCTACATTATATGCCCACACCTTAATCAAATGCAGCCATTTCTAGAACCCATCTTTTTGAAGGCATGGTGCTGAAATGCTCAAGTAGCTCCTCCCTCCTGCTATGTTTGTGTATGTGTGTGAGTGTATGTGTGCTAGAGGACATTCTGGTTTTCTGCTATTCTGTCCTCTATTGATATGAAACCCGATGCCTTTTATGTCCTCTATTTTTCTCTTCAAGACCTAAGAGTGTCTGTTTTTGTATCAAAAGAGGACAGAGGACGACCGGACTGTCCTCTCTGATGGCTATCGTAGTGTGTGCACATGCACACATTCAACACATTTGAAAAGATTCTCCTCAAGCTAGCTCAACTTGAGGTTTAGATGACTAACACTTCCAATGTGAATTTGGTAATATCTTTTATTGGCTCAGCTGTATTATTAGGAGACATGTTCAACAAGCTTTCAGTTAAAAAAAAATGGGCCATTCCTCAGGTATAAGAAAGCAGATATAGCCTAAGCTAAATACCAGATAAAATAATGACTTCTGTTTATCTCCATTATGTAAATGTAACTTAAAGAATTGGAAGTCACTTGAAGTGGAAAAGGATTGGAAACCTGTGGAGCAAAGAAGTTTTCAGAAATAGCTACAAAGCAAATAAAGGACAATTGAATTACATACATTAGGCAAAACAACAGACCATTCAAAAGGGAAGAGGGAGAGGGTTGTTCCAGTCTCTTGAGTACAGAGAGAGAACACGTAAATAGTAATAAGTCACAAAACCAATATTTGTGTTCAGTCCATAGGCTAAACTGTATATGTTTCTTTCCCACCCTGGAGGAAAGGCATTTTGTACCCAAAAGCATGTCTAACTTCTTTCCAAGCTACAGTTAGCCCAATAAAAGATATTGCCAAATAAACTTCACTTGCATATTCTCCAGCCTATCCCAGCTACACATCCACTCCGACTCTCCCTCAACATTGTCAGTAACATTTTGCACCCTTTAAAGATGCACAAGCTCCGTGACTAGGCAATAAAAAGATGTTTAATCTGCTGCCTCTTAATGGAATTCTATGACATTCTTTGTCATCAGCTATGGACTTTTTAACTATTCTCCCATTTCCATCCACTTAAAAAATGGGAAGTACTTACAAATCTGTGTTTTCTTATTTAGATTCCAGTTACTGTTTATAATTGTCACTTTTCAGCCAATAAAGTAGCCCACAGGGGCTCTTTAAAGTTCTTTCATATTAGAAATAAATAATTTCAGGCTCATTTTGAAAACCCATTTTAAATGTATTTACTCAAATGAAAAGTGCACAACGGCTCTGCTCAAGCGCACACATTGTACTGTGAAATTATGTTCAGACTCAAGAGGATTGCTCCAAATGGCGTCACTGTGGATAATGCTGATCTGTGTTGTCATGCAAGAGTCTAGAGCAACTGCAGGATGAATGCCTAAATAGAGTGCATTCAGTCCTTGGGAGTTTCACCTCTTTCCCCAGACTGGAATGGACTTGTTATCTTTTACAGTGGGGCTAGGAATCTGTGTGCACTGCCATCAGGACAGACCAAGATAAGGGAACAAAGGTAGCTTTAAAACTCCTTTATCACCCACATAATTTTGGAAGGTCCCATGGGCCAAAACAGACTCTAAGTAATGACCAACATTTTGTGAAGATGCTTTAAATTTTGACATCTTCCCCAGAGCTGTCCATGGCTAGTAGGCCGGAGCTATCACAGAGGCACGTTCACCTGCAGTACATGTGCAAGTGCTGGAAAGCTACTCTCTGTTCTAACTCTCCATTCCAAATAGCAAGTTGGAGACTAAATTAAATTACTGACCATTTAGCTCAGTAAATATGTACAGCAAATCAATCTGAAGAATGAACCCACCTCCTCATTTCCTATTTCATGCCCCTTTCTGTAATTGTGTGGTTAATTCTGGAGACATTCATAACTTTCCTCAATGCAGAATACAGTGACTTGTGAGGTTTCAAAAATAGGCTAAAATAAGGAGGGAGACAGATCAACCTGCTATACAAGCCCACTGAAAAATATTCAAACTGACTCCTAATATCACAAATGCTTAAAAGCTACATATCCCAAGAGCACCCGCAGCGTGTCCCAAACCCTCGCCCAACATGCCCTGGTACTTACCTTAGGAGCCAGGACAAACAGCAGCCAGAAGGAAATGCTGATGCAGGCTTGGTAGTTCTGCAGCTGCCTGAGCCTGCATATCAGCGAGCACTGGGGGCATGGCTCCTAAGAAGTGTGGGCTGCTGTAAAGGCAGTCAGGGACCCAGCTGAGCTGGTGCCGAGGTGTGGGGAGCAGAATGCTAGCTGGAAAATGCCAGCTGCAGAGCTGGTAGGCTTCAACCCCCAGATGCCAGGGGAAGGAGCTCGGTGCTTGCCGGACGACCCAGATCGGTGAGGCTGAGAACAGCCTTGGGGGATGACAGGGGCAAGGGAGCCCTACTGAGGAGCACCAGCCTCAAGGGACGCCACAGGAGAACAAAGGGGCTCTGACCAGGAGCTCAGATGCCATGGCTGGGGACAGCTCCTCAGGACCTCAGGCTTCCCTAGGCAGCCTTGCAGGGAGCAGGGCACGGGGGATCATGAGCCCCTGGGAGGGGGAAGTAAACAACACTGGCTGGAGGGACCAGGACAGCTGGACCACAGGTCAGCCAGGACCCAGGGAGGTCATGCTGGAAGAGATGGCAGAGGCTGGGCACAGGGAGATGGCCTGTCCCCATGCCTACTAAGATAAAATGGGCAGACGAGTCTCCCCAAGGGACTGAGGGACAAGAGAGACAGAATCTCAGGATCCCTCCAGCAGATGCCGGTCATTTTTCAGTTATGTTTTCTTTAGTTACAGTCTAGCCCCAGACGGGGCAGGTTTAGTTACTTGGGAGAGGGGAAGCTGACCCAAAGATGAGGGATGGACCTGGGAAGACTGATGGCCAGGAAAACCTGACCCTGTGGAGGCAGGCAGTGTGGATGAGGTGGAACCATCCAGGGGAAGACTTGTGGGAAGCAGCATCTATCCAGGCCAAGGACGTGGTAAGTGTAGGGTAAAGGGCAAGTTTGGAACTCCACAAAGACAGCCCAGGGCCGAGACCCCCTTGGGCCACCCACAGGGAACTGCCTCCCCAGCAATGAACATCAAAGACATGGCAGGTGAGAAGGGGCAGTGCCCAAAACATCTAGGTGGCATTGAAATCAGATCTTATCCTGACTTTGCTGGGGTGCAAGGCACCAACCAAAAGGGGGCCAAAACCTTATAACACCTACCAGTGACACCCAACATAGGGCCAGATTCTGGTGAGCTGAGGCTTGGTTTTCAGGAGTGGTGACATGCACATAGAGAACTGACACAGGATAAGAACAGATGTTCAAAATACCCGAGGTGGCCTTATTCCTTCATTACAGTTTATACCAGTGGTTTGGGTGGGACTGTAAGGGGTTGCTTTGGAGGTCCTAGTGGTGCCCAAGGGGCCAATAACTACTTTAAGTCCAGCTAGAGGCCAGGCTTGACAGTGACTGATGGCACCTGAGAATGGGTGAAGCCAAAGCTTGAGAAAGCACTGCAAATTGTAGCTAAGCTGGGACAGAGGGGTGAGAATCAGGGACAGGAGCCTGAAGCCTGAGAGGGGTTAAGCCTAGAGCCTGATAGGGTGAGACGCTCTGGGGTACGTACTGAAGGAGATGGGCGCACAAGTGGTTTTCTCTTCTATCCTGCCAGTGAGTGGGCGAGGCAGACGGCATGAAATGTGCATCGTGGAGACCAACTGGCGGCTACAGGAATGGTGCTTTGAGGAGGGCTTTGGCTCCCTCAGCCACGACCGGCACATCACGATGAGAGACATGCTGGGATGGAATGGGCTCCACCTTTCTCCTAAAGGTAAGTGTGTGTTGTCTTCTAAGTTGGCGGACCTCCTCCGGTGGGCTTTAAACTAGACTTGTCGGGGGACGGGGAAGATGAGGGCGGAGGAAATATCAGACTGCCAGACCAAACAGCACCCCCAACTACAGCCCAGCCCAGACCGATAAGCGAAGCAATCAAGCAGGTAAGAGAGAGGGGCCAGGGTAACGTTGGGACTAGGGGGTCAGTATACACACCCACAGGAGGCCTCAAATGCCTCTACATAAATGCTTGTAGTATGGGCAACAAGCAGGAGGAACTCACCCTCCTGCTGGCTGACACCAGTCCGGACACAGTGGGGATTACAGAAACGTGGTGGGATCAAACGCATGATTGGGTGGTCAATGTCAAGGGCTATAGGCTGTACAGGAGGGACAGGATAGGAAAGAGAGGTGGGGGCGTGGCGCTCTATATTAAGGAGGAATACACATCCTCGTTAATTAGCAAGGAGCCAGGGGAGGGGCACTCTGAAGTGCTTTGGGTTAGAGTACAAGGCAGTTGAGAGAAAAGGGACTTAATGGTGGGAGTCTACTACAGATCTCCCAACCAGGGAGAAGAGCTTGACCAGGAATTCTTGGGTCAGCTCACAGAGGTAGTGAAGGCTAAGGATGTGGCTGTCATGGGGGACCTGAATTTCCCAGACATCTGCTGGGAAGAGCAGTCAGCCAGGTCTGAACACTCACGTAGGTTCTTGGCCAGAGTGCAGGACCTCCATCTAACCCAGGAGGTGCACAGCCCCACCAGGGGAGACGCCTTGTTGGACCTAGTGCTGGCCATGGGTGATGACCTGGTGAGGGGGGCTGCAAGTGCTCGACCACCTGGGCGACAGCGATCATCGCCTGCTGGAATTCACCATCCAGCGCAAGGTGGCAAAGGCATGCAGTAAGGCAGCGGCCCTAGACTTTAGGAGGGCAGACTTCAACGAGCTAAGGAGGATAGTTGGAGAAGCTCTGAGGTCCCGGAGGGGAGGGGAGCCAGGTGTCCAAGGAGAGTGGTCGCTCCTTAAGGAGACGATCCTCCAAGCCCAAAGGAAGGTAATCCCAACAAGGATCAATGGGAGCAGGAGAGCACACAAGCCTCTGTGGCTCACCAAAAGAATCCGGGAATGTCTCCTTGCTAAAAAAGAGGCTTATACCCAGTGGAAAGAAGGGGTCATCACCAGGGAGGGCTATTCTGTAGTTGCTTGGAGATGTAGGGGGGCAGTTAGGAAGGCCAAGGCAGAGATGGAACTGGGACTAGCTTCCCAGATTAAGGACAATATAAATTAATATAAATTTTTTTTTTTTAAAATATGTAGGGGGTAAAAAGAAGGTCCCGGGTAATGTGGGGCCCTTGCAGGACGACATGTGTAACTTGGTCGTCACACCAGACGGCAAAGCTAACATGTTTAACGATTTCTTTGCCTCCGTCTTCCTAAGTAGGGACCAAAACGGCCACCTCCCTGCTAGGCCCCCCTCGGGCCCCGGGGGAGGCACACCTGGGCCACAGGTTAGCGAGGATTTAGTTAGGGAGCTTCTGGAGGGGTTGGACGTATTCAAGTCAGCCAGTCTGGATGATCTCCACCCTAGAGTTCTAAAGGAACTAGCAGAGGTCATTGCAAGTCCCCTGGCACAACTTTATGAGCACTCATGGTGCTCTGGTGAGGTACCGGAGAACTGGAAGTGGGCCAACGTGGTCCCCATCTTCAAAAAAGGCAGGAAGGAGGACCCGGGAAACTATAGGCCGGTTAGTCTCACCTCGATCCTAGGCAAGCTGTTCGAGAAAATTATGCTGGCACACATCCAGGAGAGGCCAGCAGGAGACTGCATGCTTAGGGGCAACCAACATGGGTTCATCGGTGGCACGTCCTGTCAGACCAACCTGGTGGCCTTTTACAATCAGATCACCAGATCATTAGACGCAGGGGTAGCAGTGGATATAGTCTTCCTGGACTTCCGGAAGGCTTTTGACACTGTCTCTCACCCTGTTCTCATTAAGAAACTGGGGGGCTGTGGTGTAGACACCCACACAGTCAAATGGGTTGCCAACTGGCTGGAGGGCTGCACCCAGAGGGTGGTAGTAGATGGGTCCTTCTCAATCTGGAAGGACGTGGGCAGTGGGGTTCCACAGGGCTCGGTCCTCGGGCCCGCACTGTTCAACATCTTCATCAGCGACTTGGACGAGGGGGTAAAAAGCACCCTGTTCAAATTTGCTGATGACACTAAGATGTGGGGGGACATGGGCACACTGGAAGGATGCAACAGGCTACAATCAGATCTAGACAGGTTACAAGGGTGGGGAGACAAGAATAGGATGGGTTTCAACACAGACAAGTGCAAGGTGATGCACCTGGGGAGGAACAACTGGCACCATACCTACAGGTTGGGGAACTCCCCTCTTGTCAGCATGGAGGCGGAAAGGGATCTGGGGGTCATCATTGACTCCAAGATGAACATGCGCTGGCAGTGTGGGGAGGCAGTAAGGAAGGCCAACTGCACCTTGGCATGCATCCACAGATGCATCTCGAGCAGGTCCAAGGAGGTGATCCTCCCCCTCTATGCAGCACTGGTCAGGCCGCAGCTGGAGTACTGCGTCCAGTTCTGGGCGCCACACTTCAAGAGGGATGTCGACAGCATGGAGAGGGTCCAGAGGAGGGCCACTCGTATGATCAGGGGGCAGCAGGGCAGGCCCTATGAGGAGAGGGTACGGGACCTGAACATGTTCAGCCTCCACAAGAGAAGGCTGAGGGGGGATCTTGTGCGCCTGTTACAAACTAGTCAGGGGGGATCAGCAGGAATTGGAGAAGTCCCTGTTCCCACGAGCACTGCCAGGAGTGACCAGGAATAACGGTCACAAGATGGTAGGGGGTAGGTTTAGGTTAGATATCAGGAGGTGCTACTTCACGGTCAGGGCGGCTAGGGTCTGGAACCAGCTTCCAAGAGAAGTGGTGCTGGCTCCTACCCTGGGGGTCTTTAAGAGGAGGTTAGATGAACATCTTGCTGGGGTGATTTGACCCCAGTACTCTTTCCTGCCATGGCAGGGGGTCGGACTAGATGATCTGCTCAGGTCCCTTCCAACCCTAGAAACTATGAAACTAGGGGTGGAGCCCATAACTCAGATCCACTATGTTGGACCCAGCTTAAGTGGCCCCACCCAGAGAAAGGGGGCAGAGGTCAAGAGATCTGAGGTCCCAACAAGGGAGACTGATTGATTGGATAGGCAACATCTGTGAGGCTTGAACATGGCTAATTGGGGAGATGAGGAAGCCATGAAATTGCACTTAAGGTGGTGGGTGGTGAGCAGTTAGGTCATAGTACATGAGAAGATGAAATCTTGCTCAGGGATCCCTGAGGCAGCCTCCCTTTTACAAGTACCTATTTATACCAAGGCATGGCTGGAGAACATTAGGGGAGGATGCTCAAAGAATAGGGTGAAACAGGGGCATCCTGGCCACCAGAGGGCATCATGGTCACCCTGCTCCTGGCCTTTTGTTACAATATGTCAGAGAGCCAGTTGGCAAGGGCTCTCCTCCACCTCCTCCCCACCCCCACTTTCTCCTGTCCTCCCCTGGGCTGCCTTCATAATCTAGCAGCAGCCATCACATTGATGAGATGCTTCACTGTCTGCAAAGGTTATATGCTATCGGGGAGTCTTGTTTTCCACTGTCAGGCTGCTCTAATCTGATATACCATGACACCAAGACCTAGCTCAGCTTGTCATACCTGCAACATGTCATGTCAGAAATGCCATGTCAAAATCCAAATCCAGACATGGGGTTTAACTGGATTACAGAGACAAACGACTTACTTTCTGGGGACAGCCCCAAGAGTCCACGTTTCAGAACTGTCTTGGGCAGGTAAAATATGAATAATGAGAGAGAAGCTGCTATAGGGGAAAAAGCCAATTGAGCCAATTCTGCAAAATAAAGCAGAAAAGAGAGAAACCAAGAGAGAGAGAAGTGAGAAACATAAAATTCTTCATCTGCATGCTCTCGTTCAGCCACTGTCTCTTTTACTGTATCTCTAAACTGTCTTTTCCTTCCCATTGTATCCCCACATTAGCTGCATTAGTAGGAACATTGCCAGCAGATTGAGGCAAATGATTATTCTTGTCTATTTGCCACTGGTGAGGCCACATCTGGAGTACTGTGTCCAGTTTTGGGTCCCCAACTGCAGAAAAGATATAGACAAATTGGAGATAGTCCAATGGAGGGCAATGAAAATGGTGATGGGGCTGGAGCACATGACTTATGAAGAGAGGCTGAGGGAACTGGGCTTATTTAGTCTAGTGAAGAGAAGACTGGGGGCGGGGATTTAATAGCAGCCTTCAACTACCTGAAGTGGGGTCCAAAGAAGATGGAGCTGGACTGTTCTCACTGTTGGCAGATGACGGAACAAGGAGCAAGGATGATGGTTTCAAGTTGCATCAAGAGAAGTTTAGGTTACAGTAGGAAAAAAAAAAAACCCCAAAAAACCTCTTTTATGGGGAAGGTAGTAAAGCACTGGAACAGGTTACACAGAGAGGTTGCAGAAGCTTCATCCTTGGAGGTTTTTAAGACCCAGGTAGACAAAGCCTTGGCTGTGATGATGTATTTGGGGATGGTCCTGCTTTGAGCAGAGGTTGGACTAAATGATCTCCTGAGGTCCCCTCCAACCCTAATTTTCTATTATTTTGATTCTAAAACCCTAAATCTTTGTGTTTAACCCTCTATACTGTCTTCCATATTTCTCTTCTCCCCTCCATTTAATCCATTCAGGTTAAAGATGGGTAAAATGACTTTCAAGTAGGAAATGAGCAGAAAATCCAGAAGTAGAACTCAGAAGATCCTGGCTTAGACCAGCGAATTGGGAGTTCTGAAGGAGCATGTGTCATGGGATGAGGAATAAATTATTTGACAATTTCAATTTATTCACCCTGAGAATGAACAAGTCCCTTGGTAGTTAGGAAAGGGTGATATTTACTGCTCTGCAGAGTCAGGATAGTACTTCGTGCTACTCTAGTCCTAATCAAACCCTCATAATTGGGCTATATGTAAGGGCATACTTTTTACATAGATTTTGACCAAAGACAAAATTCTCCCAAAGAACTAACACTTCAGATGTCTTACAACTGATGTCTTAGAGCCATGGCAAACTCCAGTGAATGCAGAAGTAATGTGGTAAACCAATTGTCTTGACTTCTTCCTCCCTTGGGAGTCATGGGCAGCCCATGACAAAATAAATTCAAAGCTATTTTCTTTTGACTTTTTCCTTTCCATTTTCTAACAGCCTCAATCTAATACCACATCTTTTTCTCAAAATCAGTTTCCTAGACACCTCAGCCATCAGTGAGTCACTAGGGAAGGATTCAAAGAGCAAACAAGTAGGTTGAAGCAACTAATCACTGGAAAAGCAACTTTATCAGTTTGAATTATCCACAGCTAAAAATGTGAATAATTTAGGCTAATCTGACATATTAGGTGGAAATGAAGGTCTCTCTGTCTGGCTTCTTTCATAGCCTTTTAGGTTAAGATTCAGAGTACACATGAGACAGGGACTGATTGGATTTGCTATAACCTGGGCTAACATGACATCCTCACTGCTTGGTTACCAGGCACCCAGTCTTCAGGTAAAAGCATAAAAGCAAGTACTAAAAATCAAACACATCAAGAAAAGGCAGGTGGGATTTGTGCAAGCTTCTCTTTTGCAGACATACAGATCAAGCAAATAAACACCTGAATCCTGATCTGCATGTTGTCTGGTAGCTTGATGAGTGAGTCAGAGCCACCATCCAGAAACTATAATGTGGTTTACTGAAAGTAAGTCAGACAACCTTCTGCTAGGGAAAGCTACTGCTGACTGTCCCAAGTAGCAAATATATTGTGAGCAGTAGCATACCATGTGGTGGGCAAAGGGGACATGCATCCCAGGTGCTGCCAAAAGGGAGTGGCATCAGAAGGATGGGAGAATGGGAAGGGGGGGTGCCTCACCGCAGGGCTACTGCTCGTGTCCTTGCCATCTTTCTCTATGGCACACATTGTGGATGCAGGCAATGCATGTCATAGAGTGAAAGGCATTTTGGGAATCAGTTGTGTAGAGTAGCAGAGAAATTTTATGCTGCCACCTGCTGGCTGGGCATGGTAACTAGTCACATTGACCACGAATCAAGTTAGTTGTTCAATAAATTCCAAGATCACAGAACCAGCTGCATGGAAGGCTGACTGAGTATACCTCATTATTTACTTCCCCAGTGACACTTTACAAGAATGTATTAGCCACTGTAGTTTCTGGGTTGTAACTTGGATTGTAAAGCACTGCCCAAATTCAAATGAGGTTTTTAATGCAAAGCCTGGCTTTAATTATAGTTGTGTGTATATATACATATATAGCCCTATATGTATATGGTTATAGTTATTTATTTATTTGTTGCACCTAATAGATGGAGTGAAATATCTCCAATCTGCTATTGATTTCCAACGAAGAGCAGTCCGTTGAATTAGATGAGAACAATTCGGCAGCTGTTGTAGAGCAATAAATATTAGTCCCCGAATGTCATGTTTCTTTGCATGCTTCCCTGGAAGGAGCTGTCAGTAGTTTCATCTGGTGGCTGGTTCTAAAACCTAGTCAACAGTAGGGCTCCCCTCGGGACATGGCACCTGTGAACAACAATTAAGCGGTCCATCTACAGAGCATGCCCAGAGGAATGCAATAGGACAGGTTATCAAGCCAGGCCGCCAAGTCGCATCAGTCACTTTTCTTTAGTTTCAACAGAGAAATTCCCATGGCTTCTTAGCCAGCGTGGATACAGTAGAGGGAAAATATTCAGGGTGGATGAGAGAAAGAGAAAAAGAAGACCCTGTGTTGTATGAGAAATGAGGCTCTTATTTATTTCTCCTGTCATGAACCAGTCAGTGATTTAAGCAGTCCACCAGGCAGACAGGATGAAAGATGACTTGAGGGGTGTGACAGCAGCTTCATAATTGCTTATCAATCATTCTAAAAAATACTATTCAATGTCTGATGAAGGTCTTTTTAAAGTTTGGTCCTTAATTTATTGCAGTTTTCAGCTTGATGCTGTGGGAGAGCTGTAATAATACACACTTCTCTTCCATAAGCTCTGTTCCATTCTGTCTAGAATCTTGCAATGTACTGAAAGCATCTCTGTCACAAGGTTAAATAATCTAAGTAAGTTGTCTGTTCAGATCTCTCCCTTACATGCACACTTCTTTTTTACGTAGCCTGGCTGTCTCTTATGTGAATTTGCACCTTCCACAGGAGCAAGTTCCCTGCCATTCCTACAGCCCTTCTGCACTTGTAAAGCTGGTCTTCAGAGGTGTAACGTGATGCCTGAGTGCCCTGGGTGGCAGCACTGTACAAAGCAGTGGAACAGTGATGGCTGGCCTGACAATGCAGCCATTTATATTTTTCACCTCCCCTCCTCTGCCCTTTTTCAGGTTTGATAGCTGGAGGTGATGCCCCAGCTACTCCAGTTTGTTATGTCAATGTGGGATTTACAGGCCTCCTGGGGATTCTGCCCATTCACAACCTTGTCTTTGCAGGTTCTTAGTATGGATGGTATGGCCAATAGGGGAAAGACAGTGTGTTGTCAGCTGTGGCAGGCCCTAGCTATACTACTGCCACCTAATGCTTGACACTGGGTGCTGTGCAATTAATGGGTGCATCTACATGAGATGGTTACTGCACAGTAGGATAATTAGCTGTGCAATTAATGTTTCTGCACCCCTATTAGGCTGCAGTAAATTAATTTACTCCACACCAGGGTATTACTTGTAAATATAAGCACTATCCTGCTGCAGAGAAAAAAAAATGTCCACGGCAGCTCATGTATAGACACTCTCCTGGATGGCTGGAGCATGAGGGTGCTTCAATGCAGGGGTTGCTTACCTGTTAGCTGCACTCTGAAGCACCCTCATGTCCCAGCCAGCCCCTCTGCAGCATGTTAAGATGGGGGGAGCAGCCCCAGGCTAGCAAGCTGACCCCCCCGAAAGGTTCCCCGCCCGGTGGGGCCGCTCTGACCCAACTCAACAGGCTGTGCTCCTGGGCTCATGTTCAAATGGTAATAAACTCTGGGATTTATTGTTTTGTATTAATTGCATGTGTAATGCACCCAATGTGGAGCAATAAATTCTGGGGCAGTTTGAGCCCAAGTAAACTACTCCCAGTGCAGCATCTATGTGTGCGCCTGGGGTGGGGGGGAGGGGTCAGTCCCAGGATTTGGGTGGTGGTGTCAGGTGGTGGAGGGGCTGCCTGGAGCATTAGGGTGCTGAAATCGTGGAGCCATGTAGCTAGGTGGCAGGCAGGAGTCTGGCCCCCAGCTGGCTGGTCTGACGGTGCAAATTTATGCCTGCAGTCAGCGCTTACACTCGCATTTAATCACAGTAAAGTACCCTGGTGTAAGATAGTACTGTCCCTGACAATACAATCTCACTGCAGCATTAATTAGTTTACTGTTGCTTAATACCATCTCATGTGTAGACAGTGATACTTTACTTCACAGCTAATTAGTCTACCCTGAAGCTCAGTGCATGTGTAGCCACTATGGATGAAACAATCTTTACAAATCATTGCAAAAGGCTTTCACTTTTCTTGCTTTAAGGCACAAATAAATCATCCCATTGGCTCTCAGGAGAATAATTGTTTGGCTAATCCTTTTTATGAACAGTTCTTCACCAATCCTGGTGAAAACATTGGCTGATTATTCTTAGAGGCTTTAGCATAATGTAGCATGTGAACCTGTACTACACCTACAGGAAGGAACAGGACAAAGAGACTAGAGAGAATGGGACAAAGCATGAAGAGAGCTGATGAGTCAGGAAACTATTTTCTCCAGACTCCAGCAAACCCAGCTGTGGACTAATTAAATACAAGCATTTCACCAGTTCCTGTTTATACCCAGGAGGAAGTTTGATTCCCTGTTTACCCAAATTATTCCATTTTCTTAACCTATCCATAGAGCTTTCAGGAGACAAAAACATCTCAAAGGACCTTTAAAAACAACTGTTTTTAAATTAAGGGAGAATGAGACAAGGCCCAGAATAGCAGAGCATTCATTTCAGAGGGAAGTGTTCGCCATCCCTATTCCCATGATCGGTTATCATCTCCTCTGTGCATAATGAAAGAAATAGGGACCTGCTGCACAATTGGGGCCAGAATTTTAAAGATCTTTAGGCACTCAGGGGGATTTTCAACAATTCTTAAGGAGCCTAATTCCCATTGAAATCACGGGTTAGATGTCTTGGTACTTTTAAAAATCCCATCAGGTGCCATAAGGCTTCATAGTACTCCCCTCCCCTTCTCTCACCTGTCCTAGCAGCGAACACAGTTAAACTGCAATGGAGCATCTAGCCTAGGGAACACCAACATATAGACATTTTTTTCTTTAAAGTGCACCTCATCTTACAATGCTTATTATTAGAGCCCCATAGGACTTCAGACTTTTCTTGTCCCCTGTGAGGAGGCTTACAGAGCTCTAACAAAGATGGAGAAAACCAGCAGCATTTGTCTGCTGCCCAATGTAAGATATATACAGCTCTGCATAAAATCGCTTATGGCAAAGCCTGACTTTCTATTACCCAATTATCTTCCTGTCTGACTGAGATCAGCTAGTGAATAAAAGGCAGATGGTTAAAATTACATCTAACCAACACCAAAGTGATACTGGTGGGAAGATGTTGGTGACCTGGTTACCATTATAGCATCCTTCCCTGTTGACAGTCTGTTGTCCAGTAGTCAAGTCAGTTTATAACTTTGGAATTTTACTGAATTCTTCTTTGGTCCTTAACACTCAAATGTGCCCCGGTGCCACAGGTGCCCTCTTCCATCTGTGACTGGCAAAGAGGCTGCATCCTTTGCTGTCTGGCTATCATGCCGCACGATTGTCTGACTACCAGGCTGAACTGCAGCAGATCATTCTACTTCGGAACGAGCGAGCAGACAGAGCATCTCAGCTTGTCCAGAACTAGACAGCTCCTCTCTAGAGCAGTATCAGTAGCCAAGACTATTTCCCTAGTACTTCACTCATTACACTGGATGCCCACAGGATACCAGGATCTGCAAGTTCATCACTGGCATTAGGCCAAGCAGCTGAAAAGATCCTCTCATTTAGGGATACCTCCCTCCCTCCCATAATGGTCACATTCCACTGAAATGATGAAATCTTTAATCTCATAATCACCCCCCAGCCAAATGCCCCAGACAGCCTGTTTTGAGGTTGGCAAAGCTTTGGTTCTCTTTGTTTCCCCTCTTCCCTGCATCCCCAATTTCTGACTGTTTCAGATTTCCTTGAGGAACTTGGATGAATCATTTTATTTCTGTGCTTCAGTTCCATGTCTGTAAAATAGGCATAATGTTTTTCCCTTTTTTTACTCTGCCTTGTCTATATTGATTAGAAGCCTTCCCAATTGATAGACTATATCTCAAAAGTTATGGGCTAGATTCAGTAATTACTGGATAAAATTCATGTGTTAAGCAGGGAGTTGGATATGTGACCATACTGATCCCTTGTAACCTTAACAATGGGGGACTCAGAGTTCCTGGCTTCTAGCTTTGTGTTTGTTTTACCAGACCACCCTACTTTTGCTTTCTATAAAGATGTTTGGATACAAAAAAAAAATTTTCATGCCCAGTTAAAACTTGCAGAGCTCCCCTAGTGTTAGTTGGAACATTGAGTGGGGTCTTTCCCACTAGACACAAGCTCACAAGTCTTCATTTTTAAAAAAATCTGAGCTTTGATGGATTTTTAAAAAATAAAAAGTAAAATAGGAACAAGTGAAGGTGCTATTGAGAATTCAATATTAAAAGTTGTTGCAGGATTAGAAAAAGCCTAGTGATCTTTAAAGCTAATATGTTCACCAAGTCCAGGCTCTGTAGAATAACCTTTTTCTCATTAAATGTACTGTATTAATGAAACAGATTTATAAAGGGCACCTGCTTGGGCCTCTTTGGCAATAAATTGTTAAAAAGAGTCAGACCTTCCAGCTAAAAAAAAATCACACGTGGCAGTTAATTAAGGAGCATTAATAGGACTCTTATTAATTGGAGGTGATAGTATCACCCTAGAAGCTTCTTCTGCAATGGTCCCATATTACAGTTTCAGAGAGCAGTTAAGCAGCCTCCAATGTAAGTATAGCCTAAGATAACACAATTAACAAGGGACACATTATTATATAGCACATTGATGTCTGTTCTTTAATAGTCATATTTTGCTGGGGGAGTTAGGAAGGAGAAACTTTTTTAATGTTTGACCTAAAGGGAAAGAATGTATTTAAAGTGGATTCTTCAAATCTTTTCAGATGGGGCTCCAGGAAAGTCCTGTATAACCAGATTTATTGATTGATTAAGAGCTAGCAGATTGATCTTCTCAGCAAGAAATGGAGCAGCTGGAAAGAAATAGTATGTCTCCAAAGAGATCATTATTGCTGCAGGATGTCTATCTCTGTGCTGCAGACCCTAATGGTGTGAAGAAGTCTACAGGGTCTGTGATGCTGGCTCAGGTTTGTTCTCTGATCTTTTTGAGGTGTCCCAATCCCTGCCTATGATCCAGAGGATGTCACCATATCTTACTGCATACCATACAACCCCACCCCCCAAGTAGTTTCATAGTTTCTAGGGTTGGAAGGGACCTGAGTAGATCATCTAGTCCGACCCCCTGCCATGGCATACTGGGGTCAAACGATCCCAGCAAGGTGTTCATCTAACCTCCTCTTAAACACCCCCAGGGTAGGAGCCAGCACCACTTCTCTTGGAAGTTGGTTCCAGATCCTAGCTGCCCTGACTGTGAAGTAGCGCCTCCTGATATCTAACCTAAATCTACCCTCTACCATCTTGTGACCGTTATTCCTGGTCACTCCTGGCAGTGCTCGCGGGAACAGGGACTTCTCCAATGCCTGCTGATCCCCCCTGACTAGTTTGTAACAGGCGCACAAGATCCCCCCTCAGCCTTCTCTTGTGGAGGCTGAACATGTTCAGGTCCCGTACCCTCTCCTCATAGGGCCTGCCCTGCTGCCCCCTGATCATATGAGTGGCCCACCTCTGGACCCTCTCCATGCTGTCCACATCCCTCTTGAAGTGCGGCGCCCAGAACTGGATGCAGTACTCCAGCTGCGGCCTGGCCAGTGCTGCATAGAGGGGGAGGATCACCTCCTTGGACCTGCTCGAGATGCATCTGTGGATACATGACAAGGTGTGGTTGGTCTTCCTGACTGCATCCCCACACTGCTGGCCCATGTTCACTTTGGAGTCGGTGATGACTCCAAGATCCTTTTCTGCCTCTGCACTGACAAGGAGGGAGTTCCCCAGCCTGTAGGTATGGTGCCGGTTGTTCCTCCCCAGGTGCATCACTTTGCACTTGTCTGTGTTGAATCCTATCCTGTTCTCATCCACCCACCCCTGTAACCTGTCTAGGTCCAATTGTAGCCTATTGCTCTCTTCTAGAGCGCCCACATCCCCCCACATCTTAGTGTCATCAGCTAATTTGAACAGGGTGCTTTTTACCCCCTCGTCCAAGTCGCTGATGAAGATGTTGAACAGTGCGGGCCCGAGGACCGAGCCCTGCAGAACCCCACTGCCCACATCCCTCCAGGCTGAAAATGACCCATCCACCACCACTCTCTGGGTGCGGCCCTCCAGCCAGTTGGCGACCCAATTGACTGTGTGGGTGTCGACACCATGGTCCCCCAGTTTCTTAATGAGAACAGGGTGAGAGACAGTGTCGAAGGCCTTCCGAAAGTCCAGGAAGACTATGTCCACTGCTACCCCTGCATCTAGGGATTTGGTGATCTGATCATAGAAGGCCACCAGATTGGTCTGACAGGACTTGCCACTGATGAACCCGTGCTGGTTGCCCCTAAGCATGAAATCCCCTGCTGGCCCCTCATGGATGTGTGCCAGCATAATTTTCTCGAACAGCTTCCCTAGGATCGAAATAAGACTAACTGGCCTATAGTTTCCCGGGTCCTCCTTCTTCCCCTTTTTGAAGATGGGAACCATGTTGGCCCTCTTCCAGTCCTCTGGCACCACACCAGAGCACCACGAGTGCTCGTAAAGCCGTGCCAAGGGTCCTGCAATGACCTCAGCCAATTCCTTTAGTACTCTAGACTGGATATCATCCAGACTGGCTGACTTGAATACTTCCAGTCCCTCCAGAAGCTCCCTAACTACTTCCTTACTAACCCTTGGCCGAGGTGTGCCACCCCTGGGGCCTGGGGGGGCGGCCAGTGGGGGGGTGGCTGTTCCGGTCCCAGCTTGGGAAGATGGAGGCAAAGAAATTGTTAAATATGTTGGCTTTGTTGTCTAGTGTCATGACCAGATTTCCTAACGTGTCCTGCAGGGGCCCCACATTACCCGGAGCCTTCTTTTTACCCCCTATGTATTTAAAGAAGGACTTCTTATTGTCCTTAATCTGGGAAGCTAGTCCCAGTTCCATCTCTGCCTTGGCCTTCCTGACTGACCCCCTACATCCCCGAGCAACTGCAGTATAATCAGATAAGACATGCAGCTTGTTTTTAGAAGGTAGAATGAAGAAAAAAAAGGTATTTTTTCCAAAGCCATGGAAGTAGCTGTGAGAGGGTTAAACTTGTAGCTTTTGGCTGAATAACAAGGGAAGGGTTGAGCAACCATTCTAATGTTCTCATGTCTCTGTTCTGGCTTAACACACACCTCCCAATTTTGGATGGATATTTTTTGGGGGAAGGGTGTGAGGTATGCAAGTAAATTTGGGGATTTGAAAATAAATAATGAAAACCTTCCTCCATACTGTCAATTATACATAAACAGTAGGGCTGTGCAAAGTTTTGGTTGCTGATTAGATTCGGAGGAGACTTGGCCTGATTTGGTGGCCAAAACTCTGAATCCAAGTTGAATCAGGGGACCAATTAAAAGGTCTGAATTGAAGCTTGATGAATTGATTCAGAAAAGATTTGGAGAGCTTCAGTGATTTGGGCAGTCCCCGTCCACTGCACCAGACTGCATGCTGGTAAGTAGAGGGCAGGAGGAGGGGAGGGGAACATGGGGGGCCCCCTGCTAGGCCCTATCCCCTGCCTGCTCCTCACTCCCCAAACACCCCCAGACTCCTGCCTGCTCCCCTTACCCCCCAGTGACTACCCTGCCTGCCCCAGATCCTGGTGCTTTAAAAAAAAATCCCCTACTCAGTGGCTGCTGCCAGGTGGGGGTGGTAATCCCTGGTTCCCCCCACTGCTTCACGCTGCATGGAGGGGCATTGCCATGAGCCCCACAACCCAAATCTCCAAATCTGAATTAAATTAGAGGACCATTTAATCTCTCTGAATTGAATCGGAACCCTCCACATCAATTTGGAGAGTTTTGGAAAGATTTGGCGATTCATACATAGAGAGAGCTTTAAATGTTTTTTCTACATACCGCTAGGTAGCAGGGGCTCATGAACACTGCAATGCTGGGGCACTTGGAGTATCCCACAGGAGCGTGGGGGGGCTCCCCAGTGCACTTGGCAACAGACACCTGGAAGTGGACCAGAAGCACTTCCAGTCCACTTGTGGGACCACTGGGGAGCATGCTGGGGGACCCCCCCACATCCTTGTGGCTCAGTGACTGGTGACTCCTGGGTCTGGGGGGACACCCAGGGTCCCCCTGTGGCCAATCACTGAGCTGGGGGATGCGAGGGGTGGAGAGCCCTGCGTGCTCCCTGGCAGACCTGGAAGTGGACTGGAACTACTTCTGGTCCACTTCCAGGTTCACTGCTGAGCACCTGGAGGCCCCTCCCCCACCCCACTCCTGTGGGATGCTCCATGCATCACAGCCATCATGAGCCATGCCCGCTACCTCAAGGTATGTAGAAAAAACATTTAAAGTTGTGTCTGTGTCCAAGTTGCTGATTCTCTGAATCAGCATCCTATCTTCAGATTCAGCTGAATCGAATCAGGGATAGTGATCCGAATCAGTGAATCAAATCACAGTCCCTGATTCAGACCAAATCTGAATCTAATAGGGCCCGTTTTGCACACCTCTACTATACACTACTCCATTGCTTCTTGTGGTTTTTTTGGAATGTTCAAACATGATAAAACTGGTAGGTAGGTATCATACTGCCCCCTTCACAGATTGAATGTCATCTCTTGTTTCCACACACAAGGAGAGCAAGTGAAAAATAGAAAGAAAGTAGGTAGAAGACAGTGTGGAATTTTGCTATTCTACTCACAATTACCTAAAACCAGGAGTCATTCTGTGCCACCAGTCTGATGGTACAGAGGTTTTGAGGCAAAGTTAATTATGGCTTGCTTTCCCCATCCTTCTGGAGACAACTATGTTCATGGCAAGAGAGTCCCCCAGATGCCTACAACTCCACTCTGCCCACTGCCTGGCAAGTCTGTCAAAGTACCAGTCTGGCAAGGTTCTGCGCAACCTCAGTTTCAAAGGAAAATATGTCTAAAATATGGGTGCAGAGGGCATTCATATCTTGTGGGATTCCAACCCAAAGTGGGACTTTTAACTGTGGAGACACCAAGATTCCTTGAAATGCAATTGTGGACTGATGTCAGTTCAAGGACACCATTTCAAGTAACAAAAGAAAAGGAAGTCTAAAAATTGCACAGACATGTGTGTCGCTGGTCACTTGAAGAAAAGCATCAGACATGCTAATAACCCGTCTTATATATATTACAAGAGTCAGTGATGAGTCTGGGTTCTTGTCCCCACCCCTTCTCATCTGTACTACCTTATCCTACTCTGTTTCCTTATTCTCCCTGTCATGATTTGCTGATAACCAGTGTGTTCTTAGAAAGAGACTACCCTTGAGACTGGGATAGTCCTTTCCAGGGTGCTTTAGAGCTATTCTTGAGGCCTCCTTGCTGCTCTCTTAGCCAGGCCTATACCTTACTGATGGTTCCCCATCTGCCCCCTTTAAGACTCTCTTTCTCATGCTTTCTTTTTCGGTACACAGAATCAATATTGGGCCCCTCAGGTAATTTTTTTTTTTTTATTAGGGTCCGGACTGGAAAATGCCCCTCAAGATGTGTGCCATTCGCATATATATGCAAACACTCATGAGATTCATGTATATACACAAACACCTCACAAGATTTGCAGGCAGAATCAAGCGGAGCTTTGCTGCCATTGTGGTAGTGGCATCTCAAGATGCATAGATGAAATGCTAGCTGCACCTCCTAAAGGCGAGTCCACTGAGAAAAGGTGGAAGAAAGCTTTGACTAATGTATGTCTGAGGTACAAAACCCCTCACTATTCTATTATTTCCTATGGGGAAAGTCATCTCGATTTACGCAAATTTGACTTGTGCGAAATCCCCCCGGAATGCAATACTTGCGTAGTCAGGAGGCTACTGTGTACACCTAATCAGCTAGATCGCTACAGAATCACTCTGCCCACAGCAAAGCAATCATCTGTGAGATGGTTGCAGTTGAGTACCTGTGGAGCTGTGCTTGCTCTGCCTCAGAAGAGGTGTGACAATGCCATCATCTGGTCAGAAGATGGAGTCATTTGTCAGGCCCTTGTGGGGGCAGCTGCTCCTGAGACAGGGGTTTTTTCTCTTTTCCAGTCTTTCCTGGAGTCTTGCAAACAATCACAGGTCCCCAAATGCTTCCCCAGGGCAGCTCCCCTGTGCTTGGCACCTGGAGTGCCCCTTCTCAGCTCTACTTTATTGAGGTCTCTGCTGGAGCTCCCACGATTCCTTGCTACTTTCTTTAGTTCTCCCAGAGAACCGGCTCTAGCAACCCCTTTCCCTGGTTCCCTCCCAGTAAATCCTTGCACTCAAGGAACTAAGGAGTGGGGAGAGGAACTGGTTTGCACAAAACCTGCTCCTTTAGTAAAGGATACCAGGCAACCCTGGGTACTCAGTAGCTGGTGGCTCCTCTGCCCTCAGTAGCAGCTCACTCGGCAAAAATTCTTCTGCCAGCCATCCTCTCAGAAGCAATTGTTCTGGTAGTAGCCCCTTCAGAAGTGGACCTTCTCCACGCAGCTCTCAGCTACTTGCTCTCCCTTTTTTCACAGGTTTCCTGGCCTAGAGTTGCAGCTGTCCAATCGCATGCATACATTCTGTAGCCTTCAGTTCCAAACCTGCATAGCCTGCTGCAAATCCACATCCCAATGGTGAAAACACCCTGATGGGATATGCAAGCCCTGAGCAAACCCTTAAGCACCTTTACAAAAAAAATTCCAGTTTCTGCTATAAACTAAATTTCAAGCTGTGCTAGCTGTAGAGAAAAAGTAAAAAACTTGAGCATTAAAAACTTAAAATGAGAAGGTACATTAGGATGATTTTTATAATTTTTGAGATTTATTATTTTTAAACTACTTTCATGCTTTCTGTGATCCTGACTCAAGATTTTGAAAACTTGCCAGTTAGTAATAATAATTAAGAGCTTGATTTAGGAGTCTGATATCACCTGTTAAATTAGGCTGTTGGCTACAAAATCTATGCTTGAGCCAGTTAGTCCAAGGTGCCACCATGCCATGCTTTGTGCCTGGTTTCAGACTAAAATATCTAGCTATCATTGTCCTTTCAGTTACTTATTTATGGTTCATTCAGCTGTATATTCCTAAGGTTTTGTCTCAGACTACTCCAACTGCTGCTTCTTAAGTTCTTCATAGTCTCCCTTCTTATACAATAATAATCTCTCTCTAGCTGAGAGGAAGGCAATTCATTTTATGCCAGGTATTGGGCCAGTTGCTTGTCACTTGACCTTGGAGGTTGTATGCTCCATGTGATACTTTACTTCGGGGCTCCTTATCTCAGTTCCATGTGTAGCATAAACTGAACTAATGTAGCTAATGTTAACACTGAGTGTAATAATAGTAAAATATAACCATGTTAGTCTTGTCCTGTAAGCAACTTGAAAACTTCATTTTGTATCCTTCTCTTTGACATAGGTGAATGAACTCTGCGTGGCCTTTATGTATGAGTCTGTATAAAAGGGTGAATGGTGAGAGAATGGCATAGAGATGGGAAAATAAAATGTAACTGTTTATGTAAGCAACAAGGCACCAAATGTAAGTCACCAGCCAGTAACTAACTAACAAATGGCTGACAAAATCCCTTTGAAGCTCAAGGGCACAAAGGAGATAACAGAAAAAAAAATTCTGCCAGATGGACAACAAGGACACTCCAAGGCTAAGACAAGCTGAAGACAAAAGAAGAACAACTGCAAAAACAGAAGCTGGGTATGAAAGAACCCCAAAGCACTGAAACAAAGGATGCCAATCTCTATAAAACAGGCTTGTCCAACATACGGGCTGAGGTGTTGCGACAGGAAACTAAAGTAAACACTGTTTACTTTTGTTCCCACTCCTTGTCCCTCCTTCAGCCCCTCAGCAGCTTCCTAACGCCTGCTGAAGGGCTGGGGAAGGGACAAGGTTCCCACATGCACCGTGTCAGCTTGATGTTGACGCGGTGCGGTTCCTCCCCTCCCCCCTCATTTCATGGTGTCCTTTTCTAGCTCCACCCCTCCCTTCCTCATTTGCATGCTGGTGTTGCCCTGCACCAGTCCCCGCTGGCCACGTGGGCTGGAGCAGGTTGCGGTGCAGCAGGCGGGCAGGTGTGGGGAGCATAGATGCTGGCTCAGAGGGATGCTGCGACCGGGCCCACGGGAGATGCTGCTGCTGCTGCTGTGGCTGTGGCTGTCAGGGAAGGAAGCTGGCACTGCTTCTGCCTCCCCACATCCCCCTCCACCCATAGACATTGTGCTGGGGGTGGTGAGTCATGGGCCCCAGGTAGGGAGGGAGCCCTGCTGGTTGGGCTGGAGCTCGGGCTGCCCCAGGGGAGAGGGAGCAGGGGGGTGTCCCTGCATGTCCTGAACCCCCCATAGGGTCCCTGCATGTCCCCCTGGCTGCTGAGCCCAGGCACACAGGCGTGGGAGCATCCTTGAGGCCACCCAGGGCCACACAGCAAGGCACCCCTTGACCCCTGCAGCCCCAGGCCGTGGCCGGACTGGACAGGTCGAATGAGTGTCTGCTTCTGCCAGCCCACGGGGTGATAAAAAGTTCATGATCTGGCCCCACATTCAAAAGGGTTGGACACCCCTGCTATAAAAGAACACTTTGAAAATGCCAGGTTGGGTGAGTCTCTTTCTCTACTGCTGTTTCATCGGAGCACAGATGCATCCATTCACCCTGCTGCAGCTGTTATCTTTAAATCTGCTATCTTCAAATCATCATCATCTACTCAATAAGCCCGGGTTGGCCACCCTGGGCTGATATTGAGCAACTATTGCTGGTAACTATATCTGGTGTATGTGTGGATGAAATGGTTGCTTTGTGTATGTGTATGCCTGTGTGTAATGATGTGTATGATGATTTGTGTGTGTTTATAAGAATGGTGTGCCCGAACCTCTATGTCTAACTCATGTAATCAATAAATGCATCACCTTGCCTTATCCCCCCTTTATAAAGTCTCACTCATGAGTTGAGCAATTGGCAGTTTGTGTAACGTGTTTTGGGACAAGCCATTGATAGGTGGAACTGGGCTTAAACTGCTCTTAATGGCCAACTCATTATGTAATAGATTTTATTTAACTATTTATTAGTTTTTACCATTAGGAACACTGCTAAGCACATAATTTATAGTAAATACATTGATCCATTTTATTTGCCTGTATTTTTCTTCAAAGAATGTCTATGAACACATAAAGATTTTTTTTCAAATTCAGTCATTTTTGGATTTGATCATATTTTCCCCTTATTTTGCTTATTCTGTGGTTGCTATCTGAAATTCAAGCCAGGAGCTGTGTTGTTTACTTTGTTTGATAACTTAATTCCCCTGGCATTGTTTCCATTCCTCGGTTGATGAAATGTAACTCAAGTTCCTAATGCCAATCCATTCAAAAAAAAAGCATTTTTTAAAATATACTTCTCAGATATTTGACTATTGGAGATAAAATATGTATTTATATGAAATATTTATTTTAGTGAAATTCAGTCACACAATAAGTTTATGGAAATGAAAGCAAAAGGGCCATGAACTCCGATGAATTGCCATGAACTCAGATGAATTGCATTACTAAGAACATTTAAGTACTTACGTTTATACCTGTGATCTCTCTCAGCTGCCACTTAAGCTGAAGTGCCTGAGGATTTTATGCCAAGGAAGTTTTCATGAGCACATAAAGATCTGGTTCTTCAGAATGGGATATAGAACTCAGATATTCCCCTTCCCCTCTCTCAAGCTGAAGAGCCTAATCACTAGGCTAGGGAGCCAATCTCTCTCTCCTCATTGATGTTTAATTATTTTATATACAAGACAGGTTCAACAAGAGGGAGTGAAAGGATGCTAATCAAGTAGTTAGGTTGTTCTCTTGAAAGGTAAGAGACTTAGTTTAACTCCCCTGCAGCCTAGGTAGGACTTGATTTGATGTTTTCCATGTTCTGGGTGACATATTTAAGCACTAGGCCACCTCCTATAGTTGGCTTTTGTTTGGGTATAGACATGATCAGAATACATCTACTTCATCAGGTCCAGCAAGGAAATGTATATGCTGTGCATTCTGATAGAGTTTATGCAGGAGACAAGCACCGGTCAGCTCAGTGCTACCACAACTAAGGTGGCTGCATACACGACCAGCAGCAGAAGCTGAGGTGGCTAAGAGAACGTATCAGCAGAAGCTTTGGCTCAGTGAGATTTTACGCCTGCAGGGCCAGGTAGAGGTTTTGGAAATATGAGTGGCGCCTAACTCCCTCCAGACATTGTACTGGGGGATGCTGGGCACCTAAGGTGAGATGTTAAATTCTGTGAGGAGGCAGGGTACTTAAAGAATGCTGAAATGCTCCAAACTGAAAGAGCTAAGTCCCCTTTGTGAATCTTGAAATTCTCTCATAAAAAATAATAATCCAACCCCACCCCTCTACTAGGATTCTCTTATGTCCCTGCCACCATTTGTAGCCACTGCAGTTCCGTGAGATACAGTAGTAAAGAAAGGTTCATTGGCAAATGTGAGAGGTAATGTTCCATCACCTCCCATATTCCCCAATTGTTTTACAATAAAAAAAAAAAAGCATTACAATGCATCACACTATTATATTGTCATGTTTTCACTGGTGCTATCATTGCACAGTCCATAAATTCTTACAATAAAAAAAAAGCACTAAGCTGTCTACATGTAAAATTCAATGTGTTGCCTTCCGTTTCATCGCAATTAGCAGCAGCTAAATGGCTGGAGCCAATTCCGCTTCTTTATTTGTACTGCCTGTCTAATAGCCTGATTTACATCAATTGCACCAGCACAGAATCTTAGTTAATTGAGCCTTCAGTAGCTAAATGACACCTCATTGTCCCAGCAAAATAAACATGTGTTTATGAGCTTTTAGGTAAAACTGTAGAAGCCCTAAACAAGATGCTAATGCATCAAGCTGGGAAACTGTTTCTTATTCCAACCCACCCTCCCAAACACACACATACACACAGCACTTATTCTTTCACTGGGGAAACACCTGCATCTTCTAAGGTGATGGTAAAGGCATGAACACCACATGTGGTCCTGCTGTTCCTGACTGCTGATTGGACCATAACAAACCTGTTCATCAGGCAGTCTTTCTGTATTGCAGAACAGAAAACTTGCCTTTCTGTTACAAGAATTCATTCTAAGAGCCTGTGCAGTTTTATCACAAAGGTTTAGTCATGGAGTGAAATTCCCCGCTTTTATGTTCTGCTTCAATCCTGTCTAAACCCTGAAGGAACTGAGGTATTGCTTCCCAGCTTGATAAAACCCTGCCCATATTGCAGTCAATGGCAAACTTCCCTTGACTTCAAGAAAGCGTGGACTTCAGCAATGGTACCTGGAGGATCTAGACAGGAAATAAATATTGCTGGGGTCTTTTGCCAACCCTTTACAGAGAGACAAATTTTACTCATATTGAACAAGGCGTCTATATGTAACAAACCTATACATTATTACCACCACTTATTACAACAGTAATGCCTAAAGTTCTCGGCCGTGCCTGAGTCCTATTGTGCCAGGCACTTAGCATTGCCATCCCCCAGGCATTTCAAAACCATGAGTTAGGGGTCTAAAAATAATGAGATTGTCTTAAAAATAATAAGTTATTAAATAATATAATAATACATTTGAAGATGATGTGCTCTTTTTTCTGGTTTCACCCTTTGGATTGAACTTAGGTCACATTTTTTTTACTTTTATTCTGTAAATGCAAGGGCGAGAAAAGAAACAGGCCTTTTAGGAAGTGGAGGCTAAGATTCTCTTGTATTTAAAAAATACCAGGGGCTGTGGGCTACAAGGTAAATACCAAATATTATGAGACTTTCAAAATAATCACTCCAGTGGGAGCTGAATGAAAATGTACTAAATACCAATTCTGGCATGAAGGCACTGACCACATCTAAAAAGAAAAAATTTTAACAGGTGCTTAAATAAACCAGGGGTGAACTATCTATGGCATTGATGGTTTATGGCTTAGATAGCTGGTGTAATGGAATTCAAAGCAGACCTTAATCAGAGCTGTTGGCTGCCCTGGGATCTGTTGCTATAGCGGGAGCTAAATTGAGAAGCTGCTCTCCAGGCAGCCAATCAGGAGATCCAGAGAGTGCCTAGCTAGATTGGTTGGGTTAGGCTTGCCAGTCAAAGCCCCAGGTAAGTATAGTCCACTAGACCAGAGGTTCTCAAACTGTGGTCTGTGGATCACCACTGGTCCACAAGCTCCATTCAGGTGGTTCGCAGAAAGGTTGTGGAACAATCAAGAATATCTGTACTTGTAAGGTAAGACTACTGATATGAAAATATGACTTGTGTGCTTTGATTTGTAAAACAAAAAAAGTTTATTAAGTGGTCCGCTGGGACCCTCAGCAATTTTCAAGTGGTCTGTGGAAAAAAAAAAGTTTGAGAACCACTGACCTAGACAATTAGCCCAGAGGCTGAGCTGCCTATTAGGGCCCAGGATGCCACATCGCCTCTCTTTCGGCAGTGGGCAAGTCTGTGTCCTAGGATCCCACAATAAAGACACGTGTTGACAGGATCACTCCCATTCACCTGGGGTAGGGAAGTGGTGCCCCCCCATCATTGATCAGGAGTAGCAGCAGTGGGATGGGGACCCAGAGAAGGTTGAAAAGCCGACTTGACTTCAGAGAAGCCGACCTTGACAAGCTCAAGAGGCTAGTCGGTCAGGCCCTCAGGGACCATGACCCCAGGGAGATGGGAGTTCAAGAAGAGTGATTGCTTCTCAAGGAAGCGATCCT